>NW_026606783.1:0-447500 GCF_029890125.1 Rhinichthys klamathensis goyatoka
GTTTATTCCAAGCGCGCTGTGTCTTTTTTATGGGCATGAGCGATGCTCCATTCACAAATGAATCACACTTTTGAGTCGATTCTGTTCAAAGACTTCATCAAACAAGTTGGCAGATCTGTCTTAAATCGGCTCACGAATCAGTTTGAATGATCTGTTCAGTTCCTCGCGCACTGAATCGTCTGAAGCGCTTTCAATTCACACTCGACTCGGAGTCGTAGCAGGAAGATTTAAGAACATCAAGAGCGTTGGATGAAGTGGCCGTCGACCTACAGTTTAGTGACAGCAAATCTGCAAATGCATCATATTTTTGCCAGCGATGAAGATCTAGTTGAACATCTTCGTAAGCTGTCTGTGAATGAATGATTCCACAGGACGATACATTCGATTTCATTTAATTCAGGTAATACATTTTACAACCAAACAGATTATTACTCGACGATAGCACTACAAGTATGATGACATTATCCGTTTTTTGGACATATACATTAATTTATAGGCTACATTAAATAAGCTACCATTGTCCACAGTTTATGAAATGAACACCCACCATCCCGCGGTAATGTGTGTGTATTGCGCAGTGGCATCACAGGAATAGTTTTGATTGAAACTAATTTGTTTAAAAGGAAGGCTTTTGCAGTAACAAGGCAGGTTTGCATAAAATCATTATGACATAAAAAATTTTATCTAACGAGCATCTGGTTTGGCGATGCAAAAACGGACTGTCGTGCTTATTGTTTTTTTCTTTTATGTTAACTACCGATATGTTAAAAAAAACGACGAAAACATGTTAATTGTTCAAATAATAAACAGTTTGTTTGATGACAAATCACTAAAGATGAAATTGGCCTCCCTTTCAGAGTGTGCATTTTTTTTCCATTTTCGAACGATAATCGACTTTTGCTCCTCGATTTTCGAATGTCATTTTTGGCAGAAATTCACATCCCTAATCACGCGCAGAACTTTCCATTCCCATTTTTGGAATTCCGCTATATCGCTAATTTGCCCTGTTTAGTAAAGTTGGCCCTATAAATGATTATAATTCTAGATAATGATCAACAGAAATGTGCTTATAAAGTAATTATAAAATGAAAAAAACTTACACAGTACTTGTGTAGCTTTCAAGCTTTGAAAATTATGCAAAATATCCTAAAATTATATCAAAGCCCATTAAAAAAAGTAGACACTTGAAATGTTCAGTCTCCATTCGATGTAACTACATGGAAAAGAGCGACTAGCAAAATCTTCCATTCCACGGAAAAAATAAAGTCATACTGGTTTGGAAAGACACGAGGGGGAGTAGATGATGGCAACATCCTTTAATCTTCCGAGGAGGGCATTCATCTGACTGCACATCAGAAAGGGCAACATGACAGGATTTTGAAGGAAATCGTAGCCCAAATGTCAATGTGGCATGTCATAAGTGCTGCCGCTAATGTGAGTGAGACTAAGGAATTTACGAGGGTTTTATGGTGCGTATGGACGCACATGGTGTGTAATACCGCGCTGAGTAAAGCGCTGGCACTCAGCCAGCTGTTATACAAAGCCTGCATGGTTTGCTTACATACGATACAGAAGTGGTCAGAGACTATAGTGTGTGCCACTTCGCAGTTGAGCATGTGAAACCACACACACCCCGGGCCTTTACTACTATGAAGAGTGTTGGAACATTAGGTACGTCATTGGAGGTGACGAGGGAGCAAGAGTGACTCTGTCCATCTGGCTCCGCACCACGCCTAAGAGAGCATGAGAAACGTCTGAGAGAGCTCAGCCTCAAATGACATGCGGTACTCAACTCAAGACAGACGGTTAAAACATGCAAAACATCTGTGTCCATGGGTGGAGAAACTGTGTGTGTGTGTGTAAAACCCAGAGGAAACCAACAAAATGTTCCTCTTCATTAAAATGCAAAGCACGCAAGCCACAACCTCAACCAATGTAATAAATCTTGCACACAAACTCCGTCATAAACCCAACAACAAACTTCTTTCTTACTGCTATAAAAATGCTACATTTCAGAGGCATCCCAAAACGGCAACAGATAAAACCCATTTTATCATCTCTTCATTATTGAATGAGATAAAGAGCCTCTACACTCACCTCAATAACTGCCTAGCCAAGGTGTAACGTTAACTTTTTGCTACACCTGCCGATGGCCAATGGAATTCCAAAAAAGTTAAGGATATAAAATACACTATTTGTATTTTTCAGATCTTATTAGATTTATACGGTGGATGAGCGCTGGGTCTTCATCTGGTGCATAGAGCTCATGTCCACTCCTAACATACACACAGACAGGTGTCAAAGTGAGAAGGACATCAGGACAGATGTCATATGACAGAGCTCTTATTCAGCAGTGTATGGGATCAGACAGGATGGGATATCTCTCTGCGTCCTCAGAGAGATATCCCAAGAACTACCTAAAGAGTAAGTACTAGTACCTAAAGAATAAGCACTAGTACCACATTAATAAGCACTAGTACCTAAAGAGTAAGCACTAGTACCAAATTAATAAGCACTAGTACATAAAGAGTAAGCACTAGTACCAAATTAATAAGCACTAGTACCTAAAGAGTAAGCACTAGTACCAAATTAATAAGCACTAGTACCTAAAGAATAAGCACTAATACCTAAAGAATAAGCACTAATACCTAGTTAATAAGCACAAGTACCTAAAGAGTAAGCACTAGTACCTAAAGAATAAGCACTAATACCTAAAGAATAAGCACTAGTACCCAAAGAATAAGCACTAATACCTAGTTAATAAGCACAAGTACCTAAAGAGTAAGCACTAGTACCTAAAGAATAAGCACTAATACCTAAAGAATAAGCACTAGTAACTAGTTAATAAGCACAAGTACCTAAAGAGTAAGCACTAGTACCTAACGAGTAAGCACTAGTACCCAACGAATAAGCACTAGTACCCAACGAATAAGCACTAGTACCCAAAGAATAAGCACTAGTACCCAAATAATAAGCACTAGTACCTAAAGAATAAGCACTAGTACCCAAAGAATAAGCACTAGTAGCTAATGAATAAGCACTAGTAGCTAATGAATAAGTACTAGTACCTAATGGAATATATAATAGTATCTAAAAACTACATACTAGTAGCATGAAAATAGATACTAGTATGTTTTAAGGATCAAATGTTAAACCGGCTTGCCATTATCTGTCATGTCATACAGCGCCAGAGCTGTACTCATCAAACCAGTCACTGTTCTTTTCCAGACTGCTGAGTTTTGAGTTCTACACTCGAGTCAAATCCTCTGCTCTCCACCCAGATATAAAAGCTGCCGTCAGTTAATAAAGACTTGACGGATGAACTGGTGGTCCGACTGAACTCATGTCATGTCAAAAGTGAAATGACTTTTCAGTTTTATGGACATCGGCATCTTTGATATTACTTTGGTCACGGTCACTATGATTACTGGTAGAGAATACAGGCTTGACTTCCATTGCAAGTTCGTAGCAAAACGCTACTGTAAGTTGCTGTTTGAACCGGACATTACGAGACATGTAAAATGCAGTTGTCAAAAATCCAATTTTCTCAAAAACTGACAGTGTGAAGTAGCCTATTAGACAAAGTATAAGACCAGCAGTAACTGAAGATGAGAGTTGTCTGTGGAAGGCCATCCTGAGAGTCTTGACTGATAAATTTAATGATAAATGAGATCTCTGACAGCAGCCCAGAAACACGTGTCTGTTTCTCTGGCTCTGATTGATTTGCAAGCTGAAGTAACTCTTACTACACCCACTGTGTGAGCTGACAGAATAGATGACTGTTAACTTACAACATGGCTGAGCCGTATGACGTTATATACCGCGCAAATGTAGAAACAGAAGTCAGTCGGTAGAAAAATATGTGGGCTGTTATTAGTGGGCAGGACTGCTTTATGTTATTTCATGGGGTCAACTGAAAATGATTGAAAAACACTGTATTAAAATATCTGTATCCTATAATATAACCAATGCATGCATAAAGGAGAGAAGGAAAAGAAACAGAGCAAACAATTTAATCTCTAAATTAATCATTTATTGTTGTTTTCTACAACTAGTCCATAGTTACATCAGGAATATTCTGAATTCACAATTTTGTATTAATTTAATTTAATTTAATTTAATATTTAATTTAATTTAATCTGTAAACATTATATGAAATTTGAAACTGAAAGAGAAAACGGATGAAAAGAAATTAAATTATTTATTTTATTTTATTTCTTTAAATGAATGAATATACACTCACCGGCCACTTTATTAGGTACACCTGTCCAACTGCTCGTTAACACTTAATTTCTAAGCAGCCAATCACATGGCGGCAACTCAGTGCATTTAGGCATGTAGACATGGTCAAGACAATCTCCTGCAGTTCAAACCGAGCATCAGTATGGGGAAGAAAGTTGATTTGAGTGACTTTGAACGTGGCATGATTGTTGGTGCCAGAAGGGCTGGTCTGAGTATTTCAGAAACTGCTAATCTACTTCACGCACAACCATCTCTAGGGTTTACAGAGAATGGTCCGAAAAAGAAAAAACATCCAGTGAGCGGCAGTTCTGTGGGCGGAAATGCCTTGTTGATGCCAGAGGTCAGAGGAGAATGGCCAGACTGGTTCGAGCTGATAGAAGGGCAACAGTGACTGAAATAACCACTCGTTACAACCGAGGTATGCAGCAAAGCATTTGTGAAGCCACAACACGCACAACCTTGAGGCGGATGGGCTACAACAGCAGAAGACTCCACCGGGTACCACTCATCTCCACTACAAATAGGAAAAAGAGGCTACAATTTGCAAGAGCTCACCAAAATTGAACAGTTGAAGACTGGAAAAATGTTGCCTGGTCTGATGAGTCTCGATTTCTGTTGAGACATTCAGATGTTAGAGTCAGAATTTGGCGTAAACAGAATGAGAACATGGAACCATCATGCCTTGTTACCACTGTGCAGGCTGGTGGTGGTGGTGTAATGGTGTGGGGGATGTTTTCCTGGCACACTTTAGGTCCCTTAGTGCCAATTGGGCATCGTTTAAATGCCACGGCCTACCTGAGCATTGTTTCTGACCATGTCCATCCCTTTATGGCCACCATGTACCCATCCTCTGATGGCTACTTCCACCATGTCACAAAGCTCTAATCATTTCAAATTGGTTTCTTGAACATGACAATGAGTTCACTGTACTAAAATGGCCTCCACAGTCACCAGATCTCAACCCAATAGAGCATCTTTGGGATGTGGTGGAACGGGAGATTCGCATCATGGATGTGCAGCCGACAAATCTGCGGCAACTGTGTGATGCCATCATGTCAATATGGACCAAACTCCCTGAGGAATGCTTCCAGCACCTTGTTGAATCTATGCCACGAAGAATTGAGGCAGTTCTGAAGGCAAAAGGGGGTCCAACCCGTTACTAGCATGGGGTACCTAATAAAGTGGCCGGTGAGTGTATATATATATATACACATACAAACATTCGTTCTGGTTCTCGAATCTGATTGGCTGAGAGCCTTTTCCAGCCATGCAATATTCTACCAGTATCACCGTTTCACCGTTTGTATCACTCTGCTTGCAGCATTTCTCTCACAGCGAGTGTCATGGCGGACGAGAAAATCCATCCATAATTTTACAAATACTACCGTTGTTCTGTCAAGGAATGTAGTTTTAAGAGTTTTTTTTAGGAGAGAATGTAATTAAATATGCGACTTATATTGCGTCTATTTGACAATTTGTTTAGACGTTTTCAGAGATGTCCATCAGCGCTCATGTACCCACTGAGAACAGCTTCATCTCAACCAGTCCTTCGGGAATTTGCCGATGGCTCTTAGATGGTTAGCGTGTTCGCTTAGTCGATCTCTCTTATAATACTCTACATAATATAATAATCTTCAATGATGCAACTCAGAATTCCTTTGTTGCTAGTTCTAAAGTGACATTTTAGAATTAAGGTCCTTGCACATTGAGGCCGAAATTTTCGTATGCGTTTTTTCGTATTCGTGATTCGGTGGCTCTGAATTGTCCAAACACCATTCAAACTGCTTGCTACGGATGCGAAAAAACGCAGAAAATCGAACCCGATCCGATTTTTTTTATGACAGACGAAAGTTTCGGAGGCAGTGTGCAAGCGTGATTGACATAACGTGAGGTTGTATTTATTTTTTAACGTGCGAAAATTTCGAACGACTCAGTGTGCAAGGGCCTTCAGTAACGGATGGGCTCAGCTGTTAAACTGTCAACTTGAGATTTGAATCCGTGGCGGAAGGAAGAGGTCCGGCACTAAAGAGGGTTTTTAAAAGACAGTCCGTTGTTGTTTCTTATTTATTTACAAACTTGATGTATAAAACGCAATATCGCACTTGTAGCCGTGCAATATGGCTCTATACGGGCGAATCACAGCTGTGTGTTGATATAGAGCAATGGCGCACGGCTACTCGTGTGATATTGGTCATACACTGGCACATGCGGTCGGAGAGCTGGTCCGATAACAGCCACACAGAAAACAGGATTAAAGCATGAAAGAGATTCATTGGGATTGAGATTGGGATTATGACTGACATGCAGAAAATCTGGAGGCAGATTAACTTTCAAACTCATCCAGCATATGAATTACCCTTGAACTGAACCAATTCAATGTTATTTGATGACTTGAAGTCAAGAATTTTTTTTTTACAACATTTCAGTAGTTTTAGTTCTTCACACTGTACCAGTTCTGCTACATAGATTTTATAAAAGGCTTTTTAAAATGCCTGCTAAATAAATGTACATGTGGAAAGAGACCAACATGTCACCACACAAGGGTCAAGTACAGATTGTATGACTGCTACATACAAGGGTCAAGTACAAAGAAAAGATGTAAGATGTGCAGGAGTTGAGACTATGTAGCCAAGTAGATTTTTGCATATTTAAAAAAAATACATTAAAATTATGTCTTTTAAATGAAAACTTATTTAACATTATGAACAATTGACTATTTGAATGCACTCAGTGTAAGTCTTTGTTCCCTAAAATAAAACTTATATGCAATTGCTGCCTTGAAGTGGCAGTCATTGCACTTTTACCTAATGTGATAGTCATTGCACTTTTACCTGATGTGATAGTCATTGCACTTTTACAACCACTTTGAATTTAATTGCTGAAGAAAAAAAACTGAAACTAGAAAAGGATGGAAATGATTGCTGTCAAAATAAGGTAATTAAATTAGATTACATAACAGTTTTTACTGCAAAACATGCTTTTTTTCAAAGACACATTTAACTACATGACAGCAATATATCACAGTCTCCAGTCCTGATCCATCACATGTAATCAAGAGCACACTGAAGCTTGCTCTAGTGTAGGCGTGCATGTTTAGTTGTGGTGAGTGAAATGTGATTCTCTGAAGTGCGGCCCACAGTGATCTCAGTCATATTACAGCCAACACCCCAACCAAACCCCAATGCACACACTCTCTCTCTTTCTCATCTTCAATCTTTTTCTCTCACTCCCTGACCCAATTTCTTTCTCTTTTGGGGTAAAACATTTCACCATAAGATTGGTATAACATTCCACCATAAGGCGGTATGAAACTGTTACAAAGAAGGAAATGGTTGAGAGTGAAAGAAAGACTGTCTGTAAGCTTTGTAACATCATGCACGGCTCCTTCTCTTTAAACTTTTTTCAGTCTCTCTCTCTCTATCCCCCATCTCAGCGTTTTTCCCTCCTCCCTCTTAACACAACTACAGTCGTAAAATTTAAAGGGGAAAAAGGAAAAAGAAACAGCGCAGAGAGCTTCCAGACGTGTCCTGGGTGGGCGGACAAGCTGATACAAGAGCCATAGAGCATCAGGCAAATACAACAGCCTGAGAGTTGGACAGAATGACGAGCTTCTATGCTAGTAAGAACACACTATACGATTAAGAGAAGAGTGTTTTTATGGTTTATAATAGGGATTGACTGCTTTACCTTTAACTACATTTAATCTGTCTTCTTTATTTCCTTTTTAGGGATTTTGCAGCAGAACAAGGACAACACTCTTCAATTTTAAATCCCAGACATACACACAATCAGGAATGTTCTCTGAGAGAGCATGTGGTTTAAGAATGTGTAAGAGAAAAGAATATCCACAAAATTTCACAATAACAATTTTTAATCAAGTGAAATAGGTTTTAAATATATATTTTAATTTTAAATTCATAAACCTTTTTATATTTTAAAACGTTTATTTAACATATAGTATATTCATAAACACTGGAAGACTTCCTTAAGAAGTGTGGGGCCACGATTTTTTGAAAATAAATTAATATTTTCTTTCAGCAAAGATGCAGTACGTGATTTCTGAAATGCACGAACACGCGATGCAAGAGTGGATATCTCTATCGATTCATAGCTATAAAAAAAATAAAGCAAAGATGACAATTGAACGACACTGAAGAACAAAAATTGAACACAGTACACAAGCAAGAGTTTGTTGTTAGTCGCCAGCAGCACACCAGCTCCAGACAAACAATGACACTCAAAACATTTGCGCATATTTATTCAGGTAGCTTTGCAGGTGGGTTTCTTTAAATGTCTTGGAGAAGTTACCTGTCTCAGTTTTTACTGTTTCTTCATAGAAAGACTCGATGATGGTGAGATCAGATCTCCGTGTGGAGCAGACCAGCATTTAAATACGGTTCAGTAACAGAAAGTAGCGCAGCTGCTTTGTTTACGGGGTTATTATGTAATGGCTGCATTTCTAATGTTCCATCAGCACCATCTGCTGTCAGAGAGTGAATGTGCATTTTCATTCAGCGCGTCTCCTTCATTCGTTCCGCCATGCTGCTCATGCGTGTTGGGCTTGTTTACATCAGAGTGAAAATCAAAATTTTCTCGAGATTTCACGTAGTGAACGGCGCAGCGCTTCTAGGTTGTACGTCACATGCATCACACACATGATCAGCGTCGGCCAATAGTGAGCCTACGTGTGACGTACAACACAGAAGCGCTGCGCAGTTCCACTACGTGAAATCTCGAGGCCCACAGAGAAGGAAATGAATAGTTGAACTTGAATAAAGTCGTTATTTTTGTTTATTTTTTGCGCACAAAAAGTATTCTCGTCGCTTGATAAACTTGAGATTGAGCCACTGTAGTCACTTGGACTATTTTAACGATGTCTTTAACTTTTCTGGGCCGGCAAGTTTCGATCCCTTAAGAAGCCTATGGAGGAGTGATCCAGCTCTCAGATTTAATCAAAAATATCTTAATTTGTGTTCCGAAGATGAACTATCCGAAGATAAACCTTTTTTCAACTAAACCATATTATAGATGCGTCGTCAGGTTTGAGATTAACTTTGGTGCAAATGTGTGCTGAATCGTGGGTGGAAAACAGTACGGTTTGGTTTATTACCGAGAAGCATTACACCCCAAATAAATATATATAAAGTGTGAGAGAGAGAGCGAGAGGTCCATAAATCAAGTAAACATCTTAAAGAAAACAACCAACCGACCATATTAAAAATAACATATACACATGGATCACAATCATGTGACACAATATGGTTCGGGTTAGTAACTAAATATAACTTTTTTCCCCGCATGTCTCCGCTTCCTTCCACTGTAGAAAAATAAAGCCAAAATATCCCAGTAACAGTCATTGCGATTACATTGTTAGGAGTCAGAGTCTGTGCAGCAGTGATCCTGAGGTGGAGCTCCAGCATCAAGCTCCTGCCCACACTCCCGCTCCCACAGACTCGATCGCAAGCACAGCTGTCAATCGTGATATTACACCCTGTTTTTACACCATCAAAAAACTAACTAAAACCATACTTATTGGGAAAACAAACCAAAAATCTGCCTGATGAGAACTATCTTGGCTGCAGTGTTGCCAGATTGTGCGGTTTTGCATTTGATTGTGCGGGTAAAAATTGAAGGGTTTTGGGGAGCTTTCAGGCTGGAAATCGTCGACCCAATGATTGACCACCGCAATACTGTGTGGCTTCACTTTTCAAGACTTGTGCGGCATGATGAGGGAGAACTTATTTCGTGGCAAATGATGCGGCAAAGACGTTTTGACTTAAGATAGCAAGAAGACAGGTAGGCTACTCTACAGCAGAGGTTTGATGAAGAGGCTTGTGCCTTTATTAAACTGTGCTTGTTTACATTACTATAATGACTTGCAAGCAATCCTGAAATACAGCACATTACAAAAAGTTACTTTTTGTAAGAAAGCGTTTTCAGGTTCGGGCTTCAAATTTAGCAGTAACGGTCAGGTCAAACAATCTCGGGTACGGGCTGAGATCAGGCTTCAATTTAAAGCCTGTGCAGACCTCTAATGCATTTAGGCTATCTGTTTGTATATAAATAACAGCTTTCCCTCCGATAAACACATGCAGTGTTAAGTCTGTGTAAACATGCACACACAGAATCTTCTGTGAGCTGGATGAATGTGGAAGTATTAGAGAGTGATAATGAAGTCTAATATTGTCACAGTGAAAGTTTTTCTTCTTTTTTCAAACTTCACACCATAAACACAACACAAACATATGCTGCCCACAGTCAGTTCCTCTAAAAAGCACACAGCATTGGGAAGAAGGGAAGATCAAGCATTCATTTCTCATCTTTTAATTGTTGCTCACCACTTATTCTATGAGAAAATAGCAAGAGAATTCAGCATTTAGCAGAGAAAGATTTTATTCATTCATTCAACGAAAAAGACTAATTTAAAATCTTGGTTTGTTTGTGGCAGTTGTGTATGTGACGGGCATACAAAAGTTGGAAGTGGTTCCCTCACTAAGCAATGAACACATTCAGCACATCACCTGTCTCATTAGCATAATTAGCATTAAAGTTAAAATAAAGTTTTTGTTTATAAACAGTAGGGTCAAATAGTACTGACAATGCTTCTGTTTTGCATTTCCATGAATTCTTATATTTTTCCTCTTCAGTGCTTTGGAAATATGTGATAAATGTATGTCATGCCAATGCAGTATTTGAATGGGATTGAAGTGAGACTCAATTCCTCAAATAAACTCTTTCACTTGAGTGTTTCTCTGACTGAAGCAGTCCTAAAAAGAACTTTCTAAAGCACAGCAGCAGAGTCAGATCACTGATAAACTATTTGCTACAAAAGCCCTTGGTGCAATAAAGAAAAAGAAAAAACTTGAATATTTTATACTACTGGTATAAAGATTTCAAAAACTCTCCACTGCCTTGTAATCCCAAACTGAAAAATAACATTACCATTTAAACCACATGTAAAGATTAGGACTGTCAAATTAACATGTTAATTTAGTACACTAATAAAAATGTGTATTTTTAGTAAAAATAAAAGTTTTAGAAGTATTTAGCAAGCCCCCTGACCCATACATAAACAAAACCGACGTTTTTGTGAGCCGACAGTCAGCCCGGCCACTACAAGTATCTTGTTTAAGCATGAGACACTTTCTTGTGTTCAAAAACAGCTAGACAGAATGAAACAATGAATGGAACAAAGTGGTTTCATAATGCATCTGAACTGCTAGTCATTGCACAACACGACGCGGTAACGTAACTGCAAAATACATCAGCTTGACACATATGATTTCCATTACACGAGAGTAGATATTAAAACTTCATTCTGATTTGTACTGCAACTACAGTGTGGTCTCCCCAGTGGACCAGCACGACAACCATCTGGATTGAGCCGAGTAGGGGACATCTCTAGGGTCTTCAAGTGGGCACCTTCCGTCCTCAGAGTTTCGTCGACTAGCCCACGACACCTCAAGAGGGTTTGACAGTGACTCTGGCGTCCCAGAGTTACCCCCTCCGTCCCCCACTCAACTCAGCCCAGCTTACTGACCTTTACATCCCTCCTGCTGCTGAGGTTGCTCCTTCCTCGTAGTTCACATGTGACCTAACCACAATCTCTCCGCAACCCAACCATACGCGCCAACCCGTTTGACTAAGGCTGTCGAGCCCCACTGTCTTCGTTAAAGTAGGTTCAGTGGCAACGGTTCCGTATGGCATACTACCTACCGCAAAATCTGCCCAAACACCAACCCTCATTCACGCAATATACACAGGAACGTAATAACTGTAATTTTACCATGCAAACAATACAAATAAACCAACAGACTCTTCGAGTTTTCAAGAATTCTACGAAACCGTAGCGTGGCGGCCTGCACACAGCCAGCCAGAATATTTCCGTCTCAACCACAGCCAGTTGCTGCTCCTCTCTGCTGCTTCAGATAAGTTCTTTACTGTGCGACGCAACTCTTGGCCACTGAATCCGACGTCTCTGAGGAACCGGGTTGTAGAGTGTGCCACAAATCCTCGACAACCCACTTCCACTGGATAAACCTGGACTCTCCATCCTCGCTGTACTGCTTCAGTGGCCAGATGAGCATACCGCAGTTTCTTCCTCTCATATGCCTCATCTACAGCATCCTCCCATGGCACTGTTAACTCAATCAGTTGAACAACTGATGCTTGTTGTGCTGATCCAGAGACCACAAAACACTATCTGGTCGGAGGTTAGTGGTGGCAATCTCAGGTGGAAAAATAAGCCCTTGAGGCCATGCTTAAAAATATTCTTGTTTGCCGTAACCCGACCGACCCTGTCAAATTAGGACCGACCCAATTATTTATTTTTTTCCCCTTTTAGTCCGACCGACTTGCCGGTTGTAAACTTGCATTAAGACCGACCGATTTTTTTTTTACTCTTCAAACAACTAATACAAATGCAATAAAATAATATACATTTATTATAGTAAGTATTGTGAATATAAATTGCGTAGGCTACGTTCTTTCTTTTAAATAAAAACCCGTGGCGTCATCTATTATGATTATGTTTACACCATTGGTTTACGCATGTCACACTATGGCCTGTGCGTTCGCTTCGTTTCATTCACTGTCAATGGTTCGCGCTCGGTGATGATGGCTGCGGCGCGGCTGCTTGTGAAATACGTCTGTATGAGCCTACATTTAGTCGCTCATTATTCGAAATTCTTAATGGTCAAATAGGGAATCGATGTTAACGGCCTTTTCTCGGAGCCCGTCCAGCTCGTCATGACATGCCCACCGCGAACGCGCGTCACACAGCAACTGCAGGCTCTGACAAACAAACACACATAAGTGTGGGAAGCCAAACACACCGAAAGGGGGACGAAACGGCGCGGTGTGTTACAGAGTTCGCGCTGCGCTGACTTGTAATCTGCGTGGCTCAATGGACCGAGACGCGCGAGCGCGACAGACTCGACAGCGCAGGAGAAGTGTTTGCTTGCGCCAGCCAATGGTCAGAGCGGTGCGAATTAATCTCACCAGCGCCGCGCTGACCAATAAAACAGCACATCCCATACCGAAATGTACTAAATTGCACAAAAGAAAATCGACCATTCCATAATATGTCAGGACTACTTAATCGGTCTATAGTTTCCTACAATGCGCCTAGCTATTTGACCACACTGATTTCCGTTAATAATAGCAGATGTTTATGGGTCAAATCTCTCACTCTCTCCCTGCAACTTTTTGTTACCCTCCTTTCCTGCCCCTAGACCAGAAAGGGGGCTTGTAACAGTATGGGTCAAATGTAAACGAATGGTGCCAAACGCGCTGTTTTATTGGTCGGCGCGGCGCTGGTGAGATTAGTCATTTTAATTTATTTGTTTCCCTCTGAAAATCCACTTTCATTGAAATATAGTGGCTCCTTTTTTTCTTTTGATTCTGCCTATTTTTTTCCAAATGAATGCAGCTGGAATTAATGCAATAAATATGTTTTTTTTTTTACAAAGATTTCAAATTGTTTGTGGTCTATAACCTGTATCAGAATGAGGTTCGCAATGGTGCGCCCGAAGGCATGGGGGTTGAAGACCCAGTCAGTGACGTCACGATATGCAAATTTGTTTAAATTCATACCGACCTAATCACCATGACCAAAATTATCCTTTTTTTTTTACATTGAATCTTGAAAAAAATATATATAGACCTACCTACCGACCCTTTTTTTTTTTTTTTTTGCTGTTACTGCAAACCAAAATATTTTTAAGGATGGCCTGATCAAGATCAGCCAGCATTTTCCGGTCCCTAGCAGCTTCCAGTTGTCCTGGGCGAGAATTGGTTTTAACACCTTTTCTTGGTGGTTGCTCGCCTGGGCGGAGGAATATTGTCTCCTGCGTGTAATGTTTTGCTAGACCAGGTGGCAACTTATTGGTCATGTTACGCTTGCCTTCCAATGCTAAAGCCAAACACCGTAGTACTTGGTCATGGCGCCAAGTAAACCGACCTTGACTAAGAGCCACCTTACATCCTGTCAAAATGTGCCTTAATGTGGCAGGTCATGAACACAAAGGACAAGAGGGATCCTCTCCTACCCAGAGGTTTAGGTTCTGTGTGTGGTGATGGGAGAACATCATATGTTGACCTGATAAGGAAACTGATCCTACTCTCTTCCATTGACCAAAGGTCTTGCCAGCCCATCTTGCGTTGTTCCACACTCTCCCATCTCATCCACTCTCCCTGCTTGGCCTGGGAAATGGCCTTTATACACCTCATCCTCTCCTCCTGCTTTTGCACCTCGTTGACTACCAGCTTCCTCCTTTGAGCTGGGCATGTCTTGTGCCATTTAGGAGGAGCTAAACTGAGCCCAAAACCCCCTCTTCCATGCTGTACCTGTCCCACGATATCCCCAATTTGAAGGGCAGCCTTTGCCTCTACTACAGATTTCTTTGCTGACCACTTTCTACCAGTTTTTAACACAGGGGCTGCCTCCCTTACACATTTGTCGCGTGACTCTACTAAGGTCATTTCCAGTCTGACCTTGGCACACTTAAACTCCTCGGTTAAAGCAGAGACTGGCAGCTGCAATATTCCTTTACTATAAAGTCCTACTCTGCTGAGGCAGCGTGGAACTCCCAACCATTTCCTAATGTATGAACTTATTAACGCTTCCAGCTTATCCACTGTTGTCAAAGAAACCTCGTACACAGTCAGTGGCCACACCAACCTCGGCAATAGACCAAACTGAAAACACCAGAGTTTTAGTTTGCCTGGTAGAGCACAGCTGTTTATCTTCTTTAACCCTTCCACTGCTTGTCGTCTAACTTCTCCCACTCGAACTGTGTCCTTTAAATCCCCGTCGTACCATCTCCCAAGAGTCTTCACTAGCTTCTAAGAAACTGTAGGTATTGCCTCACCATTAATGAAGAATGTTTTATCTACTACCTTTCCTTTAACTATCGAGATGCTCCTTGACTTAGAGGGCTTAAATTGCATTCGTGCCCATTCAATATTATCGGTTAACTTACCCAATAACCGATTAGTGCAGGCTACTGTTGTAGTCATGGTTGTCATGTCATCCATGTATGCTCTGATTGGTGGTAGTCGCATCCCAGAAGCCAAGCGCTCTCCTCCTACTACCCATTTTGATGCCCTAATGATTATTTCCATTGCCATGGTAAAAGCCAGTGGAGAAATGGTGCATCCTGCCATTATTCCAACCTCTAAGCATTGCCATGCAGTGCTGAATTCTGGAGTTGAGAAACTAAATTCCAAATCTCCAAAATAGGCTTTCACTAAATTTGTTATTGACATTGGTACTCTGAAAAAATCAAATGCTGCCCAAAGAAGCTCATGTGGCACTGAACCATATGCATTAGCCAAATCCAGGAATGTCACATGGAGCTCCTTCCTCTCCTTTTTAGCAGATTGAATTCGTTGCCAGATAACGTTGATGTGTTCTAAGCATCCTGAGAACCCTGGAATGCCCGCTTTTTGAACTGAAGTGTCAATGAAGCCATTCTTTAATAGGTAGGTGGACAATCTCTGAGCAATAATGCTGAAGAAAATCTTACCTTCAACGTTTAGTAGTGAAATAGGACGAAACTGACTGATGCTTGTAGCATCTTTTTCTTTAGGTATAAAGACTCCACCTGTTCTGCGCCATGCTCTAGGTACAACCTGTTTTTCCCATGCTACTTTTATACATTTTTCCCATGCTACAACTAACCCTTCAATTTTCTGCTGCCATCTAGACATTCCAGGAGTAGTTTGTACTTGTTCCTTCCTTTTTTTCACACCAAACCTCTCACTTCCATATGCGTAAATGTATGTAGATCGACAATAAAAAAAAAACGCAGAGGGAATTCACAAACACATCTTGTGTGAACGGCCTCAAAGTCAATCTGGAACAAACAATCAAAACTGATTGCAAAATTGATGTGGATAGTAGGCAAGTGATATGTTCAATGGCATGGAGATAAAACAAACAATATATTGACTTCTATAGAGAATTGTTGTTGTTTTCTCACTTTTTTTTATTTGTTACCATAAAAATATGTCTTTGAATTCTAAAACCTTTCTCAGCAAATATTGATGCATGTGCGATTAATTATGAATTAAAGGGGTACTTAATAGCAGGCAAAATAAACTTTCAATAAGACTTGTCTGCCTAATATGCATGCAGTAACATGTAGTTCTATGTCTGTTTAGTTTCATTGTGTTTTGGTTCTGTTTTCCCTGCCTGAGTTCTCTGTGCTTATTTGTTTCCATAGTTTTTAATAAGGCTTTATTGGCTTTATTAGGCTAATTTACACACCTGTTCTGTTTTACCTTGATTACTCTCCCTTAGAATTTAAATATGCGTTTCCGTGATTCGCCTGAGTGTTCATTATTAGATTGTGAAATAAAGACTTTCTGTTTATTCTCCAACGTAGTGCACTCATTACAGCCATACAACCGTAACAGCAGTAGAAAGGTAAAACATATTTTTAAATCAGTGCTACCCGACTAGAGAAAATGGAGAAGAGGAAAACTTCAACACCCATAATGCACTGGGCATGTTTCCGAGGCCTTCCAAGGCCACTCCCAGGCGGTGTACAAAATCGCTCCCATACCCTTAAATAGGACACTATTTGAGGGGTCAGCCATTTGCATTGGTGTCCGAAACCATTTCAAGTGCACTCATTCAATCCCACAATGCACCGCAATAATGAGTGTACAACCGATGTACGCTCAACACTGCGAGAGTCACACGTCAAATTTATTCCCATGTCTCGCCAGAAGATGCCGCCCACAGCTGAATCATTCATCCATCCATTTTCCAAACAGCTGGTCCAAATGTGGCTGCAGCATAATATCGTACAGGTTAAAAAAATTAATTGATTATTAAATTGTTTAATTAAGGTTTATACATGCTAGTTTCCATGATAGAGTTCAAGAAAAATCTTTTCATTACTACTGGAGCTGCTAGTTTGCCAAGTTTCAAATGATTTTTAAACAGCAAGCACAAACTATACTAAAGCAGCAGCCTTTCAGGCGCACTAAGTGTCAGAAATCACCCACTTGTTTCACTCCTTCAAGTGAAAAATGTTAGTGGAGTAATGTAGGGAATAGTGAATGAGGGTATAGCAGCACAGCACCAGTCTGATATGGATATGCTTATTGCTTACCAGTCAAATACCGCCTTGCTTTAGAAGGAAATACTTCTTAGTAAACAGATCCAGTGGTTAAAGGCAGCACAGATTCATTAATATGGAGAAAACACTGCAATGGAAAATCTGAAAAACCTCTCTGTTTGTAGTACGGCAGACTACGGACAGCATTTTAGCCCAATCGGAGGGGGAAAACTGAAAAAACTGAAAGAAGCAAAATGCTGTTGTCGAGTAAGAAAGCTGTTGCCAATGATAGAGTTCCATTTTTACCATAATGCTGTTTAAAGAGTAGACAAAGTAAGATAAAATTTTCAGTAATAAACCTACTCTTACAATAACTGTTTTGTTCATAATCCTCTGCTGATCCAACTGTCCTTGGCATGGACACAAAGATGCCATGGAGCTGTCAAAATTCTAACAAATAAATGTGAATTTCTCGGTCCATAATAGTCATATGGTGCAAGAGTCACATTAACTTTTTCATCTATTACCAGTCCAACTAAAATTTCATTAAATTCAAACCTACTCAATAATGCTGGCTTTAAAGTCATTTTATGCAGTTTAACATGCCTTTGTTGGCACTGTATGGTTACAATCCAAACAGCCCATATTTCCTCTAAAGAGTTTCTCCATCTGTAGTAAACACACCGGATCCCTTTGGTGGGGAATAAGGAGGCAGGCACACCCTGCTGTATTCATAGCAACTCACTGCCAACGTCACATCAAGTTATAATTAGCATCCATCCAACCTGTAGCACTTCAATAGACCCCCTCCATCCCCAGCAGCACATGCTTAACACAGACTTCCTTTTGGCCTCAATCTGCTCTTAATGAGAATTACAGGAATGAGGGGCATGTCTCAATTCCACTGCCATTTCACCACACAATCCTGTGGCTTAAAATACAGACAATTTAAGCATTGACAACATTAATTTTAGATTCTCAGTCTGCTGAGTCATTCTGCCCAATCACTTGTACACATCCATAATAAAGTTAGTCAAAAACCAGGGGTCAGCCAAAGGCTGTGAAGTTTATAACAGCCACTTAGATACTTACTCACAAATCACAATGCACTTTTTCTGCTTACTGATCAGACGCTTCTCTGTCTCCCTTTAGGTTTAATTTCTCTCTCTCTCTCTCTTAAGTATAAAGGACATGTGTGGACTCAGTTGCTTCAATTACCTAATTTTTCAAAATAAAAATGTAAAAAAAAAAAAACACACTACTGGTTCAGTACTTTGAGAACTAACTAGAATAATATGGGAATTCAGACCACCTGCATAGCTAACAACTTATTTTTCTCATAAATTACCATAATGTCTACATTTATTTTAAAAAGAAAACAGGAAACAAAGAGCGAGGCGAAACAGAGGGACACCACAGAGAAATTCCACCCCTTTTTTCTCAGACCAGCTCTCAGGGGGTCAGACTAAGGAATGCAGTAAAGCCGCTGAGCCGAGAAGACCGACCAATCATGCAAATCAGAGCCCAGAGAGAGAGACTGAATGATCAGAATGAACAAATTCCTCTGCTCTGTCGCAGTCTCTTCTCTACATGCCAACATCAGTTGAGAAAACCGAGAAAAGTGAGATTAGAATTAAACACTGTGATCATAAAATGTCAGAATGTTTTAAAGGAAATGTATTTTTTATTATTATATTCATAATTTAATGTATGACATGTCACATTTGCAATTTTACCCTGAAAAAAAACTTGAAATCTTATTTCTTATCTTATTATAACGTTTTAAATATTATATTTTAATATTATATTTATAATTATATTTAATATAACAATTATAATAATATTGAATATAATATTATACAGTATTTAATATAATATTTAAATATATATATAATATTTTAAAGATGTGTACCCTCACGTCTATTGGTTCAAGGAAAAATGACTTTTCACATGACATTTTAAAGGTTTTTTTTTTGTTTTTGTTTTTGTTTTTTTACATATGAACCCAACAAGAATGTGCACATTAGCTTTAATTTAGATTTTGCAAAAGATTTTCCCTTTTCTTCACTGTGAACACTCTTATGTCACTGATGCTTACACATGTATGGAAAACACATTTTGCAACAACAACAAAAAAATCTCCTTTTTTAGGAGTTTTTTCCAAGTTTCAAACATCATGAGGGTAGAATAATTCCATGAATTATTGAATTATTTGTGAATTATTTCTCTTAATATCTCTGATTCACTAAAACGTGCTAAAACCCAACAGCTCCACGCGTTCTCCAAGTTGAGCCGCACAAATCAGATGACCTTAATCGGGAAAGTGGAACAGTCAGGCCGTATGAATTAAACTAATTAAGCTATTGGCTTCAGATTGAATCAGCCGGTTAGCAATCATTCCAGCTCACTCGTTATAAAGGCCTCTCAATTATGATTTAGAGCTTCATCAATATTCTATTTATTGTGCGGTAATTGACGTGTCACACACAGTGTCCGGCAGCTGGCCTAGTTCTCTGCTTCTGGCAGATTAAGTCTGTGTAGTCTCTGTGCAGCCGAGCTCAGGCCATTCAAGCCCAAGGCAGAGAGCGATTTCAACCGGCTTAACTTTTGCACAAGCGCATGCATGCACGCAAATACATGTAAATATGTCCCGTCTCCCTAATGCATGCATGCATGCAATAAACTAGGTTTATACAGTGGCACGCTTGGAGATGAATGAGAGATGATTCATATGGTTAATATATGTAAACTTATTTGAGCACAGACGCACTGAAACAAGACCATTCTTCTGCTCAATGTCTCTCTCAAACACAATGGTAACACTGTACGCAGTGTGTATACAGCTGCTAGGAGCTGATACATGCTATCAAGAGCTTGAAGATAAAGTCATTGGGAGAAAAGACAGGCTTTGAACATGCACGCGCACACACACACACAGAATGCGGCTGCATTTCTGACACTGCAGTTATCTCAGAAAGCTGCGATTATGTCTGCTGACTGCTGAGGTGAGATCCCCCAATGCGCATTTGAAGAGCTTTTTTGGAGAGCTTCCTAACTGTCCCAGTGCTTCCTGTCTGATATGGAAATCCCCATATGGTCTATTGTCATCCATGCACACACAAAAACATCCTCCAATCCAAAAACCCATGATGAGTTGTTAACAAAATGATGAAATGTGACTGTAGACAATGACATTTAACACTTTTTTTTGTTTCATCTTCCTTAACTCGCCAAATGGCATTATTCACATGCACAAAACGGACGCGTTTTAACTCCTTACGTGTCTTCCTAACCCCTGACAGATGGATACTACTGCTATCTGCCTGACAGGAAACACAGCTGGTGCACAGGATGTGATGTCATCATGACCACTAGTAAACAACTGTCTGGTGTCTTCCTCCAGCATTTTTCTGACCTTTGAAGTGAGTGAGCAAGATGAGATTTTTTTAAATGGCTACTTAATCACATTGACAACTATTAACAATTCACCTTGAACAAAACGGTGAATGTTAGTAGTGAAAGTTAGACAGCATTAAATGAATACATTTCTCATTAAAGTGAAAAACAAATATTTTTATTAATACAGTATATTATATTATTAATAAATTAACTCAGTTATCAGTTTAAAAATAATATAACGTCTAATTTAAATTATTAAAAACAAAACCAGCAAAATGGAAATGGATGGAAGGACGGAAAAATAAAAATGTCCAAATTAAAAATAAAAAGTAAGAAATAAAATAATTCCTCCAGAAAACGTAGGCATTAAGAAATTATAATGTACGGTATGGGGAAAAAAAATTATATACATTTAAAAATTTGCTAAATTTAGCTGTTATTAAAGTATGTGTAAGTGAGTGTAATGATGGGCAAAGCTTATCTAAATGTTAAAATGAGAGGAAATCCGTATGAATAATTAAATATACAATTTCAGCCAATACTACTAATAACATTTAAATGTTAAAAATATGTTTAAAAATAAATAAATAATATTTTTTTTTAAATCAGCCGATAACAGATATAGTAGGCCTACTTGTATATTGTGCATCCCTACATATTTTAAATTTAAGCTATACACTACTACTTTAGGCTACTCACAATTTTATAAAATCTCAAACCAGCTTTAATTTAATGATTTGATGAAAAATGTGACAGAAATCTTTTCAGAAATCAGTCTGTAGGAGACAAACTTTGCCAGCTAGGGTGATAAATGAATGACTAACTGACTGCCGGGCAGATTCACGCTAATACCATTAGCTTTAGAGCTTAAACAGTACAACTAATGGGTGCAAGCCAGCAGAACCACTAGGAAAGAACAGAACTGAACTGAGCAGCGCCCACAGAGACGAGATGTGGCAATCTCTCGCCAGCTGCAGCACTCCGGGACAGTCGAGTTTTGGAGTCATCTCCTCATACAGTGTGTTCTTAAATCCAGCCTAATCCTCTGGGCTGTGCACAGGATGAACGGGCCGATGGAGGGAGGATGAAGAGATGAGCGAGGGATGAGAGAGGGAATTGTTCAGAGATGTTCCGGGTTGATCCGCTGGACTCTCGTAAATCCTTGCTGGATCTCCTGTGGCTTTTGAGACCTGGCGGTGACCAATCAAGCCACCAATCGGTCAAGCGAGCACCTCACACACATACGCTTACAATATCTCTCTTTAAGGTGTCTGTGTCTTTTACTAATCCTCTTTGAGCTTTACATTGCTGCAAGTTCATCTGATACTGGGATAAGAGGCCCCTCAAACTTCGTGATCTCATGAAGAATGTGTGCACACGTATGCGTGTGGGTCATGTATGTCCATCCAGAAATTAATTTCGGATATGCTCTATTACATGAACCAGGCTTATTACTGATTCCTTAGCAGCAGGCATGTTCATTTCTCTTCAGACCAGAAGTTTCCCGCAGAATACAATTCATTTTCAAAGCATGCTGCAGAGTTTTCATAATTAATGCTCGCTGAGACTTGTTTATTATTAGCAAACATAATTACTCCAATTGTGAACAAAAACCTCATGCCAGGGCTCCAGACAAAAAGAAAATTACTAGGGAGTCGTTTTGACTCTTACAATGAAACATTTTGAAGCCAAATTACTTTAGTTGATAAATTATAGAATCACTCAATACAGATGGTTGTTCAGAACTGCTTCAGTTCATTGAGCTCCTTCACAGCTTCTAGCTTCACCTTTTAAAGGAATAGTTCAAATGCCTTTTTCCTTACCCGCATGTCATTCCAAACCTATAAGATTTTCGTTCATCTTCGAAACACACTCTGTCCACTGAAAGTCCATTCCACCAAAACTATGATGCTTCAAAAAGACAAATATAATCAAGCAGTTTACTCCAAGTTTTCTGAAGAGGCATGATAGCCTTTACGTACGATGCTTTTATTCATATAAACATTGATCAACGGCAGAGCTCATCAATTATTGCAAACAGAATATCAAACGCATGTTTGCCATGCAAGAGCCAATGAGGTTTGTTCTCGTATCACGCAAGCCAGTTCGAGTTTCTGCAAGAACCAATGAAGTTTGATTGAGAGTGATGACTGAACAATTCACTATCTGACTGAGTGGCTTCATCCAAAACCCTACACTCTCTAGGTACTATTTTTGCATAAGTAATTACTTTGCGACAGTTACAAAAAGTGTTCTATATAGGGCCAGATTTACTAACAGTTTGCGCCAGCGCAAACCTTCTTTTGGCGTTAAAAGACTACTGCCAGGATTTACTAAAGACACGCAGTGAAAAATTAGCGCTGAAAAGGCTTGGGCAGTTATTTTTGCGGCTGACCTTATTGTATAGGTTTTTGGGGGATTTTCCATTTTAGGAGCAAAATTTATGGGAGGAGAGTATATAAATAAATTGCGCAAGGTGATTTACTCTTGGTTAAAGGTTTGCGCTCTTCAATGTACTGGTATTTGCGCCATTATTTACCACCCCAAAAAAGCACATCTTAAACCTGACGCTACCTTGTAGATTGCGTTGGTCATTATGGAAATTACCTCTGTGTTTTTTTATTTGTGCGTCGTTAGTAGATCACGTGCAGAACTTTCCACAACCATCGGCGCTGTTTTTGAATTGCGCTCTCACGCTAATTTCCCGTTTAGTAAATCTGCCCCATAGTATGAATGTGTGAAGTATGAATATAATCCATATGTACAACATCTGTCATGTTGTTATTGTCATGTGACCTATACCAGAATCAGTTGCATTGCTTCACTGCCATACACAAATCCTATTCTGTGGCCTCATTGGAAAGCAAAGTTTTAGATGTGCGCTTCTGCACGCTACTCACAGGTGTAGTTCGTCATCCAGGTGCTATTTGCCAACTGTTTTATGAATACTGTGAATTCGGACATATTACTTGGCTCACATATTGTTTTTCATCTAATATAGGGAAGTATGCATGTTTCGGATGCAGTCAGTCAGATTCAAGCCTCAAGTTAGTATGAGGATGTTTCGAGAATCTTTTGACTGAATCATTAAAAAGATCCAGTTCATAAAAGTCACTTTTTCACAAATCAGACATCATGACTCACACGGTGTTCCTTGTTGCATGAAGGAAACACTGGTGCGCATCCTAACAAGATGATACATGACAAAACAACATTCGGATGAGCAGTTTTTCCATCTGTCGCCAATGATAAGTAGATTTTTCTTTAATGGGGAATCTAAAAAAAAAGACATTCTGAAGAGCGTTTAGAAGTTGAGACTAAAAGTTGAGTGCTTCAAATCATTGAATAACCACAGGCATATCACCAAGAAGTCAGACAACTCCCAAAATCAGATGAGTGTACTTGGAGGATAGGCTGACCCACCGTCTGTGCAATAGCATACTCTTGGGCCCTCATGACCAGTTTGTGTTCCTGCACTGAGACATGCATAAAATGTTAACAAGAAACCAAGCACTCCAAAACAAATATCGCCTGACATTTGGAATAATTCTCCCAACTCACTGTAAGATGAGACTCAGGGGAGAGACATGAACGAGCATGTGCATAAGGGCATGATATGACCACATCAGGAGGTGAGTTGCTATGGAGACAAAGTAGGAGGGAAATTACCTCTGCACAGATCCAAAGGTCAGCCCTATCCCTGACTCTACTCTAGCATGTACTTCAAAGTGTTTCGCTATACCCTGACACCATGCGACTCAATGTCACAGAAGTTGGCTCGGGATTTGAGCATTCATCATTGGGATGAGTCAAAGGAACAAACAGCGACAGCAATGTCTGCTCAAAGACTGTTTCTCTATCTGCCCTCCGGCATTATGACTTTATACCTGCTCTAGTCGCTGCAAAGAGACTCACGTGGGCCGCTAATTCCCAGTAAATAGCGATACTGTACAATCATGTTGCTATTGCAAAAACATGTCTGTTTAAAAATATGAAAATAAAACAATACATTTAGTGAGGTTTATGTTTAAAGTCAACATGAAATAACATTCACAGCCCAATTTACTTCCATAATGTGACATATTTCTGACTAAAACAGGAAA
The DNA here is from genome assembly GCF_029890125.1 of Rhinichthys klamathensis goyatoka. NCBI lineage: Eukaryota > Metazoa > Chordata > Actinopteri > Cypriniformes > Leuciscidae > Rhinichthys > Rhinichthys klamathensis. Next base: position 24,815 of record NW_026606783.1, read on the forward strand.
TTTAACAAGAAAAAGGCTTTGCTGTCATTAAACATTCACTTAATCTAATACTAATAAGTAAAATAACACTGTTAAATGTAACCTTTAGCAAATCTCAAAATGAATATCCAATTTTCATACTTTACATAATGTTGTGATGCCTAAATTTATCTGGAGCATATAAAATGATTGCAGGGCTCAACAATTAGGACTGCCTGATGGCCCGGGGCCAGACACTCGGGCCAGATCGGGCAAGTGCTGCATCTTCACAGAAGTTGAACATTTGTGCGCGTTTTTGCTTTCAATATTTAAGCCTTGCCAACTTAAATATTCAAAGCAAATAGACACGAAAGTACCTGCGTCTCTCAGTTTGGTACTCACGTAGTGTGTGATAACTTTTGTGTGCGCAGCAACACACATCCAAAGTGCGCACCCAGAACGCAGCGTCTCACAGTGCACGAATATTCTTTCACGTCTTCTTGAGCTTGAACAGACATATTCACATAAAATTGTCAAAATTTCCGGTCTTGTCGAGGAAAAAAAAAACTGTATTAATACTTTGCTCCAATACGCAATACGTTTTTTTCCAGTGTTCATTCAATTCCCTGCTCATGTGCAGCTCTTGGATTTGTCTGCTTGAATTCTTGTGATTTTATGTGAAGCTGCTCCTTTGCAGCCACAAAAAGCTGAAGTGAGAGATCCACAGACAGAAGCACACCCACACAGCTCTGCTCCGCTGAGGCCTGTCCCCTTATCACAGGCATGTGGTCTGCAGGCATGAAGTTCACTGTGAAAGCATAGTGCAAACACACAGCACAGTCTGAAACATGATGATAACTCAGAAACCTGCAGGACAGGAGAAGCTGTGCTAACAGACTGAGCATAGACTGAGCAAGGGAGAGTGGGTAAGCTGTGCCACTTCTTTAAAGGTTGTCCTCTAGGCATGAAGAAATTAGATCTAAAACTAAAAGTAATATGCCTAAATATATTCAAACTGAAATTAGAAGAAAGTGTCTACAAATTAATCTTTGGGGAGTATTTGAATGATTTACATTGCAAATAAAACATTAATCCAAATGAGAGAGGGGGAAAAAAACAATTAACCAATGCATAATCTCACATTTCCATAAACCAGCCAGGAAATGTTTTAATAATCAAAATATTTTAATGTAATGCTACAATTTTCAACATTTTGAAATAGCAATAATATTTCCCCACAGCTAACATTTTGGGCAAAATGCAACATTTAATAATTAGGCCAAATGATTTACATTTGTAATAATAACAAATCAACTATTTTTACCATCATGTAAAGTCTATTTTTATATTTTGCTTTGAACATAAAATGTATGATTACCTGCCATTCTAGGAAATTGACTTTGCAATACAAAAAAAATTCTAGCTAAAAAGGCAGCAGGATATGATTGTATGTCTAAAATGAAATACAGTTTGGTTTGCTAGATTAAGGAATTGACACATCTTACCCCACTCCCCGGACACTTTCCTCAAACAAACTAGTGCACTAATGTAACAGAAGACACAAAGCAATGATAACAGTTTAATGTCTGCGAGAGTTTTAATGTACTTGATTGAACTGAACTACATTGCAGTGCCGTCGTTAGACAAAGCTTGGCTGCAGAAAATGAGAACATAAAAACGATTTATTTGAAGCCATTTGTAGAGAGCACCCTGCAAAACCCTGATGATATCGCTGCACAGCCTTTCTCTCTCTTTTTGAGACAGAGGGCGACTGCATGGGAGAGAAAATCAATCAAGAGCGCAGTGTGAGTAAACACTTCAGGGAGGCACAGCCACAGATGCAAGCGCTATGGACAAGTCACGTCTGCCAACCCCAAACCAGCTAGACACACACACACGCAATGAAATGAGTTGTGAAACGAGAGAATGCATCTCCTCTCAAGAAAGGCACAAGCTGTCGTCAGTCCTGCTCAAAGCAAAAACAGCGAGAGAGACATTGCAGTATAGGGCTCCAATTATTGACAATTGTAGATTATTTCTCTTGTCTTGACAGTTGCAATTATTAACATCAGTTAATATAAATAGTTATTTAGTGTAGGGCAGCTGCTTTATTTAGACTGGATCCATAAAGAAGCTGTAAAGCATGTTTCTGAATTACTTGAATGCTATTTTATACATCAGTAAGAAGAGGATCGAGTGACTAAAGGGTCAACTTCACACTCTTAGCAGTTAGCACCATGAAAAACAAACTGTTATTCAATTTTTTTTTTTTTTACAAATTATACATGGGAAGCGAGCAACACAACAACACTAGAACACTCATCCTGTTATAATGAATGAAGGCTTCATTGTAAGTTCACATTTTTTCATAAGAGACCCTGCAGTTCAGCATGAGCTCATCGACTGTCCACGCACAGGGATCTGGACTCTGTACAGAATGACTCTCTTATTTACATTGAGTTGTTTATTATAACCCAAGTGAATACTGACTGTCACACTCTCTGCATAAGCAAGGGGAGCAACATATCAAAATTGAAAATAACCAACTGGGCTTTTCACTTTGGCACTAAAGCTTCTTTTTGAGTGTCAAGAGATGTTTCTTCAGCTTTCATTTTCAAGTGTCACCACAAATAGAAGCATGAATCATTAACATGTAGACCAGACTACTTACATCTCACTCAATAAGAATCAAAACACCTCTGATTTGTTAATGCGTTCATGCACATGATAATACCATTAACATTATTGGTTATGAAAGATTACTGATAATATGCAGAATTGCAAATAGTATTTTGTCTAAATTCAAAAAGATAATGACTAAAACCAATTATTTTAAATGCTACATGTGAATTTAGGCATCACAACATTATAATGTACAGTATGAGAAATGGATTTTAAAATTGAAATCTGCTAAAGATCACATTTAACAGTCTCATTAAATTGTTTGTGTTTTTGAAGATTAACTTTAAGTGAGCGTTATGTCAAAGGTAATCTAAATTTTAAAATGGTTTAAATTTAATGTACAATTAAGTATCCAATATCCCAAATATTTGCTGAAAACTGATAAGGTACTGATTTATTGTTCACTTTGGCCAGCATGAGTTGTTTTTAATTGTGCTACAAAAATGAATAAATGGATTTAAAAAATCCTTTGTCATATAGATTTAAACAGAATGCTGTAATGGACATGTCGGAATTAGTTCACTTTTAAAATTAATTGTGTCGCAAAGCTGCAATCACACAACAAAATTTTATATCGCATCATTACATGGTATCATGTATCATTATTTAAGTCTTCAGTGGTCTTCACATCGGCTACCTACATCCTTCTTTCCAAGTCACAGCATTGTTGTTAAGCATCATGCTATGTAGTTGTAAATTAGTTGCAAAATGCCTGGTTCTTAAGCTCTGGAGACCAGCTACATAAACATGAACACCATTAGGGTTGGTTTCCCATCGACTGAGAAGCTCAACATGCTGCAAATGAGGATTTAGCAGCATTGCAGAATGAGGTCTATGGAGACGTTTAGGACAGCAGTAGCTGAGCCTGAGCAAGCAAGCTGTTCTATCCCCTAAAGCAAACCTAAACATCATTTAGCAGATAATCTGACTACGGTGGCAGTTTGCAAGTAAACAGAGTTGACGAATGGGAATATAAAAATCTTTGCCATATCCTAAAAAAAATAAATAATAATGAATATTATTTATAATTGTTTACGAATAAAACAAAAATGAGAAAGCAAAAAACATTGCTTGTTGCTGAAATCATGTTGTGATTAGTCTGTTAGCTTAGCAATTAACACTGGGTACTTGCTGATTTAGATAAGATGCCTTTCATGCTGTCAACCATTAAGTTAAAGATTAACAAAAAGCAAAGAGGTGAAATTGAGCAAGCAGTTTTTTATGGTTTTAGTTGTAGTTAACTATAATAACCCTGTTGTGGCCTCCTAAGGCCCGTTGGTTTGCTACAATGAAGCAAACTACAATGAAAGATACGGCTTACAGAAATTCTGTAACACTGATAGGAAAAGATTACATTAGTCCTGCCAGACTTTTCCAAATACTGCAGATGTAACATACTGGAACTGCATGGCCTGTCCTCCGCTAGTGGAATTGTTTTGCATGGACTGCATTAGCAGGCCCAACTCAGAGCTGTTCCTTTAGACAAGTCTGGCTCTGATACCTTTTGGCTAAGGATGACCCATTTCCATAAAACACTATCTGTACTCAGAGAAGGCCAGAAGCACTGTCAAACGTACACGCAAACAGCAGGGCATCCAGCACACGCACTTGAGGTTTTTCCTCCAATACGCACATCAGAAGACATTTCAGAGTCATAAAGCACAGAATGAGGTCACCAGTCATCTCACTGTCTAACCTTTCACTGCTGCAACATGTGCTCAATCTCATCTTCGTCTCAAAGCTTAGCCAACTGTTAGGGGACCTTTAGCCCCCCAAAAATCGGTGAAACTTTAAAGTTATTATTATAAATGATCCTTCCTTATAGTCAGTGGCGTATGGTTTATGGGCCAAATACAGTGATATAAGTGTTCTGTGTTCAGACACTGCCACAGCCTGTTAATAATATACATCTACAGACAAAAAATAAATGCTTTTGTTCTTTTTGGGGGGGTCAGTAAGTTGTTTTCTGAAACTTTCATTTGAATGATTTCTGATAGGATTATGACATGATTAAAAAATATTAAAACAGAAAACAGTTCAATTAAATGGGTATAATATTTCACAGAATAACTGTTTATTACTGTTTTTTTCACTGTGTTTTTGATAGAATAAATGCAGCCGCCTCAGTGAGCATAAGAGACTTCTTTAAAAAAAACGTTTGACCAGTAGTGTATATCCAATATAGTGTGATAGCAATACATTAAAATAATAATAATAATATCTACCAAAAAGCAATATGGTATCAATACATTGTGCTTCTCTAATATTTTATTTTTAGATTAATCTTTAAAAAGAAAAGCAAGTCAAGAAAGATTCAAACCCACATCCGTTCACACTTTTTCACATCAGCTCAGCGAGAAGCTGAGCCCCTATAAGAGTGAAATCCAAGAATCACCCCGTCTCAATGTTACATCCCCTCTTTACCTCCACTCACATCCACACAACACAGCTCTCTCTTCAACTGTGTAACCCAACCTCCAATCCAGTTTCGGTTCTCTTCAGCACACGCGTCTGTAACTCGACCAACATCCCAGTTTCTATAGTTCTGTTCAGCGCACGTCTCTTTATCTCGATGTAATCTGCCTGTTTCCTTTGTGCCCCTGTTATCCGATCTAAAGCCAGTCACTTTACATCCTGAGCCATTATCAGCCACTTAATATAGTTTAATGTCTCTGCCTTCATTAAGGGACGGAAGCAAGTGGACAACTAACTCATTACTCCAGTCTAATTCCGAAGTTCTGCCGGCTGCTCTATTGAACCATTTCCAGATACATATTTTTCTACTGGAGGAAGTTAAAACAAGTTTTCCTACCACAATACTTGCCTATAAAACTCTGGCCATCACAAAACATCAATTTAGATCACCGTCTCTCAACTGGCACAGATCAGAAAATTATGATATTGCATTTAGGTCCTTGCGCTCGAAGGCAAAATGATTCATTGCTAAATATGACAGGCGAAGAGAAAGAAAAAGATAGACAGAAAAAAAAACTGAGGAGGAGGGAAAGAGAGGGAGAGAATGATGGCAAGGGAGTTGTGAAGAGCAAAGATGAAAGGAAATCAAAGTAGAATCCCAATGCGTGGAGAAGGGGATCTCCTGTGATTAATCATCCTCCAGCCCACTATGAGAAGAAATAATCTTGTTAATGTCAACAAAGCCGAATATACGCTCCAAATGCAGTTTCAAGATGTGGGATTTCAAGATGGCAGCCTAAAGATGATGTCACGCTATCTGATAGACGGCCTAACGATAAAGAACATGCGATGGGCCACAGATCGAATCAGCCGTAATGAGCTTTAAATTTATTTCAGACCAGCGTGGAACAGGCTCAAAAGTCTGTCAACATCTCCTACAGATATAGCCCCCAACTGAATGAGAAATCACAGAGAACACCATAATGGTGAATTTGCTAGCCGGTGGACCATGAGCTGGAGATCTGCATCTCCACCGTAAAAAGACTCTGGAGCAAATGTAATTACAGCCCAGCTGCCTCTGTTAGACAAACACTTGGTTGGAACTTCAAACGTTAGTGCACCCAAAAATAAAAATGCTGACATCTTTACACTCATTTTGTGCCAAACCTGTATGACTTTTTTTCACCAGAACATAAAAGAAAATATATAATTTTTTTCTGTTTTCTATTAGACAGAACATCCTACTAACACTATTCAAAACGTGCCTGTTTTGGTGCCATGTCCACATATAAGCTCTTTTGCTTTACTTTTTCAAAAGTAACCAAACCTTGGTGTTGGAGGAATATTATGCTGATCTCATCTGTCTACTGCTCCACCGCTCACAGGACAGTTCCCCTTTCTGTCTGGCAGTCTCTCTTTCTATATTCCCTGATGTGTCAGTTCCTCACCTGAAACTCAAGTGAAACAGTTCCAGTTACTAAATGTGCACATCCAGGGTTATTACAGTTAACTAAAACTAAACCAAAAAAACATGTTTGTTGTTGTTATATATAAACGTTGACTGAAATAAAATGTATATAAAAAGATTTTATTTCAGCTAGTTGTCAACATTTCTTATTTTTATAACTTTAGATTGATGTACTAAAATAACTAAAACTGATATTAAAAAAAACTAAACTATATAGACATATAAAAAAAAACTAATAAAAATGACAAAACAGAAAAAAATGACTAAAATTTTTATAAATTAAGATAATAGGAAAATATCAAATAAAATTAAAATAAATTAAAAATATTAAAACTATAATAGTAATGATACTAAAATAACACTGGCACATCAGTCAGATCAGATTTTAAAATAACTTTATTCTCAAGTAAACTATTTATAGGTGATTTCATTTTTTAAAAATTTAACTACTGTGGCTCTAAAGATTGCTGTTTGAGTATTTGGACCAGTTGCATAGCAGGACATAGCAACACTGGCTCAACCAATGGCGTGAGTTTGGGGAGGAGCCATTTGTTTTTTGTTTTAGGTCACACTACACATTCAACAAAAACAGAAGACAGAAATCACAAACTATGCCAATAATACTCTAACATATACACATAAACCACAACATTCTCTTTAACATATAATAGTAGGCTACTTAAGATACACTTTAAAAGCATATCTGTTTGTCCACCCAAATGCACATGGAGAAAGTGTTCAGAAAACAATGAAAGCAATGAAATTCTGTATAGCGGCACAAAAATATTACTTGAGCTGAGTGAGCTTCCGCTACGCATTCAGGGATGCCAATGTATGGATTACAGGTAGGGCTGCACGATTAATCGCAACGAAACCACACGCGATTTGGCAAAGGCTGCGATTATTTTCTGCGCAGCTTGTCAGTGCAGCACGGCTGATCGATAGTAAATGCTGCTCCTTCTGAACACCAGAGGGCGCTCTCACGCAGACACACCAAATATGCCCCGCTGCAGAAGTACAATAACACATCATTCCAGGAAATCCCTACTATGGGCATCATATTATCACTGTAGCTGAATAAACAGAAGATTGAAACGCTTTGATTGATTAAACATGACTTATAAACACACGACTGCCTTATTCTGTGTAAGAAGCCACATCATCTCACAGAATGATGCTCAACTGTCGTTATAAAGTGAGTTTGGAGTAAAAGCATGTTAAATGTTGTCTTTTGTTGGACAAGAGGTTCATAAATGCTTCTCATGTTTGGAAAGGTGTTTAATCACGATAAGCCAAATCGGTTTAAGTGCGATTTCATGTAAATTGCGATTAATCGTGTAGCCCTAATTCTGCGTACAAGAATGATCATAATCAGCAAACCAAATTTAAACTATCTAGACCAGTAAATTGTACTATTTCTAATAACTTAAGGGGCGGTCACACTACACATACACTACACTCCTTCAGAGCATGACGTCATATCATGACCGCTGCAGTTTCCGAAGAAATTTTGGATGCTCAAAGTCAAGTGTGACCGCGGCTTTAGACCTGTAATCTTGAAGAGATAAGGCTGGGCAATCTTTAAAGTCAACAAATAGCTTAAGATTAGACATGAGACGAGTAAACGGTGGTGGTGCTTGCTAACTGAGAGGAAGTAGCTGGAAAGGTTATGAAACATTATTTGTTAGCGCTCATTTCTATTTGAGATGAATGTATTAAAATATGGCCTTAAAGGTCCCGCCTCGTCTAGCATCTGCCATCAACAGGCCCTCTGGAGATCCCCATTAACCCAAATGTCAATATCAGAGTGCTTCACAAGTGCTAACGGAGGGTCTTAATCTAATCCATTACCGATGACCCTGGACAACAGTCCTAGATTTTCCCTCTGAAGTTTTCACTCTCCCAAGCTCTCATGTCAGACGTTGCCCCAATGATGGTCAACAGCACTCTAACTGTTATTCAGTGCGTCATGCGACTTATAATTCAGTTCCACCCTCTCTTCGACATAGCATGTCCAGGAAAGCGAGTCGGCTGCTGGGTTACCGAGGAACAATGGCATTCCTGTGCTCTGTGATGCCAGGTGCCGGCAGGAACACGATCCCTTCCATCTGTCCGTCTGTTCTGGCAAGCGCTCGGCCAGGCCCGGGCAGCAGCTAGGAAAAGTCACAAAATGGGACTATTGTTCCAAAGCCTCTTGGAGGAACACTAAATACACCCCCCCTCCACTTCCCCAACACAAACGTTGACGAACACACATCAGCATAAACACGCACATCACTGATCAGTAATGAAGCTAAAGACAAACGCACAGTAGAGTGTCGTACGCAGAGCCGCTGCCACTGTCAGCCCAACAACATGCGCCTCACACGCATCTGCGGTTCTGCTGAAGTCTTGCTGAGGGGGGAAACAGCATGCTGCGCTGCACAGCCCGGTCCCATGGAATATGATTCATTTCCTATAAATGTAGGACCTGACAGCCTCTCGTCTCCATGATAACTCAGCACTGAGCTACTTTCAAATCTGCCTGACCTTATCTATTGCCAAGAACATTATATTTTTAATGACTTTTTGGATTTTCAATTCAAAGCCATGATGAAACGGAAGTAGCAACATATCTTTTCATCCATATTGTGATATAGCCTAAATCTGAGTATGATGGATTATCAAAAAAATAAATGAAAAGATTGTAGGTTGGGAACTTGGTTCTATTCAAGGTTGTTGATTGGATTTTAAGATGTGGCTGTTTTTGTGGAGGGGCGGGGGTTTAAGCAGACTAAATGTTTAGAGAAGTCCGGTATACATCAGAGAATCATTTTCACAGAAAGATTGAGATTTAATTAAACATTACAACATCAAAAAACTGTCAAATAAATAAAAATGCATGGATGAATCGTTCACAGTATAATTAATTAATGATTAATTAATCCTTGGTTAAATCTACTAATCTACTAATTTTTCAATGGAAAAAAAACTTCTGCGTCAAAACCTATTTGCAATTGAGAAAAATATTATGTTTATAGATTTTTCAACAGAATGAATTTTCCACTTCCTATTAAAAAAAGGTCACCATTATTATAATAATTGATATTTTTCCATTAAGATGATCTCTATCCAATTACTCTTTTATTTCAGCAGCATGAAATTCTTAGAACCCCAGTGTTATTATTATAACCATTTGAAATGTGCATCTCATGTTCCTTTTCTTTTTCATTTCATGCAATACCATAGTATTTTTGTAATGTGATTGTAAGTTGAGGTTTTGGATATTTCAAAATAGCATAACAATTAACAAATAAAATAAAAAGTTATGTTGAATTAAAACAATCCTGCATAGACTAGAGATGCATTGCAGTCTCAAACCGATGCTTTGCATCTATCCTTTTAGGTTTAACGTATTCTCCAAGCACAGCAACCATTTGATGCCCTCAGGCAACTCTTTACCCCCTGACACACTGGGACTATCAATTCCTCCCAACTAAAAACACGCATGTAGCCAGGGTCTGTCCGAAATCCACATAGCCGGTGCACTGTTTAGAGGCGAGAAGGCCAGTGAAAGTAGCAGCAGATAAATAATGGATAGCTCGTTCTTTCTCCTCTGTGAAAAAACATGACAGATCAGTTCCTGCATCCTCTGCTTGTACAGCTTCATTTCTGACTCCAGGGGCCCGCCGCCCGCCGTCTCCACGCTCTCATCTTCTAATGGTCCTACCAGTGATTACAGAGAAATAAGTGCACCGTCTGTCTTGATGATCAATCATTCGCTGGATCTATAAAGACGGTCCCACCACAGAGCTCCCCAAATGTAATTAAATTTAAAAGAGTGGACGCTGCCCGATCTGCCAGCAGTTTGAGGGGCGTCGTTGGCTGTAAGCATGACTGACAACTTATTTATAGTGCTTCAGCTGCACGCAACACAATACGGGATGATGACAACTTGGGGTGTTCGACAAAAGCATGCTCAATTTAGCCTGTCATGTCATCAATGGACTCCTGAGAGCCACTGAGCAATAAAACAGCTCTTTTAACAGGAGAGTGCTATTCAATAATAAGCATTGCAGAATATATATTATATAGGCTAATTCCAGAGGTGGGTAGTAACGAAGTACATTTACTTCGTTACATTTACTTGAGTATTTTTTTGGAAAATTTGTACTTTTAAGAGTAGATTTAATTGTGGGTACTTTTACTTTAACTCGAGTAGATTTCTAATGAAAAAACTGTACTTTTACTTCGTTACGTTTGGCGACGTTCCTCTCGTTACTTTATTTTAATGCAATATGTTGTTAAAAGCGTAGTTTATTCTAAGCGCGCGCTCTCTCTTTTTTCTGGGCATGAGCGATGCTCAATTCACAAATGAATCACTCTTTTGAGTCGATTCTGTTCAAAGACTTCATCAAACAAGTTGGGCAGATCTGTCTAAATCGGTTCGCGAATCAGTTGGAATGATCTGTTCAGTTTCCTCACGCACTGAATCGTCTCGGAGTCGTAACAGGAAGATTTAAGAACATCTAGAGCGTTGTATTAAGTGGCGGTCCACAGTCTACAGTACAGTCTAGAAAGTAAATCTGCAAATGCATCATATTTTTTGCCAGCGATGAAGATCTTTATTAGTTGAACTTGAACATCTTCGTATGTTACTTCGTAAGCTGTCTGTGAATGAATTATTCCACACGACGATACATTCGATTTTATTCAGGACAAGGTAATACATTTTACAACCAAACAGATTATTGCGCCATATAGCACTACTACAAAGTATGGCATTACCCTTTTTTTGGACATATACATTACTTTATACATTAAATAAGCTATCATCGTCCAGTTTATGAATGTGTGTACACACACAATGAGTGTGTATTGCGCAGTGGCGTGCGAACTCGACTTGAAAACGAATGCCTTTGCCTGCCTTATTAGACACAGTTAACCAGTTTAAAGATGCTTTCATAAATATAGCCTACATTTAAATACATTTTGGAGAACAGACAGAAGAAGATCCGTGCATTTGATCGTTGTTTGTGTTGGGCATGACATGACTGCGAGCACATGTGAAGAGTTTTATCACTTTCTAATCTGTCAATGGTTCCCACCCCTTGAATGCAAAACTCCATAGAGTCACTTTATTCCGACATTGTCTAATAATCCAAATGTAGTTGTATAAGTTACTATACTATTATACAAACCAAAGGACAGGCAATGGTTTTCAGGCTATAGATATACAGAAATAATGTTTGTCTCTTCTGTTTTTGTTGCAAAGATAGCTTATCTAATTATGATAATAATAGTCATTTAAATGAAAAAAAAAAATCTAAATAATATCATGTTACATATACAGTATATATATATATAGGCCTATGTGTAAAGTAACTAGTAACTAACTACTTGAGTAGTTTTTTCATTGGATACTTTTTTACTCTTACTCAAGTAACTTTTAAGATTATTACTTTTACTTTTACTTTGAGTAAATATTTCTATAAGTACTTGTACTTTTACTTGAGTACAGTTTTTGGATACTCTACCCACCTCTGGCTAATTCAGAACAGACAAACAAGGCATCTGGGGGATCAATGTTTCCCACCACTAAATAGGACAGAAGTAGAATAGGAGCAACTCGCTGAGGATCAGCTCAATGATCACTTTTTAACGTCAGCCTACTTTTGACTTTTCCACTAAGGCAGCCCTCAAAAGAGCAAATGTCTGCTGCATGCCAAGTCAATCTGAACAGCAAAGTTATGGCAAGCCCTTTCAAGTAATTCTATAGAGACTGGTAGCCTTTTTCATTTTCAATAGGCCTAATTTTTTTAGCTATTCATTACATACTAGATCCTATACCAAATGATGGTGACAAGTATCCTGAATAAATCACTAGTACATTCATCATTAGATATCAGTACTTATTCCTTTGCTATGGTCACTGTCCCAAAATGACAAGTAACTACTCCAATGTTTCCGGTAAAAAAAACTAGAACAAAACATTGCCACTGAATTCTACGGGAATCTGAGATTCGGATAAGCCATTTATTTCTGTGTCTATTGTGTATTCCAAATGTTGACAGCACAGCACCTATTTGAATTACACTAGTAAATGTTTAGTACTGATTTCTTCATTATTACCGGTAGTGACTATTTTAGTGGTAATTATTATCTATTCCAATTTCCTAATAACAATTGAATAGATGTTATTACCTAGGCTATTTATTAGACATTAAGATGTATTCCAATTGCTGTAATATTTTAACTAGTGGTCAGATTTTAATGCATCTATATGAAGAAGCCATTTTGATTAATAATTACATTCACACAGCAAAAACACAATTGCAGACAGTGACAATGACATAAAGAATGTTACTAACTGATAATAGACGTGTCTCATTTATGCATAAAAAGTATAGCCTAGTGAAACGGAAACCTATAGGTAACCAATTCACAATAAGTTAATGAACTAACAATGAAAACGTTTAAAGCATTAAGCTTATAGTTAATTTCAACATTTGCTAACACATATAACATGGGTTGCGTTAAAAAAAGATTAATGTTACTTGCGTTAACAAAGATTAATAAATACTCCAAAAATGTATTGCTCATTGATAGGTCATGCATTAAATAACAATAACTAGCCTACTAGGACATTCAAGTAAAGTGTTTCCAAAATATACTATTAGAATATTTATTAATAAATTAAAAAAAAATACTACCAGTACTAATATAAATACAGATAGGCTAGGCAACTAGTAAGTTTTAATGGAGAAAATCTGTAATACGGCTTCCCATACATGCCTTCACTGTCCGGGTGCGATTTTTCTTTTCTTTTTTTTTCTTTTTTTCAATAAATGTTAGACGCTACAAAAGTCGCATTCCTGTATTGAAACGCCGCTGCTCTTGTACAGTCCTCCTGTCTCTCTGCTTAACACTGACACATTAAGAGAGACCAGAAAAACAGTCGGCTACAGAACAGCCCGAGAAACCGATTCGGGAGCCGACAATTATGCGGGTTAAATTTTAGATATAGAAATTAAAAGATTTACCTTTTCTCGTTTCGACAGCGCACGAGACGATAACAGAGACCGTTGAGACCTTTCTCTTCGTCCCAGTGCGGATCTGAGGCTCCACGCGCTGGGAAAAAAATGTGATCTTCAGATGGTAGTACCTCAATTAATCCCAAACATGGTCGAGCGGAGAGCTGGCCCGAAATACAGCGCTTTTCTCAAAATCCGCCGTCTCGTTCCGAGGGGGATGGTAACCCGTTAGTTTAGTGCGCGTAGGGCGGCCTGTTCTCTGGTAATTATGGTGTAAATTTCCCGAGGATCGAGGACACTCCGTCCGCGGGATGAGCGCTGCGCTCCGGCTGTAAGCACTGAGTGAGCGCCGCTATCCGGTCTAACGGAGACGGAGCAGCTGAAGAGACCCGCCCACTCTGTCAACCCGGAAGAGAACTGTCAATGAAATGGCATTAATGACATCAGTTGCACTCAAGAATGAGAGCCATGGGTGGACAGTGGAAATATTATTAACAATAACAACCTTCTAACCTCTGGCTAAATCAGTTGTATAAAACAACTGGTTTTGCCTAAATAATCATGGCTTTAAAATTAAACGTTTAAAATGTTAAAATGTATGATCCATGAATTGCACTGGGCCTTAACAAAATCCAAAATGACTAATATGACCTAGGACCTAGGCTGAACAGGAACATTAACACTTTTGTTTTGCATAATGTTCACGATGTTGTTTGACGTTTTGCATGAGCAACAGCAGACGTGTGATAACATATCAATAAAACACTGGGCCAAATATTATGTATTATCAAGTGACAGACAGGTATACATCAAAAAATACTGTACAGTTTGATTGGATGCACAGCCTTCGATGTCAACAACAAAGGCTTTCATGACTATGTACAGTACTGTGCAAAAGTCTTAGGCACGTTAGTATTTTCACACACAAAAAGGTTTTTAAGCCAGTTTCTTTTATCTTTTGCTGTAGTGTGTCAGTAGGAAATATCAGTTTACATTTCCAAACATTGCTTTTGCCATTAATTGAAATAATCCAGTGAGATTTTTGTAGAAGTTAATTGATAAATAAAATCTATTTATGACTTTACAGCATTTTTACACAAGTGCCTAAAACTTTTCACAGTAGCCTAATGTAGCTTTGCAGGTGGGTTTATTCAAGAGTCTTGGAGACGTTGCCACAGTTCTTCTGGATTTAGTCTGTCTCGGTTTCTTCTGTTCCTTCGTGTAATCACAGACAGACTCGATGATGGTGAGATCAGATCTCTGTGTGGAGCAGACTGACTGTTGTTAGTCTCCTTGTGCATACAAAAATCTCAATGGATTATTACAATTAATGGAAAAAGGAATGTTTGGAAATGTAAACTAATATTTCCTACTGACACACTACAACAAAATATATAAATAACTGGCTTAAAATCATTTTATTGGGGTGAAAATACTAACGTGCCTACGACATTTGCACAGTACTCTATGTTTATGACTAGTGCCTTTTTAATTTTAATTTAGCTTTGTTATTGCCTAGTTGTGTTCCACTAATACACCAGTTGAAACCAGTGGTATGTAAAACAATTGAGGACATTTTCGGGTCAAAGAATGATATTGGGTCCAATGTTAGAAAAGTTTTAAAATAATAGCACTTTGGTCAATAAAGTATGATTACACTTTACAAAGTGAAACTTTGAAAGAAAGAAAAAACTCACGTCCTGGTTTGAGAAAATACAAAATGGCAACACCAACAATGACCCTTGCCCTGTGTGCAATTGGCAGCTGTAAAAATCTTCCAGAGAAATAATTGCTTTGTCATAATTTGCAGTGTTACTGTTTATCTAGAATAAAATTCAGTTTCTTCTCTCTATTTTGTTTATTTTAAGTTGCTTCAGAATTAAAGGAGCTGTATGTAAGAAATGTATATCAATTAAACATAAAATGGCCCTGATGTGTCACTAGACATTAAGAAATCATGCTCATTTCAAATACTTATATCACTGACAACAGTAGTGCGGCCAGGATATTGTCATTTAAAAAGTGAAGTTGCAGCCCTCAACTGATATTGATGTTGTCATGTTGTGTTTTGGTCTGATGCTCCACCCTCCACCTATCTACCAATCAGGAAGTCAGTAGTGTTGCGGGATCCGGGTTGCCAGCTCTGCTCTAGTTACCACTTCTTGGAGCAGACTACGTTCCTGCTGGATCCTGCAGCCTATCTGGCAACCTCGAGTCAGGGAGGGGATACACTGCTCTACGGTAATTTGAAAGTGATTGCAGTACCAGTTTTGGCCACAATCTTACATATAGCTCCTTTAAGTAAAAATAATAAACCAATATTAATATGCACAAACCTAATAAATGAAAATTAATATATTCCTTTTGTGTCTAAGTGTACATGCATGACGTTAGGAGTGCAATAATATGCATTTGGAAAATAGGGCCATATCTGGTGCTATTATTCTATATCGATTTAGGACTTCCGACACTGCATGTTTAGTCACATTTTATCCTCTGAAATACTCTGAGCATTTGTTCCATAAACTAACAACACACCAACACACACACACACACACACGCACACACACACACACAGCTGACATGCTTTCTATTGTGTATTTGAGATGGAAGGACATTTTAAACAATGACCCGGTAAAAAGCCCAATCTTTCATTTATTGCAGTTAAGTTTTATTCATAAAATATTCATGGTTGTTTGCAATTGAACTTCAATACAGAATCTCCAGCTATAGTTTATTTATGCATTGCATGCACCAGCCACTTGTAGCAACTTCGTCTTGATGAAATATAAATGAGACGTCAAGTGTGTTCAGTATGTTCTTTGCCCCAGTCCTCTCTCAACCTTTTATAAAAATGGTAACTGATCTATAGTCAGAACACAGCAGGACTAAACTGCGGTGAACCAAACAGCTGTATTCAGGTCAAATGCCAAAAGAGGATGTAGACGCAACACTATAGCAGGAAAGAGGAGCTCTGTCCCTTCTTATCAGCGGCCGCCTGCAACATCTTGTGTGTGTGTGTGTGTGTGTGTGTGTGTGTGTGTGTGTGTGTGTGTGTGTGTGTGTGTGTGTGTGTGTGTGTGTGTGTGTGTGTGTGTGTGTGTGTGTGTGTGTGTGTGTGTGTGTGTGTGTGTGTGTGTGTGTGTGTGTGTGTGTGTGTGTGTGTGTGTGTGTGTGTGTGTGTGTGTGTGTGTGAATAAACTCCAACATACTGTTCTACCAAGCGTGTCGATCTGTATGAGGTGATTTCTCCGTCACATTTTTCTCTTTATGTCTCCAACAATATTTCACTTCAAAACATGCAGAGGGGTCCATATGAAAGAGAACAAAGTGAACTCTGAAGTTGACATTTAAGATGGCAGAAAAGGTGAAATGACAAGTAATGGCATTCATAGAAAGGACAAGAACAGAGAGAATGAAATGAAGAAAGGAAACACTCACCTCTTTTGAAGTCTCCTTTCTGTGGGCATAATGTAAAATAGGCATAACATGAAAAAAGTATCCTAATATTTCTATTATTTTATAGCTATGCAGCTTTTCCAACAAATTCAAGTGCTTTTCAGTATTATATTGCCATGAACTACACTGGCAAACAACAACAATTCATTAAATGCAACAATGACTGCAATAAAAAATAAAATTAAAATGACATCCTTAATGAGAAGAAATATAGATGTTTAAGACTTATAGTTTGTACATCAGTCAAAATCCCGAATTTACCACTACTGTGATAATGGTTAAGATTGGAATATCTATTTTTGATGCTGTGTACATTTTCATTACATTTCTCTGTCACTCAAAGAAAGGAGAGAAGGGAGACATGAAGGACAATGCCACTGTGGTGGGTGTTGAATCAAAATCTATAAAGAGGGGAGAAATAATTACCTGACATCTGTTTTTAACAAAGTTAATTAGTCATTTATTTCCCCATGCAACACGTGTGATTGAAATATAAATGCCATTATTCTCTTTTATTCTATAACGAGTCTGTCATGGACTATAAATCAAACTTAACTTCAGGTCTAACTGCTGGGAATGGGAAAAGGCAATTTGTTGGCCCTATTTCAAATTATATTACACATATTTTACAGAGATTTTTGGCTCAGTCCCTCTAGAATTCTAACTGTGAACAAAAACAAAAAATAAATAAATATAAAACAAGTTGGAAGATTAATATAATAATCAATAATATTTTATATTTGTTCTACAAATATATTATAATGCAACCCATAACACAAACGGAACCATCGGGCGCAATCGATTGTAGCAACGGAATACAAATATAACGCACGCTGTCACGTTCTCCTAATCTCTTCCGGGTGAATAGGATGTTGTGATTTAGCTGTAGGCTAACGAGCTCACAACAGAGTTTTACAAAATTCCTGGTTATGTTCGTTGCTTAAAACTACAAATGTCTGCGTCTTCTGAACCAGGAATATCAAAAGTAAGGGATTTGAATCCAGCGACGCTCTCGGCGAGTAAAGCACAGGCAGCGGCGGCGTTAGTTGCTCAAGCCCGGAGCAAGAAGCGAGCCGTCAGTCCCGCAATCCACACAATACCGCAGCCAAATAATAACATCAGCAAAAAGAAAAAAACACAACCTCCATCGTCAACTACTCAAACTCAGGTAAAGAAAAAACACTAGACTTCAACATGACGGGACTAACGTTACTGTTTACATGTCATGTTTCATTTAATAATGAAACGTTTCTCGTTGGTGGTGTTGCAATTGTCTCAGGTTGCTCCAGTGGAGGGGACTTCTGAAGGAAAACTAGCAGCAGCTGTTGATATAGAGAATGCTACAAAGTGTCTGCCTTTTAAAAACCCTAACTTTGTGGTAAGAGTTTTCTCACAAAAAGTCCCAGATGTACCTAGATACATTTCAATACATTCATAAGTTTTTCCTCCACTAGCACTCAGGTATTGGTGGAGCAGCAGCAGGGAAGAAGAATAGGACGTGGAAGAATCTGAAGCAGATTTTAGCAGTAGAGAAAGCGCTGCCCTGGAAAATATCTGATCCTAACTGTGAGTCTGACAAGTAATCAAACACAGATTAATTCTGTCAAAATAAGAGTTTAAGAATAATTGCAGATTGTGTGTTTACATCTCAGGTCACAGTCTCAGTGAATGTGTTGATTTACTTTGACAATATTTAAATATTTAGTTGTTTTTCTCTAAGACTGCAGCATAGATGCACCTCCTTCTATGAAACCTGCTAAAAAGTACTCGGACATCTCAGGTCTACCAGTGAGTCTGTTGTAAAATGATGATGTTTAATAATATGGAAACATTATTAATGTAATTTTCTGGATGTAGCCTCTAACCTCACCTAATGATTTTTACATCTTTGTGTCCCAGGCAAACTACACTGACCCTCAGACTAAACTGCGCTTCGCATCAACAGAGGAGTTTTCCTACATCCGTCAGTTGCCCACAGACGTGGTGACCGGATACCTGACTCTCCGTAAAGCCACCTGCATTGTTCCATGAGAGAGAACCCCAAAATAAAGAGGGTTGACTCTCTTTTCCAGCCATAGACTTTCAGTGGATTATTTAGAATGAACTACTTTTATTATTATTTTTCTTACACTGTTTTTCACACACATAACATGCAGATAACTCCTTAATCTTAAGATCTTAAATGGATCCAAATACTGGTGTGAACTATAACCAGTAACCCAGTGTAAATTAGATTATAAATAGAGACAGGTCTCTAGAAAAGGAACAATTTCTGTTGTCAACCCCATGAAACCCCTTATTAGAACAGTTCACAATGTGGTCAATGAATAAAGTATTTCATTTAACAATCATATTGATATTGTTTTGCCTGGTAATTGGTCTCCTAAAGCTGTTTTTTTTTTTTCATATCAAAAGATGCTGTATGGCCTTTGGTTTTCATAGGTTACATTTAGTAATTTAGCAGATGCTTTTATCCAAAGAGACTTACAAATGAGAAATACAGCAGACAATGCAAGAAGTGCTCAAAATACAAAGTTTTCGACATTGCTTAGAGTAGCATAAGCCAGACAAGGGAGGGATTCAAGGAAAAGGAAAGTTTTTTTTTTTTTTATGAGGTCAAGTGCTCATGGAAGAGATGAGTTTTCAGCTGTCTTTTGAATGTTGTCAGGGATTCTGTATTCAGGATGAGGTTGGGGAGATCATTCCACCAGCAAGGAACCGTGAATGAGAATGTTCTGGAGAGTGATTTTGTGGCTCTCTGTGATAGTACCACGAGCCGTCGCTCATTTACCGATGGTAGGCTTCTGGTAGGGATGTAGACTCGTAAGAGCGAGTGGAAGTAGGAGGGTGCTGAGCCTGTGGTCGATCTGTAAGCAAGCGTCAATGCCTTGAACTTGATGTGAGCAGCGAGTGGTGGCCAGTGCAGAGAGATGAACAGAGGAGTAACGTGGGCCCTTTTGAGCTTGTTGAAGACGAGACGAGCTGCAGCATTCTGGATCATTTGTAGAGGTTAAATAGCACATGATGGAAGTCCAGCCAGAAGAGCATTGCAGTAATCAAGCCCAGAAATGACCAGGGCCTGGACGAGAAGTTGTGTTGCATGCTTGTTAGTGCAAACCTGCATGATCGAACAGTCTTTGCAATGTGGTCTTTGAAGGTCTGCTGGTCATCAAATATTATTCCAAGATTTCTGACCGACCTTGATGGGGTGATTGATGAAATGCAGATCTTGCATCCCAAACTCATGACCACTGTTTTACAAACCATTATTCTAACCACTGAGCTACTGAACCTCATCTAATTCATTACTTCATTCATGTACGTGACAATGAATGATTTTGTTTGTTCATAAGTGAATCCTTAATGAAGAACAAAATTTAACATTTCAGATCATCTTTCTATACTATGATGTCACAAACAGTATAGAGAAACTACTGTTTAGAGTAAAAAAAGCTGCCGTAAAATATGAAATCTACCATGAAGTAAAAGCATCACCTAAATTATTTCATTTTAATAGAGAAAAAGGAAGATCTTCACCTCAGATCTTTCATATCAAAGCAGATTCAACAACATTGTACTGAAGACCAGGACCTAATCTCACAACCTGCGAGTCCCAGTTTTCTGTGAAGGTCCATGTCCATCCAAGTCACTGCAGTGTGTCAATTCAGGGTCATTTTAAGAACAGGTCACAATGAGAAAATTTTTCCCAGCAGGCCCCAGCGAGGATCGAACTCGCGACCCCTGGTTTACAAGACCAGTGCTCTAACCACTGAGCTATGGAGCCTCACATGATGCCTGTCAATCATTTGAGTGTTTGTGCTTTGAGTTAGAATGACAAAGACACACCTCAAAGAATTGGCAGGCAGCCTAAGATATCTTAACAGATGCTTCAGAGAAAAGACAAAATCAAACTAAACTCAGTCCAAACAACAGACTGGTCACATTCTTGTAGCCCAACTGACTTAGGCTACTTCGTTTGAAAGAGGTCTTTATTTACATAGAGACTGTTCTGAAATGGAATCAGCTGTGTAGATATATGTGAAGACACTTGACCAAATCAAGACTTTCTGGTTCTATAGAGATACCATTAAACTGAGTCACACAGTCAGAATCAAAGACTTTAGAGAGCAGAAGAATCATATCAAGGCAGATTTAGAACCATGATTCCTTATTCGTCTTGTCCTTGTTTTTTTGTCAGTTTGCAAAAAGAAAAAGATAAAACTTTATTGAGAAAGGAATACATTGTTATAAAATAAACCTATTATTTTGAAACATTAATAAAACAAAATGTAGCTGATCTTAAATCTGTATTTTGTATTTTAGTACACATCAGTTAGACACAAATAATCAGAACTGAAGTTAACATTTATCATGTATGTAATTTTGATAAATGATAGATGGATTTGATTCATTCGGATTTCATTTAGTTGGTTTTACAGCCTTATAGTGTATAGTGTTAAATAGTGTAGTTAACGAAAAGGTGATCAACAATAACTTTACTTTTTATAAATAATAAGAGGGGTGCCCTTTTTTCACTTCAGTATTGTACGTTTATCTTTTCCTCAATGTATTTTATTGTCGGATAGAGCTGAGATCTGAGATCTTCATCTCCTCAAGCTTCTCCTTCATCATCTGTCTCTTCTGTTCTTCCTCCTTCCTCAGTGCAGTGATTGTAGCTTCTTTTTCATCTTGAAGAATCTGATGAAACTTCTAAACTCCTCTTTAATCTGCTGCTCTGTGAGCTAAGACTGAGTACAAATTCACAGCTGCATTTCCATATAATAGCCTATATCAAATATACTCTTTGTCAGTTATGTGTTGAAAATGTTGAGTATTTGACTCCTTGATGTGCTAGACTGTTTTATCACAATGTCCTTTCATTTTTGTGTATAAGCTTCTCCTGTAAGGACTTCAGTGCTGTTTTGTGTATAAGTGTAAATCTGTGAGAGTGCAGTTTCTGGGAGAACAGGTGATACATTAAAAACATTCAAAGAAAGAGAGTAAAAATAAATAATTTTCACATAAATAAATAAAAATATGTATTTTTTAAAAGGCCTATATGTATAATTAATCAGATTAAATCCTAATTCTTGTGGATGTTGATGGTTAACTTTATTGTGAATGTATATATGTTACGTATCACCTATATTTGTAATTGTATATGGATCAAAAATTAAATAATGCAAATGCAATGCATAAGTAAGTCCTGATGCCCGGAT
The DNA here is from genome assembly GCF_029890125.1 of Rhinichthys klamathensis goyatoka. Lineage (NCBI taxonomy): Eukaryota > Metazoa > Chordata > Actinopteri > Cypriniformes > Leuciscidae > Rhinichthys > Rhinichthys klamathensis. The sequence continues at coordinate 47,029 of NW_026606783.1, forward strand.
ACATTTTATTTTGCTGCCATCTACCAGTATCATGAGGTATTACAATGAGATACACTGAGGAAAATAAACTAACAAGCCTGGAAATTCGTCCAAGAGATCCTCCTCAACTTTTAAAAATACACTCCTAGAAGAAAAGGTTCTACATAGAACCTTAAAGGGAAGACTTTTATGGATTTAAAGTTTAGTTTTTAATTTTAATTAAATGCTTTGAATTAAACAGCTTGTAAACATACGTTAAAATAACCTGTTAAACACGAAAGTATTAGGCCTATATAAATGATATATGATATAAATGGCGTGAAAAAATAACCAGTTGCACATATGTGCATGTATCACAGTATATGTATGTATTAAACAGTATCTAATGTAAATTGATCTGAGAAGCAGAAAAAGATGTTACACTCTCTAGAGTAAGGAAATAATTTATTTGATTTATTAATTAATTAATTAAGAATGTATTTCTCTTGAAACCCCTCATTGTAAAAGCTCACAACATTGCAGATAAAGATACAATTATTATAGTATTGATCTTGGTCTGCCTGGTATTTGGCCTACTCAGGTCTAACTTTTTTCCATGCCAAAAATATCCTGTATTGAAGACCAGGACCTGGTCTCACGACCTGAGGCAGTTTTGCTCCCTCTGTGAAGGTCCATGTCCATCCAACACTGCATGAAAAGGGTAGAATCTGGAAACATCTGGCCATGGTAAACTTCCGTGTAATTTCAGGTTTGCGCGATGTATGTGAAAAAAAAAACTGAGCTAAGTTACAAAGAACAGTAAATATCCAGAAATACCAGATACTTGGCGTACACAGACATATATATCCGTGAAATTTCATGGACATTCCCAAAACGTTAATGTGTGTTATGACATGTGTAGCCTATCTTTTCCTGGGCAATAACAGTGGAACTGCCAATAGTTATGTTGGCATAACTATAAAGAGTATTCAAATATACTCATTTATATCATTTATATGTGAATAACGGAATAACTACAGCACACCCCGTTGCAAAGACCTTTGTGTTTTTACCGATCTCCGGTTGGTCACACTTCTTGAAGAGACATTTCAAACACCAACAGCTACAGACTGAAACACCGTAAGCCAGCACAGTTCTGAGCAGAATCCACTTCAACATCATGCACAAACCAGGTAAGAATGATTATCTAAATTGTGTAAAAAAATGTATATATTTAATAATGCCAATTATATTTATACTGTATTTTTTTCTCAAATGTTTCCTCTTTTCCACAGTATCCTACACACAAGACTGGGTCAACTCATCTTCTGAGATTATGTAACAGAAGTTCAGAAGGTGGTGCAATCTTTTAATATCCATTTTTGCATTGTTTTACCTATTCAATTAAATATTTTCTGTTACTAAACATAGTTTATGCCTTTAAGGTATATCTTAAATAAGGTATATCCTCATCATATATTTATGATGAGGCTATGAAGAAGAAGTATATTCATATTTTATTTCGGAAAGGCCCAGCTGAAACACTCAATCAAGGTTGTGGCAAAAAGCCAAAGAGAGACAACAGTAAGTTTAGAAATTGACATGATGTAACTCTTTTTAGGCTTTAAGTATTGCTTTAAGCACTTAGTATTGTCAGTGATTACATTACTGTTATTTTGCAGTTGCTGGAGATGAAATCAACAAAGACAACTACAGAAAGAGCATTGTGGAGGACAGAAAGGGTGGAGCTCTATGTAAGATGAGGAAAATGTTGTGGATTCATGCAGGAGCTGACTGGAGTCTGCTGGGACACATCATCTAATGTGTTATTTACTGCCTTTGAAATCTTTCATTCAAAGTAGATGTTGTATTTTTAAATGTTGTTTTCTGTTGAAACTGTTGTTTTCTGGCTGTTTTTATGTTTTAGATATATTTAGGCCTACTGTTTTCCCTAATGAAGAAAAACAATCAATTTTTGGTCAACTATATTTTTTTCTGTCTGCCCACCTGGCCTGAAACCAATCAAATCACTCACCTGCAATGGTTTTGGGAGGGATATATTTTAAAGAAAACCAACCAGATCATTCATTTTAAGGGTTTTGGGAGGGATATATTTCCAATGACTTTACTTTTGAGGAAAGTCTGTGGCCCAATAGCTGTCTGGTGTAGGTGTGAAAATTTCCCCTGAAAAAAAAACCTTGAGGGGATTACTTGCCATGACAACAAATGTCTGTAGCATTGTAGAATGCCTTAGCAACTTACGTCGGAATTGGTATCATTACGGAAGTATCCGGACTGGTGGAATCTGATACGGTCAGGAGTACTTGTGGATACTTCCATAAATCAGTGGTTTATAAGACATGACTAGTCTGGATACACTTCTTTTCATGCAGTGCAATTTTAAGAACAGGTCACATCAGAAAATTTTTCCCAGCAGGCCCCAGCGAGGATCGAACTCACGACCCCTGGTTTACAAGACCAGTGCTCTAACCACTGAGCTATGGAGCCTCACATAATGCCTGTCAATCACTTGAGTGTTTGTCCTTTGAGTTAGAATGACAAAGACACACCTCAAAGAATTGGCAGGCAGCCTAAGATATCTTAAGATGCTGCCTGCTTTGAGAAAAAGTCAACGTTTAATGTGTAAAACTCTTGGTAAAGTGGCTCCAGTAGTTTGTGTGACTTTTTACTTGTCATAACACAGAATTCACTGCACATTTATGCATATTACATGTAAGAAAGCATGAATATCAAATCACGCTGTGGAAACTGTTGGTCCGACATGAATGATCAAACTAAACTCACTCCAAACAACAGACTGGTCACTTTCTTGTAGCCCAACTGACTCAATTTGTTTGAAATAAACTGTTCTAAAAAAGGAATCACCTTTATAGATACATTATATGTAAAGACACTTGACAAGGGCAAGATGTTCTGGTTCCTTGTCACTAATAACAGTCAGAATGAAAGACTTCAGAGTGCAGATGAATCAGATTCATTTGACTGTGATAAGTTCACCCATGAGTTCAAGACTCAAGATCAGACACACACTGGGATTGATTGCTTAAATCTTTGGGATTGATGGGTTTCTCTGGAGATTGTAAGAGATATTCACCATCTTCGTACCACACACACACCAGACATTTCCTTCCTTTGGTTTGATTCTATGGTTACTAAACCAATATGAATAGTCTCCAACAAGTGTGTTCCTGAGTCAAAGGCCTCTTGAGCCAGGACACAGGCATATGGGTAAAATCTCTGGATTATTAGGAGCCAGCTGCTGCATCTTGCTGTGTCTGATCAGATCATCAGAGAATCAGGCGTGTATTTGCAGTACAGAGTCACAGGAACTGATGACAGATACAAACAACAGGGTTGCTAATGGTCTCCGTAGTACCATACTATAGTACTACTCATTGGGCCTGGGAAAAAGGAGTCCCACTCGTGCGTTTTAGTGATGACCCTGTCTATGTAGTCACTTTGTATTCACTATGTAATCCACTTTTGTAATCCACTCTTAAAAATAAAGATGCTTTAGTGACATCAGTTGTTCCATGAAGAACCTTTCCATTGTACAAAACCTTATTTAGTTGGAAAAACAGTTCTTTAGAGTCTTTAGATTATATGTAAAAATGTTTATTTTAAGAAGAGTTTACTCAAAAGGTCTTTGGGGAATCTAAAATTCTTCTATGGCATCTGTCATGTATTCCCTGTGTGTGTGTGGACTCTTCTGTAGTTTCATGTCCTGTGCCATGTTTTGTAGTTCTTTGTATTTCATGTTGATTAGTCTCCCCAGGTGTGTCTTGCTAGTTTACCCTCCTGTGTTCCCATGACAATGTATCTACGCCCCCTTGTTAGCCTGTGTATATGCCCTTGTGTTTCTCTTGTGAATGTGAGTTGTTGGTTTTGCTGTACCTGCCCTGTCTTGTTCTGCCAGATTAATCAGAGCTCCAGAAAGCATCTGTGGATCAAACTCTGGGCTCTGGAATAACATTCAATAGTCAGAACTGCAGTGAGTTTGAGTTAACAATCAAAAACACAAAAGTGACACGATGTCTCGCTCACCTTTGTGAATAATGCCATTGTGGCATTAAAGTTCTGCAAAATATCCTATGTTTTATCTCCTCAAAGAAATTGTATTTGCATAAATTGATTGTGTTAAAGGAGATTCTTAATATAGGGTGAGAGTTTGAATAGGGTTGGCAATTAATCAGTTGTTTTTTGCACAAAAAGAATCAGTTTTCACATGTAGAAATGACATACCGGGGTTCATCTTATCCTCAATGTTGTTTTATTGTGTCGGATAGAGCTGAGATCTGTCTGTTAATCTCCTCCTTCATCTGACTCTTCTGTTCTTCCTCCTTCCTCAGTGCAGTGATTGTAGCTTATTCTTCATCTCACAGAAACCGATGAAGCTTTACTTCTCTTTAATCTGCTGCTCTTTGAGCTGAATATAAAAACAAACAAAATTATTAATAAAATTAAAATCACCTCTGCATTTAGACATTTCTGTCCATGTTCTCACCTTGGTGTCCTGAGATGTTTTATAGCACTCTTTTTTTTTCTTAGAATGGTTTAAAATGTTGTTTTGACCTTTAAACTCGAAGAGGTGTAGGTATTTTATATGTTCAAGCACTGAGCCACAAATAAAAATGTTATAAATGCATTTGCATTTACACAATTTTAAAACAATTTACATTTATTTTAAAGAAAGATAGCACAATGACACTTTTTAATTAAGGAAGAAGGGGACCTAAAATGAAAATAAATGTTTCTTTTCTTGTAAGAAACAGCTTTATTAATGAGGCAGATTGGCATGTTTTTCTGAATCTCTGCGCACACAACACGCAGGCTGTTCATCTTCCAGAAGAGTTTGAGATTCTCATTGTACAGACTGCAGATCACCTTAGACCCTGAAGCACTTTCTGCTGTGAAGGACACACATACGTTCTTCAACACCAGATTACAATACAAGGATCTATTCCTGCAGACGGGACACTGCCAGACTTTCTCGGTTTTCTAGAACTGCTGAAGACATTCTTTACAGACACTGTGACTATTACAGAATAACAGGAAAACTGAAGATTTCACAGCACACGTAAGATCTTCCACAGATACTGTTTTCACAGAATCCAATCTCAATTTTCTAATATTTGAAATTATCATTATTCCTTTTTTAACCTTTTTTTGAGATGTTGTCCTCAGTTCCCCACTAACAGCTTTTCAGTTTTTTCTGTTACTTCCTGGAGTTTCTGAATAGCCATGGGTTTAGACTCTAACAAACACTCATTTTTATTTGTGCATCTAATAATCACCTCCTGAAAGAAGAGCAGAATAGTGTTCCAATCCAATATCACACACCGGTGTAAAGAAGCATTTTAGCAGTTAGGACTTTCATGTGTCTTACATAAGCATATTTACATAAAAGACTATAATTCAGGGATTAAGACAAGTGTATTCTCTGTAAATAAATTAATTCCCCCCTGATTCACTTCACATAAATTCAAATTTATTACACTTTATTTATTATTTATGTAGATTTTGTTTTTATTGATGCTTTTGTGTAGTGTATTTCATTGGTGTTTTGTTTCCTTTTTGTTAGGAGTTTAGAAAACTCTTCAGTAAATGGATAGTGCACCCAAAAATGTTGTTCCAAACCTGTATACATTTCTTTCTTCTGCTGAACACAAAATAAGATATTTTGAAAAATGCAAATAATCAAACAGTTGACAGCACCCATTGACTTCCATCGTAGGAAAAAATACTATGAAAGTCAACTGTTTGGTTACAAACATTCTTCAAAATATCTTCTTCAACATTCAAAAGTTCTTCCAGTGTGATTTCAGATGCGGCCTTTGCTTCATTGGGTCTCCTCTCTCCTGACAACTAAAATTATAAGAATGTTTCTATGACAGGGCAATAAAAATATCACTTAAAAAAAAAGAAAAAAAGTGGTCACCCAAAAGTGGCTTAATTTGCCCCATTTCGAGAAAATACTCTTGTGATTTACAGGTCTAGGCAACATAATTTATTGGCAAATCACCAGCATATATTTATTTCTTTGGTGTTAGTTAATAATCAGGTTTTGCAAGTAAAAAAGTCATTATAGCTATTACTATTTAGAATATATGCCTGAACACAAAATTTTTAGAGAATAAACAAACACTTTTCCCATTTGTTCCTTTCAAACAAAGTAACCTAGTCACTGCGTGCACATCAAGTGATATTTTCTCCAGAATTGGGTGCAGGTGAGATTTAGAAAATATTTTTCTTGTTAGATCCTATTTTTGTCTTAATTATAATATCTACCGGAAAAGGAAGGTTTGGTTAAGCGCAGCTACACCTCTGATGACGAAGCAGCTACGTAAGTGAACCAATCATCTTATCCGGGCGGTGTGGGCTGGAGGCGAACTAGACTCGCAGGATGCGGGCGGGGTGAACAGTGCATATTATGAACAAATGTAGCCCAATCTAGCATAGACCACAAACTCAGTCACTCACTAATATCCTCAGGTAAGAATACTCATCTTTTGTTGTGTGGTAATGAGTTGCGCATGCAGTTCGTACGATGATAGTATGCTATGATTTCCAAACAGCGTATTAGCGTTTGATATATGTTCACGATACAGTCACGCAGTAAAACATGGGGGTTGCAGTACAATACAAACCTTGTGTGATATATTAATTTTTTATATACATGGACATTTACTAAGCTTCTCTGCGATTATTTCTATTTAATTATGTTCCCATGCTCAAATGTAAACATAGCAACTTAGTAGCGAGAAGCCTGTTGGGTGATGTGGACGGGGCGAAGTAGCCAGTTACTCAACTGAGCTTTATCTTCTCTTTTTTTTTTCAACTGTCGATTTATCTGGAGATTGAAAATTAAAATCGTTGTGTAACGTTGGATATATTGATTATATGATATGTTGCATGTAATTCGCCTCGTAGCCTAGTATTAGCTCGTTCTTTAAACTGTTAATAAGTTGTAACCAAAGAGCGCGTGTGCTGTTTTTAGAGTAGCCTACGGCACTTTTATTTGAACCTTGTGTCCATTTTGCTGATAACTTATGTGTACTGTGCTTGCAAAAGGGTGTGCCATATTTTGAGATTATTAAGAACCCCCAAATTGGAAGTCAAAACTAAAGGATGGGGTCTCAATGTCTCACCTCAGAGTTGAAAAAGTATCAAGAAATGGGCGTGTAAAGCTGTGGGAAAGTGGGAGAGTAGAAGGTGGGAAAAGGGGAGAAAACAACCAATAAAACGCAGACCTGCAACACATTAAGGTTGACTGTAGTCAGGCGGATCCATGCCGGATCAGATAATGGACCTGCGCCTAGCCACGACCACAACGCAGCCCTGAAGTGTCAACTAGACTAGACTATCCCCTAGGGCTGTGCGATATAGCTAAAAAAAATTATCACAGTATAATGTTTCATATCTTTCGGTATCAATAATTATTGAAATTTCTTTTATAGCCTTTTTTTTTAAGACAAGTAAAAAAGTTTGAATTTAAACTTGTTTTTTATTTATTTATCCACATTATTAAGGCAAATAACAAATTATATTCGTTTTAGCAGTCAAAAACGAAATAAAATGTAAACAAAAATATCTTCTTTAGGTCTTATATTAAGATAAAAAAAAGTAAGTGTTAAAGAAACTCTTGAACTTAAATAAAATGTTACAAAATGTGTGCAATGTAAAAGTGTAAACGTAGAACAATCAAGGCAAACTTTGAGGTAGATCAACATCTGTAATAAGTAGGGGTGTAATGGTTCACAAAATTTGATACGCAGACTGATCTCATGAAATGGCGTATGTATGACACGCCAATTCGTATTTTCATTTTTGGCGTGCTATCAACACGCATAATCGCTTTTCAGCGTGTTTATCAACGCCTTTGACTTAACGTTATATTACTGTATTATGTATATATAAATATATGACCTACCCCAACCCCGTCCCTAAACCTACCCGTCACTGGGGTTAATACCATTTATGAGTCTTCTCCTACCATCCTAGGAAAAGAAATATCGCTCCACAGATGTAGATATAGATTTTGCTTCGTTTCGCTCGGACATTTAACGGCGTACACATACACGCGGAATCACTCGGACATTTAATGGCGTAGACATACACGCAAAAGATTTCGGCGTGGACATACACGCGGATAGCTCAAAATGCGTATAGATAACACGCCACTTGAATTGAAAGTGGCGTGTATGTTTACGCAAAGTCATGATGTCATGTTGCGATACGACACAGTGGTGTCACGGTTCGGTACGTTTCTGATACAGCGAAAAGAAAGAAATGCCAGAGAAATTAACCTTGATTTTTTATTTATTTATTAAGTTTTCCTACATCTTGAAAATTTTAGTTTTATAAATGGGGGTAATCTTTAAAGGATGAACAAATAATGTTTTGGTCATCACATTAAAAATAACATTTAAATATGATAATATTTTGAAGTGTGACGTACTTCTACGTACTATTCCTGCCAAACTTTCATGGTTAGCTACAGTTAGTGTTGCTACATTAAATCCACGGTGAATGTTGCTGATCTGTGGACTTAAACCCTATACCTAGTTCATTCATGGCACAGTTTTTCTCCTGGTTTCCACGTCAGCGCTGTTTGATCCGTAAGGAGAAATTTTAATGTTTCTCACTAGATCTAGCAGAGATGTTATTACTTCTGTGACGAATTCAAATGCTTTCTTTACTGGATCTCTTAGCGCTGTCTGTGTAGTAACATGGTCTCTTGATCAAGATCGGCCCGCGCTGCACTGACATTGGTCCAAACTGAGCGTGAAGCACAAAATAATGAGTAGCGCAGTTTTTGTTCCGCTTTCATTACGTTTGCCATTTGATGTCAAGTACACCTGGCTGCAGCCTGCAGATCGGGCTGGTTAGTGGCAAAGTGATGACGTCGATCAAGGCGGGGCCGCACCTGGGTGTAGCCCCGCCCATAACTCTTCTCATTGGTTAGTGGCACAGTAATGACGTCGACGCCACAGTAAAAAGTAAATGCGGTGTTTAAAACGCATGCGTCATATCGAGTTGAAGCTGCTTCATCGAGCCCCTCTCCAGTGGACAGCAAGCCAAATAAGTTTAACCCAATATATTAAAGATTTTATGGGCAAACGAACTCGTTAAATGAAAATATCGAGCACTATATCGAACATTTTTTATATTGTTACCGACAATGCAATGGTATACCGTCGATAAATACTGATACTGTTTTATCGCCCAGCCCTGTGTAGTAGAGGTAAAAATTTGTACCCGAACCCAAAGGGACCCGTAATGTGCTACACGGAACTGACCTGGATGGACCCGTCTATTATTTCAAAAGCTGGACCCGGACAGATCCGAGAAATGCCATAAATGTACTACCCGGACCCGACCTGGACCCGTCTATTATTTGAAAGCTGGACCCAAACCCGGCGGGAAGACACAGACCCGACTGGACCTGATTGTCACATATTAGACACTAAATCGCTGACGTTAGCATTATTTATTTGCTATCATCTCTGCGCTGAGTCTGACCACCAAAACTTTAAGATTAAACAAGACGGTTCATTCATATTATTATAAAAATGGGAGAAAGTGTAAAGCTTGGTGGAATAAGTCCCGCCTTTTAAGTGAAAGAGCCAATCGTCAATTGGTAAAGTCATATAGAGCCTAAGTCCCTCCCCTTCCCGTCGACCACCATGGGACCTTATTTCGGAAAAATATTGTATGAATGGCGAGAGACAACAATATTATGATCTCGTTTGAATTGTGCGATGAATTACACATATGATGTTTGTCAATTTAAAAGATAGATTTTAAAGTCAAGAAAGTCGCAGTTTGATGTAAAACTGTTGAGGTATAAGACTGTGAAAATACGTAATTACAAAGACTACAAACCCAAAAGGCGCACATTTTCTCTCAATGAATGAAGCTAACTTTACTGAAGCTAATGTCTGTAATTTTTTCTATAGTCTTACGTTATAATCGTAACGTTACGCCGTCATGCCTGAGTGTTTTGTACCAGACTGCACACATACAGGCAATGTATCTTGCTCGTCGTTTCGCTTCCCGGGAGATGTAGTTCATTGAGCGATTTTTACATAAAACTAAATGCTACTCTTCTGTTTTATGACAAACTGCGACTTTCTTGACTTTCAGAATTATCTTTTAAATTGACAAACATCATATGTGTAATTCAGGGCACAGTTCAGAAGGAATAAAAAGATAAGTTGTCTCTCGGCATTGACTACCATACATATTCTTTTCCGAAATGAGGTCCCATGAGCCGGAAGCGGAGGGGAGGGACTTAGGCTCTCTATTGTGTCACTGCAGAAGCTCTGGTTGCCATAGAAACATGACGCGCTTGCTGCCTTGAGCAACCTGAAGAGCTTTTTAGCGTATTTTTTTTTTTTTTTTTACCTTTTTTTACCCCGACTCACACTTTTCTTATCCTAATTTTACAAGTTGCAAGTTACAAAAAACACACAAGCAGTGCTGACTGACTCTGATCACGGCCGGGTGTTCTCCGAGTCCAATCGACTCTGGTATTAAACACAATTTTAAACTGACCTGGGACCCGAAGTAATAGATTGTGACCCGACCCGGACCCAGCTGACCATTTAAAACAGGGTTCCTCAAACTCGGTCCTGGAGGGCCACTGTCCTGCAGAGTTTAGCTCCAACCCTGATCAAACACACCTGAGCAAGCTAATCAAGGTCTTCAGGATAGAAACTCACAGGTAGGTGTGTTTGATCAGGGTTGGAGGCTTGGAGCTAAACTCTGCAGGACAGTGGCCCTCCAGGACCGAGTTTGAGGAACCCTGATTTAAAATATAGACCCGAACCCGTACGGGTCCCGGCTCCTCGGGTCTCAGGTGCTCCGTGTAGACCTCTACTGTGAAGGCCTCATCGAAACAACAAAAGTTTTTTTTTCACGACACGTTTTTCCTCTGTACAGATGAAAGGAGATCAAAATGATTCCTGTTCACACGCATCCGCGGAAACTAATTTAAACGCTGTATTATGCATGTCACCCAAGTAATTGGCAATGTCACTTTGTAAAGAAAGACTATATGCCCGTGCATTCAAATGTGCATGCCTATAGACTAAACGCGTAATATGCATGTCTTCACCGTTTTCACAGATTCACGTTTTTGAAGTTTACACGGAGATAATAACGGTATCGCTTTCAAAACCCATTTTAAAAACTTGCACTTTGAAACCTACTTCAAAGTTTGCATTCTCAGGCCACCAAAACACCATTGTCGTGTAAATGAACTGCCAGAGCGCATTAAAAGTTTTCTGTTTTCAGTTGAAAGCGGTGTTGTGGAAGCGGCCCCTAAGATAATAACTAATGATTTTTACAACGGAAATGAATCAATTAAAAACTTACTTAAAGCTGCAGTCTGCAGTTTTTCCTCTTTGTCGCCATCTCTGTTCAAAATCTGCAATTGCAGTTATTCGCGGAATTATCAACTTTACGTGAGTTGTAGTTCGACACGACACAGCGCGGATGAACACAATGTTTGAGGAGAGTGTGCAGCTGTCAGTCACCGCACCGGTGTCGATACTGGCATTCAGAATCACAGATTATTGTTTTTGGAAGTATGACCAACATAATCATTTTCTCCGGAAAATGTCATCTGAACAATTAAGAAACATCCACTTTTGTTCTGGTTCTGACATTGCAGTAAATCGCGCTGATTAAATCTAACAATCGCTTATCATATCATGCAAAACCGTGCAAATTATAGTTTGTTCTCAAATTGTTAATGTTAACAACGTCAGCATTGCGTGACTACATGTAATGTCCTTCCGATACATATCTTTGTTTTCGCATGGGTCCGGTTGCAGTCTCTTTTTTTTCTGTAGCCACTCCGAGGTCCGAACGAAGTCTTTTGCATTTTACAGTGGGTGAATCTGTTGTCACTGGTGATTGTCGTTTGAACCTTTCTGGATCCACCATCAAATTGATAAGTTTAATTATATTAAGTGCTGTGAGAAAAGGCTATAAATCTCCACCTCCAGCATCCTCACTCGCAATATAGCCTATACTAGCCGAGACTCCTCCTTTATGTGCTAATCTCCCGCAGAAATCCACCAGTACCACTGGAATTAAAAACATTATTACAAGCTTACCGTTTTGAATCGAGCTAAGGCAAGCAGAGAGTTTTGAACACTGGCTGGTTATGTATTTTCTCAAATATGTATTTTGGATAATTTTTAACCCAAAAAAAGCTACGGACTGCAGCTTTAAGCTAGACAATGACTTTCTTCTAGAGCTGCTGTAAAGCCAAAACAATCATTGTTTATTGTTGTTTACAGAACAATTGTCATGCATTTCCTATTACCACTGTAAAGCTGCTTTGAAACAATCTGTACTGTAAAAAGCACTATATAAATGAAGGTGACTTGATTTGACTTATTATACAGACATGTGAATATTAAAATATGAGTTGAGGGCACCTTGATGCATTTAAAAAATATATGACAACAAACTCACAAGAACGAGGGAGAAACTCGGAAGAACATTTAAAAGGTTTAATAATATTTTCATTACATTTACAAGCACTACAGTGTCTGAACAAATGACACACGTCAGTTTAACACAGAAAGAATAAAGGCATAGTCACTTTTTTCGTCCATTGTTCTTTGAATTTTCGGTCTACATCTGTGTCTCTACTTGTGTATCAGAATTCATCGTGCCATCACGTTCATGATCAGACGTACGGCTGTATCAGTATCCTTATTTGCACATAATAGTCTGTTTCAAATGAAGAAGTGATTAAATTTTTGTGCATACACTGTGCTGGTTCATGTTTAGAGCACTACTACTGTAGAATATATAAACTATGTCCAAAAAAACTCCAGTCCGTATATGATCTATGATCCGTGTTAAACTCATCGCGGCGTTTCGTCTATTAGATATTGTTACAGTCATTATTTGTGCTTTTAGTGTTTTCAGTGATGTGCACCCTGTACATATCTGTTCTCATCTCTTGCAACTCTTATCTCTTTATGTAATGGCTAAATGTTACAGGGGATAGTAATAGGACAGTGGGACAGTGTGTCAATGTGTCCAATGCCAAGAATGTAACATGGGACTATAAATAGCCTTGGGTCACTCTCCCATCCTGAACGGAATGGATTTTCCATGTCTCGACCTTAGCCTTGATTTAGTCAATGAGAGTAATCTTCTGATGACTACAGTAATTTGAATTGTTTTTACATCAAGACTAAAGAACTTGATAATCATGGCATCCTGACTATCGAGACTTGAAATCCAGGCAAGTGTAAAATCTTAGTTTTGTTTAATTTGTGTAATTGTGCTGTGGTTTTCCTGCAGGTTCTTTGAGGGTAAGGTCAAATCATCATGGCTGCTACCTCCCAGGTGTTCAGGGTCATCCATGGCAGGAGATTTGGTCAAATCCTGGTGCCAGCTATAACATGCCAAAACTGCAGTCTGTCGTCTCATCTCTGCACCAATGCAACTCAGCCACGTAGTTTTGTTCAAAGATGGCGGCACCAGTCACGGGGATACAGGACCTCACCTGCAAGGCAAACCTACTACCTGACCCCACCTCAGGTAAACAGCATCCTAAAGGCAAATGAATACAAATTCAAAGTTCCTGAGTTTGATGGCAAGAACCTTAGTTCAGTCATGGGCTTTGACAGCAACCAGCTACCGGCAAACGCACCAATTGAGGATCGGAGAAGTGCAGCGACTTGCTTGCAGACGCGCGGCATGCTTTACGGAGTATTCGATGGCCACGCAGGCTGCGCTTGTGCTCAGGCGCTCAGCGAGCGGCTCTTTTACTACATTGCTGTTTCGTTGCTGCCGCATGAGACGTTGACGGAGCTGGAGAACGCCGTGGAGAACGGACGACCTGTTCACCCAATTCTGCAGTGGCACAAGCATCCCAACGACTACTTCAGCAAGGAAGCCTCACGGCTCTACTTTTCCAGTTTGCGCACATACTGGCAGGAGCTTCTGGACCTGAGCGTTCCTGGGGAGCAACCTGATGTTGTTGAAGCTCTTGTGAGTGCCTTTAAAAGGTTGGACAATGACATGTCCCTCGAAGCACAGGTTGGCGACCAAAATGCGTTCTTGCACTACTGGATGCTTCGTGTGGCATTTTCAGGTGCTACCGCATGCGTTGCACACATCGATGGTAATGAGCTGCATGTTGCCAACACTGGAGATGGCCGTGCAGTCCTGGGCGTACAAGAACCCGATGGCTCTTTTTCTGCCTTGACGCTCTCCAATGACCACAACGCGCAGAACGAATCCGAGGTGCATCGCGTGCGGTCCGAGCACCCGCTTTCCGAGGCCAAGACTGTGGTGAAGCAGGATCGTCTCTTGGGGTTACTCATGCCATTTCGCGCTTTCGGCGACGTTAAATTCAAGTGGAGCATCGAGCTGCAGCGCCGTGTTCTTGAGTCCGGACCGGACCAGCTCCATGAGAATGAGCATGCCAAGTTCATCCCACCCAACTACCACACGCCACCCTACCTTACTGCGGCACCGGAGGTGATACGACACCGCCTTCGTCCACAGGATCGTTTCCTGGTGCTGGGCTCGGACGGGCTGTGGGAAACGCTACACAGGCAGGAGGTGGTGAGGATTGTGGGTGAACATCTCACTGGAGTGCACCAGCAGCAGCCAGTCAGTGTTGGTGGCTTTAAGGTGACCCTGGGTCAGATGCAGGGATTGTTGCAGGAAAGGAAGGCTCGCATCTCCTCCACCTTCGAGGACCAGAATGCAGCTACACACCTGATTCGGCACGCGGTGGGGAGTAATGAGTTTGGATTGGTGGACCATGAGAGGTTGTCAAAGACTTTAAGCTTGCCAGAGGATTTAGCTCGCATGTACAGGGATGATATCACTATCATTATAGTGCAGTTTAACCCACATGTCATAGGCGGACAGTAAAAGTGGGCCTACTCTTTCGTCCACACGCTCTGTTACATATCCTGTGCACAATCTCATCGTTGTATTATCAGTAATATCAGCACAGCAAAATGTTACCTATACCAGTGGAATGTATTACATTTTAATGTTCATTTTTATTTTCACATATGCATGGCAGCTGCCTTAAAGGGGTGAGTGGCGTTGATTCCCAATGTTACATGTGGAATGAAGCTAAACAGAAAAGGTTATGCTGAGCCCACCACAGACCCGCTATCACGATTAAACAGTCAAAATGCAACACAAAACCATAAATTAAGACTGGAAATCTCATATCTGGTGAGATTTACTAATGTAGATTTAGCAGATTTTGCACTGAGGAGAGACTTTAAATAGTGAGGATGACTGTAGTGTGCCAAAATTATCTTTTATGTTGAATGCTTTTAACTTTTGAACGAATGAAAAAGGAAAGTAAAACAAATCTAATTAAAAAATGAGTTTGAAAGAAAGAGAATATCAAACGAAATAGGTCCATATAAGTACTTTTTAATTAGAATGCTCTGTAACAGATATGTGGAATAATGAGAAGATGGTTCACCCAAAAAATAAAATTGTCATTAGTTTCTCACCGTCATGTCATTCCAAACCTGTATGACTTTTTTCTTTTCTGTGTTCAAAAATGATATATTTTTAAAAAAATGCCCCAGTGACAGTCGGTGTTATTTTGGACACATTGACTTACAAAATACTTTTTTTTTCTTAGTTTTTGTTTTTTTGCGCTGTGCAGATGGAAAATAAAGTCATACAGGTTTGAAACGACATGAGGGTGAGTAAATGATGACAGATGTTTTATTTTAGTTGCTAATGCAGTGACGAATGTTTTTCAGAATCTTTCATTTTCTAAGTGCTTTATGTTAGTACCATTTGCATTCTTTTTGACTTAAGTTCTCTTTTTTTGAACAGCATGGCTTTAATAGATGCAGTTTTTAATGAAGTACATCTTTAAATTCAACCAAATTATATTCCCATTACTGTAAAAATCCTGATAAAGAGGTCTGCTTAATATATATATTTTTTTTTACCTGTAAATGGAACCAGAAGTTGGCCATTTGATGGTTTGTACAGGAAGGCAAAAGTTCCATACATGTGTAACGTAATAAGAGACCTGTCACTGCTAATAACAAAATTACTTTCACATACTTCAGTTCCCTCTGACAGTGATTCTTTATTTATAATGCTGCCATTGCTTGGCCATTGCTGAAATTCTGTTTACTGAGGTGTGGAGGGTTCTCTGAAAGGTGAGGGACAGGTATTTAAAGAAACCGGTTAATGACAACAAACCCTTCTTGTAAGATGCACAAACACACCTGTATGCTTACACTGCTGTGGGGAAATCTGAACCTGAACAATTTGCTTTATGGATTGTGTTTCCAAGTAATTGAGTTGATATGCGGTTTTTTTCCAGGTGTCACAACATTTTTCAAGTGATTACTGGCCCCAGGGTACAGATTAGAACTTGAGTTCAATGTTATATTTTTGGTCCGAGGGTTATTGAACAAGGTTAAAACCATATCTCTGTGTAATTGTACTTTCTTGCCTGTATGTTCCCATCTCTTGCACAAGAACACAGCTGATTACCACATGAGATGTTTTGAATGATAGTCAATCAGCAATCAGTGTTAGTAATACTGTTACAAAATTATAGGCTTGCTAAAGTGTAAATAGAGACAGCTTTATATTGGAATTACTTAATACTTTAAGTAAATGTATGCTGCGGCTTAAGTTTGAAATGTTCAGTATGTTTAACAATATTTTGCAGCATGTCACAATTTAACAATATTATACTACTATGTGCTGGTGCATGGGCATGGCTTGTGCGAGTACTCCTGCTTTTTGTATTTAAAATGTTTTAATAAAAATGCTATAACCTATTTTTGTATTTTGTTGAAATTAGTGCATGCAGTGTAAAGGTTTCAGTTTCTAAGCTGAACAGTCCAGGCAAGGAAATCCAAACAGATCAAGGTGACTTTTGTTGCCAGAAGTTGCGTTTCATTCTAGGAATACACATTTATTTAGTATGAATGATTGAACTTTGTGTGTATTTTTGGAAGGCTGCCCAAACAGAGCAGTTGGTTCAGGGACAGGGGTCAAGTCATCATGGTGTCAGATCACAGTTTCTAGTTTGGCAAACTTTAAGTAGGTCAGTCTATCATAAGGCTCTGTCATGACATGGCAATTCTGAAACTTTAAATGTCAAGAGTTTAGTGGATTCTAGGACACACATATCTGCATAGTATTTAATGGGCCTAACCCAAATACCTACAAGGCTTCTGAATTTTCAGCAGCCATTACTCAAGTCTTCAGTGTCACATGATCCTTCAGAAATCAGATTTGGTGCTTTAAAAAACTTTTCTTATCAATATTGAAAACCTTATGCTGCTTAATATTTCATTTCATGATTCTTTAAAGAACTGTCTGGGGAGAAGAAATGCTACTGACCCCAAACTTGTGAACAGTGAATTATTAATATGGCAGGCCTACTATACACATTATTCTAGGAAAGACTTTGATATAAAAATGTTATAGATCCCTGCTCCATATCTTTATCCACAAAAGGGGTCATTGACCCGAGGGGGAGGGGGAGGGGAAACAGTAAACAATCTTACTTTCATTCTGACATTATTAGTCCAGAAGAGGAGTCTTGCATTTGGGTCATTCTACGGAAATGTCCATTTTTCTGTCCCTAGCCTTTACAGAAATATTACAATAAAAAAAAAACACTTTAGAATTACAATTTCTTTACATTTTAAAATAAAACTGTTATTTGAACAATTACACCTTCTTGAGCCATCAAGTGGCAATATTTTATTTTTTATTAATTATATAGAATTCCAAACACCACAGAAGTGCTCGTCCCCACAGTCATGTACAGAGGGAAAATGCTTTATTTTGAGGTCAATAACAGGTTTTTACACCATTTAAAATACAGTAATGCATACATAACTATCTAATATATTATGTAAATGCAGAGGTGGACTGTCATGGCCATCAGGGCCTTCTCTGCTGCCCTGTCCAAAAATAATATAAAATAATATATAATTAATATATAAAAAAATTTTTTTTTTTTTTTTTTCACGATAATGTTTCCTGAAAGAATATGGTTATTTTGTTGAGGCTGAGCTGGATTTTCCATATGGTCATCTAAACGCATCACAGCTCCGTGGACCAGCACTAGCTGCCATTTCCCATTTGATCTTAACTTTGACTGACGTGTATCATTAGCCAATCAAAATTTGATGCGCATTGACAGAACGCCCCAGGGGGGCAGCGATGTGTAACGGCGCTAGCCCCCGCTGATGTCATCAGCCGTTTGAAAATTCGCCGGGTTGTGAGCAATGTCAGTAAATGTCAGCTTTATGCCCTCACATGCTTGATCGCGACCATTCCAGTGTCCACCGCATCAGTTGAGCGATCTTTCTCCGCTCTCAAGCGCATCAAAACGTATTTAAGGAATACAACTGGACAAACACGACTCTCTGCACTGGCATCTATTGCCATAGACAAGGAGCTGCTCATTCATCCTAAGCAGGACGCACAACAACTGCACGAGGAGGTCATTGAACGTTTCATCAGAAATGATCGGAGGATCTATTTTATTTGGGTATTTCCCAGAATTCGGGCCTATTTCTGTCCAGAGGGCGTAATTCTATTAAAAACTAATTCAATCTAATACATTTTAGCACCACTAATTAGTATAAACAAAAACAAGCTTAGACTTATTTTATGGCTCTTACTAATGATTTTAACACATTTTATTGGTGTTTTGTGGTACAATATCTGTGTTTTGGTGTTGTCCGCCACCAGAGTTTTCACTTGTCGTAACAAATCTCAAACATTATTTATCACAAATTAATTAAAAAAATGCATATGAATTAAATGTTACCTGAACTAAAAAACTACATGCACAGATTAAGCATATATATGCATTTTGTACTTTATTTTGCTTAATTTCTACCTGTCCCATGGTTTAGCTGTCATTACCAACACGCTCTGCATAAAGGCACTTTTTAACAGTTTTTTCATCAAAGGTTTATTTGGTAGCCATGGTAACCTAATAGCATAGTGGAGCGCATGGATTTCAAGCTGCAAGACTGATGCCTTGATGTCCAGAAAAGTAATAAATTTACTCTTTATTCTTTGTGTTGGGCATGTACACTTATTATGCGTCATTACCATATGTGTTGTATTTCTGTATTTTTAAACGTTTTTGGATTATTTTTATCACTTTATTAGTTAAAAAAGTGTACATTACATGTAGAAAGCTAGCTACACTTGCTTAGTCATCATCTTTGCTAGCAAGGCTAGTTTTTTTTTACTAAATTGTCATTCCCAGCACAGTCATTCATTCCCAGCACATTACAGCTTGTGCTGGTAATGACAGGTTGTGGTGGTGATGACGGCAGATACACACAGTTCCTGTTTGGTCTTCCATAATCAGATTAAACTATGTTTTGAGGTTTAAACCAATTAATAGCTGGTGGATTTGTCATCACCGCAACAAACTGTCATTACCAGAACTGCAATCTCATCACCATCACCATTACCATACATATTTTTGACAATAAATGATGTATAAATTACAAAAAACATCCTAGAATTATATATTTCTGACAAAGTTGGACAGTCTAAATTATCACTGTATTAAAAAAGTTTTGATATATGGCATTCACTTAAAATAAGCTTATATTCCAAGCCAGGGTAGATTGATGAATCAGAAATGTATACTTAAGTGACTATAATTCATCTTGCAAGTAAAAATCAACAATCCCATTAAGTTCAAGATAAAATAGATTCCATGTGAAACCACAAAATGTTTTAAAAGCACTGATTTATCATTTAAGTTTTATTGTTTTACATAGGCTATTCGATGATGTGATGGTAATGACACATTTACTTGACATAAAAAAATGGCAAAAAATCATAAATTCCCTTATCTTATGGTCTCAACCAAGCTCATAACATTGTACCTGACTTAAGGACTGATAATTTGATGTATAGGCCTACCAATTAGTCAAATTTGGGATTTTAATTTTCAAAATTGCAGCAACCCAAAATCTGGCCCTTAATCTGAGAAATGCCCATTTACAAGTAATGAGTGAGTGTACATATGCAATTGTAAGTCGCTTTGGATAAAAAGCGTCAACTAAATGAATAAATGTTAGGCCGGTGACACACTGGCTGCGTGGCGTGAGCGTGGCGTTTCTGTTGCGTGTCAGCTGCGTGGCGGCTGCGTCGCGTTTTCTGTGCACACCAGAAACGTGTCTGACGCGGCTCTGCTAGGTGACTTAATTCATATGTGACTAATAGGCTACTTCATGTTAAGCATAAATATAAAGCCTACTGATAAAGACACTGTCAGCACTATTGACAGCAAAATAGACTACGGAATATTTCTTTCTGTATTGACAGGTGCAATATTTGAAAATTGATGATTATTTATTTATTTATAAATTATATTTGTATCTGAATTTATGTCAAAACCTAGACTTTCAACCATCAAAATGTAATTTATTAATATGTTTTCGTGTACAAAATAAATAACATATAAACATCTTTTCCTATTCTATTTTGCCTGGAAACGCTTCAAACACGCTTGCGTCTCGCGTGAAAAATAAGCTTCGGTTCTATTTCTAGCAAGCACGCGTTTTCCGCGCGTTCTACGCTACTGTGTAAATGACATAAAAAAAACGAAATGCAGAATAAATATTATACAATTTATAATGAAAGTAGTGGTCCCCTGGAGTTGTGTCACTAGTGTTACCGTTAAACAAAAATCTCTTATTTTGAAATAAAAATCACACTGATGACATCACTTGACTTCCTTCTTCAAATTTCCTGAATTTCTATGAAGAAAAGCCCATAATAAATCCTCTGTCTCTTTTCAGTTATCAGAAATATTCTCATTTATCTCATGATTTCATATGAAGCTTTTAGTTGAAGTAACTGGTATGACCTAATTTATTGTTAGGTAATAATTGTAAAAAAAATTAGAATACAAATGGATTAAACTACTTAATTTAGTTACAACATGTGGTTTGATACCTTGCAGCAGCCATTTTGTAAAATGAATTTTTCATGAAAATTGTCACTGGTGTTACTGTCACTGGTGTCACCTTTCTTATGGGTAACACCAGTGACTCCCATTTATAGATAAACTCTACTCAAAGCTATTCATTTAGATCATATGCCAAATGTAACAATTTAGTCTCATCTACTTAATTATAGTTGAAGAATAATGATATTTGGTCTTGTGCATGTCATTGGTGATTCATTGTGTCACTGGTGTTACCGTCTTTTTTTCTGTCACATTAAATACAATGCCATATGTGACATGACAATAATTTTACATCCATTTAATTCTGCTACACTCAAAAGTTAAGATTTAAAGGATTGCATCATTACTTGATTTTTAACTGGTTTTCAAATATTTTCATTGTTATAGCAAAAACAAGGTTGCGCAAATGAACTAACCTCATTCAAGCACACTTTTAACAAACCTGATTAAAATAAATAAAACATAATCTCCTTATTTGTTGCATTATTATTATTTTTTGGTAACTCTGACTACATGTGCTGAAAAAAATGGAAATAATATTTCATAAAAACATTTAATATTGCCAAAGAAGTAAGGTAACACCAGTGACAAAAAAAATGGTACATGCGATCTTTAAATAAATGCACAAAAAATATTAAAAAATCATTAAGCTGTCATTTATGCATATTCATAAAGTCAAAGGGTAATCTAATAATGTGGTGTAAGTTTAAATGTTAGAAAAAGAAATACATTTTAAGACATCTTGCCATACCAAAAGTGGACGTTTCTGTAGAATGACCCATTTACAAAACTCAACAAAGGTATCCAAAAAGTTTGCAGACACAATCTTGATTCCTGCAGCAGAAATCTAGGAAATTAATTCTGTATAAAAATTTATGGAAATAAAGAAACGAGGTTTTACTCGTGCTATTTGCATATTGTCAAATTCTCCACCCGGGGGCGCCAATGGCCAACAATTGCAAATGCCTCGTGCGGCTATCAAAACCGACGTGAAATGTTTATATCTGTAATATAACGCTCGTGTCGAATGGTTTTTGTTTTTATACTATCTAAGGTGTGCGTTCATTACTTGTAGGCTATATATCATGTGGAGATTGAAATGATGATTGACAAATAGAGTAGGCTGATCTGCATGTGTGTACGTACAATTGACCGACTGAAGTTAAATAATGACGTTGACGCAGATATGTGTTGCTTATTTTACTCGATTAAAACGGTTCTTCTTATATGCAGCAAGGCAAACCAGAGACTGTATAAATAACTTTGAGCAAACTCCAATATGTCGTGACTCGTGAAAGTTTGACTAGTGTGTCGGTGTGTGGACGGCGGTGAGATGGTCCTCACTGCAGAACATGAAATCCAGGGGGAGGAATTGGATCCAGATCCAACTCCTCCCACCTTACAAATACCTAAACCTACCCATCTCCGCCCCCTGATCCCTAACCCCACCCCTAATCCTACCCATCTCCACACCCTGATCCCTAACCCCACCCCTAATCCTACCCATCTCCACACCCTGATCCATAACCCCACCCCTAATCCTACCCCACTCCACCCCTTAGATCTGGATCCAACTCCGCCCCCTGGATCTCGTGTACTGCAATGAGGTGCTACTGATGGCGGTAGGCCTACGAGTCTGGAAAATGTTAAGGTTGGTGGTCAAAACATAGATAGATTCAAACAGCGGATAGATAGATTTGTATGGGTGTGTTGTATTTTGATAAGTAGTGTTGTAGAAGCAGGTTTAATATTATTTCATATTTATTCATGTTTTTTCTAGGACAGAGAGCCCAGATTGTCTGAAGTAAGATAGGCCTGCTAGCTGCTACTGTAAGCATGATGATTCATTCTCACGCCAGATATCATCCTCACTAAACATCCATTCCAGAGAAACTCATCTGTTCCACTGACTCATTCTCTCAATCAGAAACTGGTCATTAGGACATTGGACTATTGGACATTTATTTAAATGCACTTACCCCCTGTTTCACAGACAATGCTTAAAGGGACACTTCACCCATTTGCATTAAGCTTTGTATCGTTAGAAACCCAGTCATATTTTTGAATGGTCGTGCATTATTCCCTCATTTTCCCCTGAGACGGGAGAAATAAGGATTTCAGTGTTGCAGTTCCTGCTTATAATGATGTAAAAATCGTAATTTTGCGTCATTCTAAGCAGGAAGTCCCATATCTTTGTAGAGGGGTTGAGACTACAAACACTCGTTCCTCGTTTTCCCCGGGAGTGGGACCCACTCACGCTACAGACCTATTACAGATCAGTGGGTGGGACTTCACTTTTTGAAACTAAAAACAATATCCTCCATCTTGTTTAAGCTAAGCTAACAGGCGCTGTGGAGACAGATGTGAAGTTACGACAATGGCGAAATGTAGCTACTCAATATGATATGGAAGAAGAGGATTTTGAAAGTCTGATGCTCGAATCAGATGTTCGTGGCTACTTTTACAAGCCGCATATAGCGAAGAGCAGCTGAGGCTGATGGAGGAACAGGAGGCGGCTGCCTGTCAGTCACGGACAAGGAGCCCGGACTGGATCGAGCTGGGGTGGACTGGTGGTGCCTGTGCTCTCACTGTGCACCTACGGATGCAAAGATAGAGTCCGTCTGCTGTAAAGAAGGCAATTTCTCCTGGACGAAATCTCTGAATCAGACGAGTACACGAACGTTTGTGTTGTGAACCATCCTAGTTTCGCACCACATATGTTCTGACTGAACATCGCAGTATCATGCAATAATTCACCATTTCGAAAGAAATACAAACGAGGAGTAATTCACTAATGAGTTTGCCAACTAACTAGAAATTAATTTTGTGTGAAATGAATTTCTAGCTCTGGTGGTAGCGCTGTTCTGGATTAGTGGGAGTGGCTTGCGGAGCTTTGCAATGTGGTGCATTGTGGGAGTTGTTGTCTTTCAGACAAATGCGCCCTAAAGTTACTTTCTGTCTTTCCTTGGTCAAGAAGGCACCAAATTCTAAATTTATTTTACATTTCAACTAGATATGACCCACTTTCAATAAAGATTAATGTTCCCACGGGTGAAATGCTCCTTTAAGCCTAGTCCCAGACTAAAATGCAAGTTTGAACTGTTTGAACTGAAAGCAACTTGCACTGATATGCCCTGTCTGTGAAACCAGGCCTTAGATTTAAATATGAGATTTCTACATTCCAACGGTAATAAAACACAGACACACATACACACACAGCTTCACTTCACATTTTGGCTTAATACATTTGAAGTGTATGAACAAACACCAGACAACAAAGCATAACATTCAGAAATAAATGTAGATTTAACCCAGTTTACTTATGTAATTACACATGGTATAAATTCTTATTTTCTACCTCACAGTTATTCCTGTTGTTAGCTGGACCAGACAATGTTGAAAGATAAACAAAAAAATCTTGGCTATGAGTTGATAACAAAAAGACCAAACCTCCATCAATTGCGTATGCATCCATTAAAGTGTAGAGGACAGTAGAGTCAGAAATTATATATTGAATGTATATATATGTTTAGCTCATTAATGGTGGTAAAATAGCCTATAAACACATACTCTGGTCTTTTATAATTTAATTTTAATAGTTCTAAGGCTTCAGCATTACAGAAATTTCATTATTTTTAGACTAAACTTTCAAGTGATGGTCATAATCCTGTGCTTGTCCTTCATAACCTTCCAAAATTCTCTATGGCCTTATTAATTTAACATTAAAGATGTGTGGTTAAATTGATAGAGCTGTTAGCGTGTTGATATCTATTTAATGAATAGTGAAAATACTTGCAATATTTTTATATTATGAATGTTATCTTTCTAACGGTTAGAAAACAATTCCATTTTACATGGCTACTGTCATTCATAGAGATTTGTTCCCTTATTGAAAAAAGCGCACATTCTTTTATTAGTTTCAGTCATAAAGGACTTATCAGTCTATTCATTCTTCATACTCTATTCATAATGAATTATACCTTGCTTAATTGCACAGTGCTCATAGATGGTTGTTTTGCACTGAGCAGCTGAAGTGTGAAGCCTGTGCATGTGCTCTCGCTGCACATTGAGCGCTCTGTAAGCCTGTGAATGAATGTGTGCAGATGGGGTGGTCTGTATTACTGGTGAGTTAGTGCTGAGCTACAGAAGGGAGGGTCAGTTGACACTGTTATGATTTTAATGTATTCTCAATTTGGCTCTGCTTCTCATAAGGGTTGTTTTGTTCACTCTTTGGCAGAGGACCATCCAAACTGCCTAAAAGATGCATGTGAACAGGAATCAGCTCTTATTGTTTCTTTGATGTTAGCTGATGACAACACGTGTTATGTGGGAGGGACAGAGTCAGAAGTTGAGATGATAATCAGATGGCTAGGCAAAAAAGACCATAGGAACGAGGTAGACATTTATCTACCACTGAATCATTCATCCATCCGTCCATCCATTTTTCAGCCGCGGGCAAGGTCAAGAGAGAAGTGCTGCTCATCTGTCAATCCATCTGATCATCCTTGGCTGTGTTAGCTTAGCTAGTGGCAAAGCCAGTGGAAGAGTGGAGATCTGAGTCTAGTCTAGATTGACAACAACCAAACTGAATGGTGCTGTGAAACACATGAGAGAGAGATTAATGTAAATTGCTATGTCCTAAATTGAATTTGAATTGAATTTTAGTGTCAGTAGACTAACCGTTAACAGTTAAGTATGTTTTGTGATAAGGACCGGCTGACTGTAGGGGAGTGCAGGGCACAACCTAACACTTTTAGGCTATGTGTTTGTGTAAATCCACTTGGGGTTCAGAGAATTTTTTTCTCTCAAAATTAATTTTACATCATGTCTGGTACAAATATGTGGTCTTGTTTCATTTATACTTTTCTCTTTATTTACCCTGAAAGAACGGTAGTGAAATGTGACAACATGCCCCATAGGGCAACATGTAAATGAAGAAACGCATTCAGAGCTGAACACAACAACCACCCCCACCCCCCACGATGTCACGCATTGGGATTTAAACCTGACTAGTGTCTTCTGCTAGTTAGTTACTACGAATGAATTACTCACATTGCCAATTAACAGATTGGAGATTGAAAAAATAGCAGATTTGTTTCATTTTAAATAAATACAAATATTTACTTGTTATTTTTAAATAAATGTTCAGTGATATCTTCCAAAGATTTTTACATTTTGGAGCATTTTTTCATCACTCTCGTGGTTGTGCCTCGCTCTCCCCTACATTATCCCGCACAGGTCTACTCCACAAATAAATAAATACTTGGCCATTAAATATTGATATGAGTTTATTTTGCCTGTATATTATCTTAAAGTTTCCACTTCTTCTGAGGGTGATTTTCACTACAGTCGACAACTAAGAAGACGCAAAATGGCACCAGTTATTACGTTTGAAGAAAACGATAAAGTGCAAGTCAGCTGAGGTGTGATATGAGAGACACGAGGAAAGTAACGGGTTTACTGTGCGTTCACACCGCCGCCGGCGAGAGCGGCAAAATTCGCTCTCGCCGCCCTGCCAACGACGCCGTGGAAAAAATCGTGGACGCTCTGACGTAGATCGAATGTTTTTTTTTTTTTTTTTACTTTATTTAAAGGGGCCGCAAAAGCACGTAGGGTATTAAGTTAACCTAATTAAATCTTTTAAATGTGAAAGTAAGAAAATGACTGATGGAAAGAACTTAACAATTATAGTTACTTTGCTAACGAAATAAACTAATTTCATTTGTGTGGTGTGACTTTTGTGTTCATTGTCAACTGCGAGTCTAATTTCAACATGCAGTTTATAGGACGTTTACTAGACTTGGTCTTTAATTAACGTTAACATTGATTTGTGTGCAGTCTACATTAAAATAACTACCCTGGTTGTAGCCTTAATGCAATTCGTCAAATCGGTGTTAAGCAAATGAATTGCATTCCCGCTGAAAAACCAGTGTTCTAGCGCGAAAATGTTGCAAAAATGTTGCCTATAGTGTTGCGCGGCTTTTTCTTATCAAACTGACAACACTATGGATGAGCAAGTTGTTGCGTTTGGTGTGGCATTGCTCTACCTGCGGAGAAGAGGTCGGAGATCGGTGTGAGTGCGTGCATGATATTCTACAAGCCCGTCAGCAGCTTGGAGAATATCACCGGCTGGTGCAGGAGCTGCGGCTGGATGACAGCAGGTTCCAGCGATACTTCAGGCTGGACAGGGACCAGTTCGACAACCTGTCAAAAGTAGGGCCACGAATTGCGAGGCAGGACACCAACTATAGGCGCGCTATTAATGCGGCTGAGCGCCTCGCTATTTGTCTCCGGTAAGTTCGTAATTTTTGTTCTTTATGTTTTAATTTTTAAAGTATTAAGTATTTCGTTTTGTATTTTCAATGGGTTGGATATTGGATACTTATTGGTTGTTAAATGCTATTTACCAGTTTTGGACAAAGTATTAAGCTTTATTTAATAAAGTAAAAAGTTAAGTTATACCACACTGTAAAAATACTCTGATACAAGTACACTGTAAAACCTGATGAGTTAGTTCAACTCAAACCGTTTGAGGAAACCGATTGCCTTAAATCATTTAAGTTTATTAACTCAAACAATTTAAGCTTAAAAAAATATTTGATTTGTGTTCAAGTAACTCAATAACTTATTGTTAAAGGAGTCATAATGTGCAATTTTCACTTTTCCATGAGAATCAATGTATGTTATGATTGACTAACGATTATACATTGGCCGGGATGCCGATATTCAAAAGTGAAGCGTTTGTTTACCCCAGGGTTCTTAAACTAGCCAACGTGCACGCGCACTCAAATACGAGATTTCAATTTCTCCCCCGACTTGACGTCAAGACGGGGCCGGATATACCATATATGGACCCCGCAGATGAGGCCCGCCCTGCCCCTCTCCCCCTCATATTCAGACAAGAAAGATGCAGAAACGTAGTGCACACGTGAGTTGCTCTGTGGTCGACTGTCATAATCCACATTCTAATGTTTTTTCTTTACCCAAAACTGACCAAACTACAAGGGACAAGTGGATGAAATTTATTTTTAATGACGCTGTTCATCAACCATCTCAACCATCTCATCGTGTTTGACAACCATCTCAACTTGCTCAACGTTAGGTGTCTGCGCTAAACATTTCACAAAAGAATCTTTTACAAATTTGGGGCAATATCAGGCGAAGTTGGCATCGAAGCTACGTTTGGAAAAAGGTGCCATTCCAACAATCAGGGACTTGCCTGAATTTGAAACGGTAAGACTGTGTTTTTATTACTATATTTTGTGTAACAAACAGCAGCTAACTACTAATGCGGTTAATGTATGTGATAAGGATAGATAAATTTAAAAAACAGTCAAGAATTAATAAACATAAAGAAAAACATAACGTTACATGTCTGCAGATGAAAATTATTAAATATCTAAAAAACCACGTCAAAAAAGGCAAAAACAACACATTATAGCAAACGTTAATCTCTATAACCACTGTAAACTGAAAATAAAGTAGACTACATCTCCGTTAATGTAATCTACATTAAATTAAAGCTAAACTTATGTGGGAGAAAATAGCAAAAATAAAACGTTTTAGCTCGTTACTGATGTTAATGTATGTCTCAGTCAAAAAAATTGTCTTTACCATTCAGAGACAATTTGATGTAGACGTCCTTCAATTGACTGTTGTTCCTCTTCCGTTTCCAGCTCTGGTTCAGAGTCTGGCTCAAACATATACGGTTGAATCCCGTAGGTCGCGGCCAGGTCGGGTTCATTAACAACTTGCGCTATGATGTCATTTTGGAATGATATGCTGAAGTTACCTGCGGTGTCAAGCCCCCTCCTTCCTGCCACCAATCAACGCGCCCCTCATTTGCATTATTAAAATGACCGTCCACGACAGCCAAAACCTCGCATCAGATCTCGCAAGACAATAATGCATTCAGAAATAAGGGTCAAACGAGCTCTGTGTTTATTTTTTTCCAATTTTTCTTTTTTAGAAGGGCATGAAATGACTATAATAGAGCGTGGGTATCAAAGTTAATACTACATTATGACTCCTTTAAGATAACTTGGGCAAATAAAGTTAATAGTACTAATTCCATTCAGTTAAAATAACTTAAATCTATGAAGTACACTGTAAACCCAAATAAGTTGGCAGAACTCAAAATACTTTTATTAGTATAAACTTAGTTAGCTTTAAAAAGTTAATATGCTAACATAGTAAATGCTAATATATTAGCAATAGTATGTTATACAGAAACACTTGCTGTTTGAGCACAGCAATATAAATGTATTATTTGGTCTCAAATCAAGCTGCATGCACCACTTGTCACCATGATGGTAACTATCCTAAAGCCAACATTAACAGAAATTCTTCTAAATTAGCATAACAAAACATGAATCACTACTAAATCTCACACATAACATTAATCTTACACAAAAAAACCCATTATATTACACTTAATTTTAGCATTTACTCTCCCTTTCGAGTGCCATCGGCAAAGCATGCTGGGAAATAGACATCCCAGCTGTTTCAGTTAAACTTAAGTTCGTCTAAATTAAAATAAATAATTTCATAAAACTCAAAACAATGAAACACTTCAGTTTACTTAAAATATATCAGTTCTGTGAACTTGAAAGAAAAAGAAAGTGCTAAATACTCATAAAAGTTAATTTGACTGAACTAATTTGTTTAATTTAAGTTTGTCCTACTCAAACCAATTAATTATTTTGAGCATTAGGGTTTACAGTGAAGTATAAGCCCTGCGTTCCTTAAATTAAGTAATGTTTATACCTGATTATACTTAAGTAAAATCGGGAAAATTGACTTAAAGGAGTAAAAGTGAACTGTGACTTCTAATTATACCATTAGATTATTATTACTAATGCATTAATGTAAACGCAGAATTTGGAGTTCCTTAGAGGAAGTTTGTTGAGGTAAAAAAAAAAAAAAAAAAAAAATGTTGTTTGTTCAAACCAAGCTATTATTTTTAAGTAATTATAGTTTTTGTTTTTTTGCAGATTCCTGGCCACTGGAGACTCCTACCGCACCATAGCTTTCAGCTATCGTGTGGGAGTGAGCACCGTGGCAGGAATTGTTGGAGACGTCGCCAGGGCAATATGGGACGCCTTGGTACAGGAGGTCATGCCAGTCCCCACCACTGAGGACTGGCAAAGCATCGCCACTGACTTCTTCCATCGGTGGAACTTTCCTTACTGCCTAGGTTCCATCGATGGAAAACATGTTGTTGTCAGGGCCCCTGACAACTCAGGGTCCCTTTACTTCAACTACAATGGGACTTACTCGGTTGTTCTCCTGGCAGTGGTGGATGCACAGTACTGCTTCCGAGTAGTGGATGTCGGCAGCTACGGGAGGACAAGTGATGGCGGTGTGCTGGCTAACTCCACCTTCGGCCAGGCACTTAGAGATGGGACCCTTGCCCTGATCGGACGCCACGGTCGACGGCGAATACTGCTGAATAATGCAGCGAGTGACCAATCAAAATCAAGTATTGCAAAGAGCCATAAGGCCCTTAAAACTGAGCCTGTTTAAAATGTCCATTCAGGCAACAAAATCCATAAACGTCTGTTTTTCATATATCTGGACACGTATAAATAAAGCTCTAAAATTAAAACTTATTTTGGCTTGCTGAGGATTAAAAATACAGTTTTTTTACTTCAGATTGTTGGTGATTGAAGTACAGGGTAAAAATAGTTTAAATTATATTTTAATCATACTGTGTTTTCCCAATTCCCCAAGTTGATAATGTAAACACAACTCTCCCCTCTCTTCACTAGTTGTCACCCGAGTGCAGGAAGACAAGTAGCTCTGCGTGTGTCTGAGTCCAAAAATGGACACAGAACCCCCACCGGATGAGCTCTGGCTAATATCAAACATAAGGTATAACCATGTTTTTTACTATTAGGCTACTGCGTGACACACTCCTCCGAGTCCGACCCCTCACTCTAACTATCTCAGTGAGTTCATTTTCTTTTGTTTTTGTGTTTGTTATGGAAAATTGCTAAGAGATGGACACATATGAAAGTTATAGATCAGCATGAAGAGATACAGACTAGTAATACAGACCGAGAATTTACGAGAGTGAGTTTTAGGCATCTCTGGTTTGTTTGATTTGTCTCTGATATGTTACAATATCTTTTTGACAGTAACATCTGTCTCTTTCAAGACCTGCGATGTATGATAAAACCTTATAGAAACACAGGACATACAACTACATAAGATTTTTATCTTAGACGCTAAGACTTTACTCATTACAATTATTTACTCTTGAAGAATAAAAATATCCTTTATGCTTAAAAGCTATATCTTGCATTATCTTGTCAATTTTTGGTTTTATATTACTATTGCTTTAATATAATCTACAGTACATATTAACGTTTAAATGTGGGACAATTGTGGATTTATAATAAAAAAAACATTTTTCTATAAGATCAAAGTATTACTTTATTTACAGAATGAACAATATCGTTTTTTCAGTCAAATATGCAAACAAGCAAAAATGTTGCCATTCTGTGATTTCTATACCTTCTTCAATAATGGAATTACACTGCAGAACCTGACCTTTGACCTGCACAAAAACATGCTTTAGAAGAAAAGTCAAAAACAAAAATATCTATGACATGGAAAGATTTTAACATATTTTAGCTGATTCTTGGATAACGGGGAATAAATATAAGAATTAGGTTTTTATAGGTTTAATCCATATGAAATATGACAACATATACTCGTGTCTCAAAGTACTCTACAGTACCAAAAAATATACCACAAATTCCCAGAATACACCTGGTTTTGTGTTCCCTTTAAACACTAGGTGAAAATATATATCTACTATATAAACGGGGAAAAATAAAATATCTAAATTTAGGTCAAATATTTATAGCTTTTAAATATAAAATAATTAATACAACTGCCAGGCCACATGGCAAATAAGTTACTGTTAAAACTGTCAGATGATGCAAATCAAAAAAACATGCATATTTAATGATAATAAACCACTTATCATTCAAAATAAAGGTGTGTGTGTGTGTTGAGGGTCATGGATGTCAGTTTGCCTGGGTTGTACTGAATGATGTTTGTAGTTGGCATGTCGTCTCAACTCTAGAGCATTGCTTTAGTCTCTCCACCATCTGCTGCTCTCGTCTGATCCTTCTTCTTGATTCGGTACATAACAATGACCATGGACAGAACTGGAAAAGAAAATCAAACTCAATTTGCTTCTTTTTATGTTTAAATATTAACAGAGCAAAATTAGTTCCAACATATCAGTCTTACTGATAAAGCCGAATATTCCTGCCAGTATGCCGATGGTGCTGCCCATGCTCAGCTTCCAGCTGTGAGCTTCTGGCTCCATGTAACAGTAGCCCAATTTAGTGCAGTTACATATACGCACTAAGAGAAAGAAATCTCAGCTCAGATGTCATACCATGCTAAAGTGCGAGCCTATGAGTGAGTTGAATGTTATATATGAAATACAGAGAGAAAAAATAAGTTTACCATCAAACTTTTGAGTGATACCCATCCCAGCATTGTCTTTGATGTTGATGGGAACACTGACGTTCTGATCACTTGAGGGCTTCTTCTTCAGAATCAGCTTCGCTGAGGTTCCTGCAGGCACCCGAACACGTTTACACAGTTACAGCAGTAAATAAATTAAATGCAGGAGTCATACAGAAGGGCTTTTCACACTTAAAATAGTGAACGCTGGGTCATTCTAATCCCTGGGTAAACCGAATCCTGGGTTATCTTGCTTCACGTTTCACATTGCAACTAATTTAACAATTAATGATGTTTTATTAACAAAGTTCGGAAGGAGCACGTTCAGATAATTAACACGGGTGGAGCGCACTCAACAATCAATGATAAGAGGTGTGTATATATAGACTCAGCAGTCTCACCTCAATCCATTGAGTTTAGCAGTACCCCTCCATCACCCCTTCTCCACACTTCTAGTCCTAACTACTTACAGAGGGGGAGTACTCTGGGTTCGGGCCGACCTCCCCCCGGGACAGCACGCCAAATACGCATTAAACTTCACCCCCTCTAATTGTATGTAAGTGTGAACCCGTGAAATGGGGGTTAACAATTAATCCTGGGAATTCATAAGCTAATGTTTCACACTGTACATTCCTAAATCTTGGGTTGACATCCTCGTTCACATATTTGCAGTGTCAGTTTTATTGATTGGATGAACGCAGTACGCGACCAGTTTACATAAAGGCTCTTGCATTGCGCATCCTCATATTATTTCACGAGTTCACACTTACATACTATTAGAGGGAGTAAAGTTGAATGCGTATTTCCCTCCCCCCGGACAGCACGCCAAAAAGGACCAGGACCAGGGTTTCAAATAAGGTAAAAACCCTGGGTAAAAAGCGATGCTAACCCTGCTTCTAATTTAAAATTGTGAAACGTCCCTTAACCCAGTGTTAAAAGCAGGGTTTAGAACGATGATAACCACAGTGTGAAAAGTGCATTAGCCTGTTGTTTTTAGGGTTAAGGTTAAACTAAAAGTCTGCTCACCATCCACAGGTTTGATCTCAAAGTTTGGTGACTTGCGGTTAATTGAGAAGGTAAACGGCTCTCCATAGGGGTCGCTATCCTTATCTATAGCAGTGAGTGTCAAGGGGGTCATGTCCTGCATGCAGATGAAGTTCTGTTTCCACTGAAGTTTGGGGTAGTTGTCGTTCACATCCAGCAGATGAATATTCACCTTCATCTCACCCTCCTGCTTGTCTCCCTCTGAAAGGAACCGAAATAGATTGTAATATTGACCAAATGTCACTGGCCTGGAGAGAGATGATGCATCTGTGCTCTCTCTGGTGTGTTCTCACCTGTCTCATAAGCGATGACTGTGAGAGAGATCTGCTCCACCGTCTCTCTGTCCAGAGCAGCTTTAGTCTTCAGTTCACCGGAGTCAGCGTCCAGCTCAAACCAATTATGTTCATCTCCTTCCATCTTTAACCTGACAAACAGAACATTCAAAAGCAGGAATTACATAAAAGCATTTAAAAAATGCTAGTTATTACTAACAAGAGGAATCATACAAGTGTTACAGCTCCCAGAGAGCTATTTTAAATAACATAGAGTGGAGGTGAAAAGTCTCAGACCACTAAATAAACAAACTAAAACTTTTTATTTTTTTATATCGATGCAAAAAGAAGAAGAAACATTTAAGATTATGCACTATTTCTAGGCCACTAATTAAATATGCAAAGTTGTGACATTGATCATGTGAACAAAATGTCAGATGATCTTCCATTAAAGCACAAGATGCTTTTTAGGATGATCTCAAATCATGCTGGAGAACATGATCACCAAGTTCTACACAAACTTGTACAATTCATGCTAATAATTTGGAATTAATTTTTTTTATGAAATGATAAAAATGCTAAATATAATTCTCACTTGTGCTCTCTGACATTTGTATCTCCATTGTATGTCAAACTACCAATAAACCTGACAATATATCATAAAATTCCCTTCTTAAGCACAAACAAATCTAGCTTTAAATTTTGGTTCAGCTGATGTGATTTTTTTATCTAGAGCAAAAGACCAGCGTATTCCTTAAGGAAAATCCTTTAAATTCAAAAGTAATGTTTATATCCAGTTCTAAGTAACCAAGGTAAGTTTGCATAGACAGAATTCATCATCTTTTTTTCTTTTCAGATATTATTGGTCCACCACTAGGCTTGGAATTGTTCAGATCTCTTGCTTTTATAAGTTTGTAAATATTTTAATAGTTTATAATAAGTTATAAATAACACATAACTGCTGGAACATAACTCTCTCTTCGATAATGTTGAGAAGCACTGCGAACAAACAATCTCATCTTATATATGATCTGATTACGTAGCAGACACAATACAAAGCATTACTTGATAGTCTTTCCCTCTGGATCCTTGGCTTCAGCTTTCATTATTACGGTTCCAATCGTGATGTTTTCTGGGACATTGACATCAAGAGTGTCCACTTCAAATTCTGGAGGCTCGTCCACGTCCACTAGCTGAATGACAACAACTGCTGTGGCATTTTCATCATATTTCAATCCTTCGATCAGGGGCTCGGGATTACGGGCATCAATCTGAAGGTTGTAGACGCTCTGGAGCTCGTAATCCAGTGGCTGAAAACCGAGAATATGAAAACGAAGAAATATAGAGGGGACAAAAAGCAGAAATGTACAAAGTTTTTGCAATATGAGTCATCTTGTTACCCGAGCGATGTAGACTCTGCCCGCTCCTGTGGCTTCATCAACCTCAATGGCTAAGAGGTTATGTGGGTCTCCAGCGGAGATATGATACTCCACCCTAGAGCTTCCTGTTCCTGGGTCATCTGCATCTGTGGCTTTGATAATGAGCAAAGTGGTGCCCAC
Source organism: Rhinichthys klamathensis goyatoka (assembly GCF_029890125.1). NCBI lineage: Eukaryota > Metazoa > Chordata > Actinopteri > Cypriniformes > Leuciscidae > Rhinichthys > Rhinichthys klamathensis. The sequence goes on from NW_026606783.1 coordinate 82,380, forward strand.
TTCAGCCAGTTCAGGAACTCTGTAGGTCCCATACTGCAACAGGGGAAACGAATCAACAGGGGAAGAGTAAATTACAGCAGAGATTTATTACTCAATAATCCACAGAAAGAAAGAATATAATTGAAGTATTTTAGTAGTGAAACAAAATGTATATATACATCTTTTTTCTCGAAGACAGGGATTTCATTATTGATGTCGATGACCTTGATGATCACTTTACATTCCGCAATGTAAACTACAAATAAGTGCAAAAGTTAGGATGCACATTCATCTTCATAAATGTTCATTTTCAGTTCATTTGAGTTCAGTTTGCACTTACCTTGATCAGCCACTCTAAAGGTGAGCTCATACTGAGGCACCTTTTTCCTTTGAAAGTTTTGATTGGCTACTTTGATTTCACCATTTACTTGGTCGATGGTGAACATTTTGTCAGATGGGTAGGTAGGTGTCTGGCTCAGGAGTGTGTAGTTTAGTAATGAGTTCAGTGTGTTCTCTTCATCACTATCATGAGCAGGCAGAACACCAATCGTATTACCTAAAGACATGCATATCATTAAAAATGTCATTGAAAAAAAAAAAGGCAAAGTTAATCATTAAAGAATTACCATCCAGTCTGAGACCACATTGAAAATCTGGGATTCAAAACCTAATTAAAACCTGTAAATAGTTTTAAAACATTTTAAACAAACATTATGATGTAAAATGAATAAATGGTTGAGATTCTGTACTCTTTCTAGACATTTGAATTTTGAAAATGAGGACAAAACAAATACTAAGTTAAGAATTTAGAATTTTCCCCCAAAATGTTTTATTTTGATTATATAAATGATCATTTTTGGCTTTTGGACACCTCTGAATGCATTTGGTCAGTTTCTGATGTCACATGCGCCTGGTTTGAAGTGTTGTAATGTGTGTATAAACACTCTCACTTTATTACCTATGGGCTCATTCTCCTGCACTTCAAACACTGCACCTTCATCACACACAGGAGGGTTATCATTCACATCCTCCACCCGCACAACAATCTCCAAGGGCTTTTCCAGCTCAACGCCATGTTCATCTTCTGCCATGGCCACCAATATGTACTAAACACACACACACACACATAATTGTTATTAAAGGTCAGGCTTCAAATGCAACACACAGTTTTATACAATAATTAACAGAGTGACCTAGGTTGTAGACCTATTAAAAAATCGTTAAAATTTCTCTTGCATTTCTATTTACCATATTTTTCTCTTCTCTGTCCAGAGGACCTGTAGCATAGATCTCTCCATCTTGATTGATGGTGAATGGGAAGGGAAGTCTTTCTTTCTGTACCAGCCTGTAGAGTGCAGTGGGATCATTGCTGCGCACCTATAAAACACACACACACACACACACACACACATGCTTACTCATTTCAATGTAAGATTTGTATTCACTTTAATAGAATAAAATTATTTATTTTTTTATTATATTAATAAAAATGTAAAGTATAGGCACTGGCTACCATAACATAACATTGTTTTTATTTAGATCCAGACTTACTGTAGTAAGATACATAGGGTATTCCCCGTCTAAATTTTCTCTAATGGCAATTGGTACAGGGCTGACCCAGAGGTTTTGAATGATAGCTATGTTGACTCGTGTCGTGCTGCTCAAAGCGTTTGGATCCCCCAAATCTTCTGCACGAACAATCAGTACATAGTCTGGATCCATCAGAAGATTCACTTGTCTTCTTTCTGCTCATACAAAATAAACACTCATTAACTATTATTGATTATTCAACTTACACTGAATTTGATTGGCTGAGGGGTATTCTAAAGGGGGGGGGGGGGGGGGTATTTAGTGCAGCAGCAACTGTTTAAGCCTCTTTTCAACCATTTTGCAAAAACAATGCCGTTCTTTTTACACTGTGGTGTGACTAAATTAAGATTAGAATGTATGTTATCTTGGAGACACAAGAGTTTGCAACAGCATGATATTGTAGGTAAACATTAGAGCGAGCGTCAGCGCACCATGGAGGATGATCAAATAATATAGAAAGATAAACGTTCCCAGAGTAGCTACAAAGGACTTTAAGTTATGTTAGTAGCATGATGTTGATTGGTTTGAGTAAGTAATGTGTATCTTGAATGGTGAAGTAATCTGGGTCAAATCCTGCCTCATTTCTGAGACTGATGTAATCTGCACTGCTGAACTGCACTGCTTGAGCTCAATTAATGACTGCGCTCTTCTTTACAGCACGTGGCACGTTCCACACACCAGAGCGAAGTGGTCATCCACTGACATTAACACTCCAGTTTAATCTGAGTGTGTATGTGAGAGCACTATAATCAGCTCCTTTCATTTCAACCTCATTCTGAATGACGTGTCCCAGATAGTAGGTACGACTCTAAGATGTCTGCTAAAGAGCGCTTCATCTGGAAAACATCTGTTGTGTACAAACATCTGATAAGCATCTTAGAAAAAGCAGTTTTACATACATTCTAAATAATAAACATTAACAGAAAGAATTTAACATCTGATAGGTAACGTATTAGAGACGTATTGCAGATGAGTAAATACATCTCGCAGATGTAAATGCAGACATCAAATAGACGTCTCCGTGATGTACGTGTGCTATCAGGGGTTCTCTCCAAACAGAGGAAAGAGACTCAAATACTGGTTTCATTTGGTCCATTTATACATTTCTTACTGAAAGCTATGTCTCATTCAAATGCTAGTAACTCTGAGTCTGGCATGATTATATGCACAACTGCTTTTTCAAATAATGCTGTGAGCCCAAATCTGTCAAATAGCATGATCATCGTGTGTGTTTCTGTGTGTTCTCACCAACACGCTCGACGCATGTGTAAAAGGGGTTGTTCTCTAGTGGTATGTTGTTCTTTGGAATACAGTAGTCCTCAAACTTCTTCCTCAGGACATCAGGACTGCCATGGACCTCCCCGCGGCTGTATGTTACGGCAGGCCTGGCCTTCAGAGACGCTGCTCCTGCAATACAACAGCAATATAACGAAATAAGTTTGGCATGACATTTGAGTTTTTCATGCATTTTTGTTCCAGATGTGTTGATGTACCTTGGTCTGTTATAAATATCTCTCCATTGTCTGGGTTTATGCCAAAGTAAAACATGTTTTCGGGATTGGGGATTTGGTTCACAATGCTGAATTTCAGTTGAGCGTTTACTGTGTTGGGATCATCTGCATCTGATGCAAACACCTGCATGAACGCAAATCCTGCACGCACACAAGATTAAAAGTACAATGAAAAGTAGGTTCATAGAAAGCGTTTAAATTGTAACGGTTTAGAGAATCAGCAAGTTTCAGCATCTGATGATAATGTATGTTTCTCACCTGCAGGTGAATGCTCTCTAACCCTGCCACTGAACTGACTCTCACTAAAGACAGGGTTATTGTTGTTGACATCCACAACTTGCAAAACAACAGAGTAAGGCCCATCAACAGTTTCGCCATCTGCTGAACGTGCTTCAATCTGAAGAGAAACACACATATTTAGTGACGTGCTACACAATTTAAAACCTGTAAAATTGTATATATATATATAAAAAAATTTATATATACGTACATTATATATATATTGTTTTGTATTATTATTACTTATTTATTTATATGATAAAATAATTTAATATAATTATTATGTGGTTTTATGACCCCATATTAACTGAATGACTACAAAGGAATATACTGTACTTTTAAAAATAAATGTTCACTTCACAAAACCATTTAAAATAAACTTCTCAAGGTAATGCATGTATTAAAAGTTGTGAAAAATAAATGGTGACCAGTTTAAGGACCTAAAGTATAGAATTTCCTTGTACATATATTTGAACCCAAAACCCTGTTGCTAAAAATAATCCATGGATGTGTCAACAATGTGTTATGTGCATATTAGAAACAAACAACGTAGGCATTTTGTGTCTTTTTACAGATCCAGGTGCTTGAATGTTATGTGTAGTACATCACACTACAATAATATATTACATCTAGATGGTGGTTTTTCTCAGGGCTCCATTCCAGAGGATGCTCCAGGTATAGCCAGCCGTCTGAAGAGATACCGATCTTTCCTTCAGTCTCTCCACTTACGTGATATGAAGAGACACCTTCCGATGCAGATGTAAACTGAACAAAGAACAGATTTCTAGAATATTTTCAATGAAAACATTCAAAAAATATTACTGACGATAGAAACCATTCAGGTTCTAATAAAAATGTCTTGTAGAGACAACTAACCATTCAAACACAAGAACTGAGCCAACAGTACCTGGTAAATGGGATAAGGCACAGGTGTACGCTCTGGCACATCTAAAACTTTATGATCTAATAGCCCCGTTTTGTCCTCCAGACCTATCCCATGAGCCTGAGAGAGGAAAAAAGGTCTGAAGAATTATGTGAGAATTATTTGACTTTTTGCAAAATCACCAATATACTCAACCACACCATATGTTATCAGTTATCAATCTAGACAGTCATGAACAACATTAGTGGCCAGTATTGTTTCTGAGCATTGGATTTCCTTGCAAACACCCTATCTAACCACACTTCTTAATAAATAACTGAATAAAGCTGTTTAATTACTATATTGTCTTACTGCAACCTATGCAATAAATAGTCCATTAAATTTATCTGTGATGTGAAGGTCGTTGAATATTTGCCCATTTTTGTTGATTATTATTGATGTAGAACAAATCATTTTCCACTTGCTGAATGAATCCAGATTATGTCTGTGTGTTAAGTATTTGATTAATGGAGTGTGCACGGGAAAAATGGACTTCAGCACAGTTACTCATTTATGGACAGAATAAAAGATTGTAAGGAGACTACAAGGTCACCAAGTTAAAATCCTACTCGCACACACACTTACAATGCTGACGAGAAGGGTCAAGTGTAGCAAACGTGCACCTCTCATCGTCCCGAGCAACAAAACCTGATGGAAAAGATATGAAAACATTGCCTTTAATTAAAAACACCTTTACTACAAAAGTAATTATAATTTATAGCAGTGACATTTGTTTGTCAAATAACTTTATCAGATGGCCATTCCCTGACATGATGGCTCATGCCGTGCAAACTGAGCAATATTAAAGAACACTTTGGAGACACAAGGCGTCAAAAATGGTAATCACCATTTGCCCAATCAGGAAATAGAACCATCTCCTTCTTTAATGTTAAACTTCAGTCAATGATTATCAGCGAAAAAAGTACTATTCAACCAGAAGTCCTGAGTAATATTTTAAAACATCACGATTATTTTAGCGTATTAAAATATGGCTTTTATACTGGAATTTCCTGTTTTATATTTATTTCCTTTATTATGAAACTAATTTTGTCAGTGGGTCTCAAATACATACAAATAGTGGATTTGATGGTGACATCATGGCTGTTGGCCTGTAGTGCAGTGTGTGTGTGTGTGTGTGTTTTCATGAATCGCAGCCCATAAAAAGGTTATTTAAAGGGCACTTGGCATTCTAGTGTGGGTGGCGTCCTGTGCCAGACAGCACTGACTAAGTGTGTGTGTCACTGCTGCATCACAGTTTATTACATCTAACAATGTCTGTGCTGACAGTCATATTACAAAGCCTTTTAAACAAATTAACCATTAAATAATTATGTACATGTGCATCCACACATCTGAGAATAGGAACGGGCCGAACTATATTATACAGTGTTTCAATGTTTGTTTGTTCTCTGTTTCTTTCTTTGTCTGATTTCCAATTGCAATACATGATGAAACAACAGTGCATTTTCAGGTTAATATCTCAGTTTCAAAGAAACAATAGATTGTCAGTTGATTCTCAAATGACATGATAACTTTATGAAGATGCTGCACAAAAATGATTGGTTTTTCTCAATTTAACATATCAGTGAAAAAATTTTTTGTTGAAAGTAACCTGGTTGCCTTAAAATGTTGAGTTCACTGAAACTTTGAAAATGTTTAGTTAATAGAATGACATAGAATGAAAGAGAGAGAACAATATTAACGATCATTAGACGCTTGGTAAATGAAAGTAAGTTGCGGACCACAAATTAATACAGGAAGTTGTGAACAGGCGTGTTTATCTAGGTAAACAGAATTGTCTAGAAATGTTTATCTGATCAAACACAATGTGTGTGAGCAGATAAACATCTCTAGATAAATCTGATTGTTTTAGTTGCAGTTTGAGTCCATCCAAGAGTAGATTAAGCTGTGTCGGCTGTTCTGTACTGAAATATTGTGTTTAAATAAGCTGTAAGGTTTAGTGCTTTACTGATACTGGATTTTTATTTCACTTGTATCTGTCGGATCTATTGTGAAAGACAGACACGCCTTGAGACAGATGTGACACAAGGTGACATTGAAGTTAATGTGACCTCTGATAAGCTACTTTTGCTTAAACCTCAATGAAAACCATACAGATAAATTATTGTTTCCTTATATCTTATGTCTACATAAGGAATCAGGACATTCTGATGCACAAGCTGAAATCAATACTCATGCTCGATGTTATAAATACCAGCTCAAAGTAGCAGCTGTAAGAATGAGAGTAAAGCAAATGGAAACATTTTCAAACTGAAAGTGTTCTAAACCGAAACCAGGCAATTCTAACAACATAGCAAAATGTATTTATCCATTACCGTGAGGTTAGATGGATATAAACAACAGTAAAGTTTTTAGTATCGAGGTATGAGAACAAGAGGCCTTGCCTTCCAGCCAAAGCTTGTGACCTCTGATGACATTTTAACAGTATATGAGATAAAAAAATATCAAAGGCCCCACTTGCTCCTCGAAAATATGCTCATAAATACGTTCGCACCCAGAATGCAATTCTACAATGCTACAGCAAGTTGCGATAATCTTTAAATGCCCTTCCACATAAGCTGGTCTACAGCCTTCTGAAAGCACTGAGCAAAGTCAAACAAGATCACAGCCGGTCGTAGGCAGCGGAAGCATCGTCACAAGGCAAATGACGTATTGGTAACTAAAAATGTATACTTTTATAATCAGCCTAAACTAAAAAGACAACAACTCAGAAGAAATAAAAGAAAGGATAAGACACACAGACCTGTCAGCAGAGCTCCTCTCTTCTCAAAAGACTGAGGTTTCAGTCTTGCAGAGTTTCCTGCTCAAGTCAAAGTTTAACTCTACTTTATTGAGGCTAATCATTATCTACTGATTCACCATGAAGGGGAGTGGACTTTAAATGTAATGTAATTTATGGCACCATTTAGGGTATAGTATACTGGCTCGGTGGATATGTTAATGTGTAAACATCAAGCATTTAATTAAAGTCACCATATTTTTATGGAATATTGCAGTATTTATTATAAATAATTTATCCATTCCCTTTTATTTTAACCCATGTGCCTTCAAATGACGTCCCCTCCCACTTGCAGTGACATCTTCTCATCTCTGATGATGTGTTTACTGGTGAGGGCGGGACATCCTGTCACTCATATGAGATCACAGCAATAGCACCCAATCAAATCCAGATGGACAAAATCAAGTCCCGTCCAACATTCTTTCTTTTTCAAGAAGCCGTTTCACTTGGATATACGTCACAATAGAGAAGAAGAGACTATCCAACTTCATGCCGACTTAAAAGGACACACAACAAACACTCATCCACAATCTCGTCCATGTGACTTCCTCTTTACTTTAATATTTTCTGTGCAAGATGATTAGAACGCAGGGGACAAAGCTAAATTCTGAGATCAATCTTGAACAAAAAAAGCAAACATCTCTGAGAAATAAGCTGTGACAGATGAAAATCACTGTACATGTACAGACAGCGTAAAGGTCACCTTCTTCACAGCTGTATGTTCACAATCTTGAGTAATACAGGGCTGCAATCTTTGGTCCTTGATCTTTTGACGGACTCTGGCTTGGTTGTTTCCCATGTTTGAGTCTCAGTTCTTCTGATACTTAAAATGAAAACATTTGCAAGAACTTCTATTAGTATTCATCAATGACACTTAAAGGAATAGTTCACCTAAAAATAAAACTTCATTTACTCACCCCGATGTCGTTCCAAACATATGGCTTGCTTTCTTCTGTGGAACACAAAAGTAGATCTTTTTAAAAAGTCTCAGTGTTTTTTGGGTTTTTTTTTTGTATTACCATGAAAGTCCTTTGTTGTTTTTTTGTACCCCATTAATTTTCATTGTATTGACAAAAACAGTTTAAACGTTCTATAAAATATATTTTGTGTTCCACTGAAATAAATAAAAAAAATCATTTGATGATTTATAGAATGATTTGAAACAATATGATTAATTATGGTAAGAGTGACAGCTCACTTTTTCTCAGCAACACTTATATAATATAAAAATACTGTAAGACATTAACTTCTGAGAAATCTATTGTAATGACTTCCTGTAAAAGTGATTCTTTACATGTAAATGTCTATGGCTAAAGGCACCTTGAGTGGCAGTTACTCAAGAAGTTCCCATGCTTTTCCATTGACTAATTATTATGCAGCCGTATCAGCAAAATGGAGAGAAGGAGAGGGCAAAGATTAAGGTTAGGGAATAGGGATGAAGATATTTACTGCAGGCATCGGTACTAAAACAGAGAAACCTGTTGCTGATGATGTGAACTATTACAATTGGTTGACCACATTTGTCAATAAAATTGCAACACTGTTGGTGTTTTTAAAGTTAGCTGTAACAGTCCACCTGCTGCCTCATGCATAGCAGATCTGACAGGAAATGGCCTCAAAATGAGCAATACCTGACAATCTGCTAGCCTGCCTCACTCGATGTGTGTACCGCAAGTACACAAAAATAAACAGGCAACACAGCTGCCTAAGCTTCAGTCCTACACAGTTTTGAGACATACACTGCATTCATAATTATTCACTATTGTTCACACAGCAGTGATCACACATTGAATGTGTCATTGATTTGCCCTTTTCACCTTTGAAAGGGAAGTAGGAGGAGTATTTCTGAACAAATGTGTTCCTGTAATACACACATATTTTCAGTAGGGCTGAAACTGTAATAAAAAGACTGTGCTGTACACATAATCTGTGAATTATCGTTATATAGAGAGAACTAACTTTATATCTCACTTTACAAGTCACTTGCATTAACTAAGATTAATAAATGCTTTAGAAGTATTTTTCATTGTTAGATCATGTAGTTATCAAATGTTAACAATACCTATTATCACAAATGTTCTTACTTGATTGGTGACCTAGTAATAGTATCTTTGTGTTAAATTTGTCAATTTTTTTTAAATATATATTTCCAGCATTAAATTAGATATTAAATCCCAGATTTTCAATGTATATTCAAACTTTGGACCCCACTGTATTTTTAATTGTATGTTGGTTGAAAATACACTTTAAAATGATCGATTAGGGTACATTTACTTGACAATGATGACCTAAAAACGTAAATGTTTTTTTGTGCATTTTTCACAAACAGACGGCGATGTTGTCAAAACGCTCCCCATTCACAAGGATCCACGAAAATGTCTAAAAACGCTGTATTATGCATGTCAGGCCAGTAGTCAGTGATGTCACTTTGATGTCACTACGCGCCTGCATGGACTGAACACATGACGTCATCCTTTTCACAAATTTGCGGGGGTTTTTTCTAAGTTTACATGAAAACAGTATAGTTTTTAAAAACTTTTAAAGCCGTTTTCAAAAGTTTGCATTTTCAGGCCCCCAAAAAGCCAGTGTCGTGTAAATGAACGTCCAAAACACATACTTTTTTTTCAGTTTTTAGTTAAAAAACGTGTTGTGTAAATGGTCCCTTAGCCAAATTGGCAATGTATTTTAGACAAATACAGAATCTGTATCATAATACCACACCACAGTAACAGCTGGTTTATGTTTTCATCAAGGTTAGTGTATTTTCAGCTTTTCTGGATGTGTGCACTTTCAAAAGGACTAAAGTATTTCCGATTTATCATAAAAAAACCTAAATATTTTATTTCTTTTGGAAGCTAACGCTCAAACTGAGCAAAAGTTGGAAAATACTTGTTTTTACACACACACACAGAGCATTCTGTCCTTCACAGAGGGAGCGAGAAGCCTGTAATCATTGCTATTCTAGAACAGTCTAATATAGACATACATGGCTTTCTTAAAACAACTTACAGTAAAACGAGCACTTGATCAGATACTTTGCACCCAAACTTCATACAATACAATTAAAACATTCAGAGCTATTCGAAGTCACACACTACAGACTCATCAGGTCATGACATGATTTAGACTTGAGTTTGAAGGCTGCTTGCTTGTTCTTCTTAGCAACCAATCTGTTAATGAAACGCTTTGCTTTCTCTGGGAGACTCTCCCGACGCTTTTGAAGAGAACAGCGCCTGGTGAGGGTCTCCAAGCTGTCTCGTCGTAGACGGAGCTGGCGGATGATGCCCTCAAACAGCGGCCAGACGTTGTGTTGCATTGCTGCTGACGTCTCAATGAACTTACAGTCAAAGACAGCAGCAGACGCACGACCCTCTGAAAAATAAGAGTGGAAATCAAGTATAAAATAAAAATTCTCAGTGATGTAAGCTAAAACAAATAGTAGCTTTAACAATCCCATGAGAGGATTCAGATTAAGAAGATTAAATAGGCTGGTTTTAATGCTACTGAAGTAACTTTATTTAAGATAAGGAGTAGAGCCACATTTAAGAGTTTTACTATATATTATTTACCACTAATGGACACTTCTCGGCAGCGGACCAGGTCACATTTATTTCCGACCAGGATGATTGGAGTGCGGTCAGCCTCACGTTCCCGCCGGAGCTGAATACGAAGTTCTGATGCGTGAAGGAAGCTTGAACGATCTGTTATGGCATAAACGATAATGAAAGCATCTCCTGTCTGCAAACATCGCTCCTGCGTCCAGCTGCCCTCATCCTGACGGACACAAAAAGTAGAATGTCTCAGAACCTCTCATCACTTATAAGTAGGCTATATTAATATAAATTGCTGACAAACTAAAAGTGTTACCTGTGAATCCCACATGTCGAGTAGGGTAACGGTGGCCCTCTCACCGTCTACTGGAATTGTCTGCTCGAATACTTCACCTAACAACATTAAAAAGGACAACGAGTTGAAACAAGCTAAGGTTGTGAATACTGACCATGGCAAAAATGTAGAAAATTATAATCTGACCTACTTTAAGAAAGTATATGAATTATATCTTATATTGAGAATAAACATATCTTTATTTGAAGTTTTGTCTTGCGACTTTGTAATTACTAATTCCTCAGACACTTGCATCTGAAAATATGACCCTTTAATGTTTCTTAAATGTTTAATTGTACAATTATGAAGTAAAAATTTTAATTTATGAACTTTATAAATAACCGCTATAGGCTTAAAAAGATAGTTCACCCAAAAATGAAAACTCTGTCATCATTTACTCATCATAACGTTCCAAAACCTGTATGAATTTCTTTGTTCTGCTGAACACAAATGAAGATATTTTGAAGAGAGTTTAAGGGCCCCATTAACTTCCACTTTTTTCTCCATAATATGGAAGTCAATGTGGCCCATCAACTGTTTGGTTACTGACATTCATCAAAATATCTTTTGTGTTCAGCAGAAGAAAGACAGTCATACAGCTTTGGAACAACTTGAGGGTGAGTAAATGATGACAGACTTTTCATTTTTGTTTGAACTGTCCCTTTAAGAAAGTAAGTGGAAAGGTATAAACTATGGAATAGTCTCATATCAGAACTTTCCCAACTTTATCCATTTTTAAGTCTAGGCTACTCTTAAGACTCATTTATTTTCTTTGGCGTTTAATATCTTGACTTGTTGTTTTATGATTACTTTCATGCATTATACCTAGGCTATTTCACATCTTGTCTTTTATTATTTGTAAATCTGTTTTCTGTTGTTTTTTTTTTTTTACTATTTCTTTTGTAGGCTAGCCTACTTCTACGGCACTTTGGTCAACTTCGGTGAAATTGTGCTTTATAAATAAACATTGTAGCTATTGCAGTGCCACATTGTGATTTTTTATTTTTTTGCGATTGACTAGAATATCGCTGTGAACAGTTGGAGTATAAAAGAAAAGTCAAGTTAATTGCCAACATACCTCCATACAACTCGCATTCGCTGCCCATGCTGTCAGACGCCCCAGCGAATATACTGGCGAGCGCGGACTTCCCGACACCGCTGTCTCCAAGCAGGACAACAGTGAAGGGTGCAACCGAAGGTGGAGTCGCAGACTCGTTCGAGAGAGCGGAGTCTGAAGAGGCGGACGAGCAGGAACTGGACCGGGACATACCGATGTCGGGGCGCGCGAAAGCATCACTCAGCAGCTGCTCACCGTCCGTCCCGCAGATGCTCCACCGGTGCAGGTGATGCTGAACGCGAATGCTGTGGCGCCGCATGTTCGCCAGCAGGGTCATGTGTGCAATTCGGCGACAAACACTCGGTTGGTTAAACGACGGTTGTCTCTTTGAGTGTGACTGAAGCAAAGAATTAACGGACTAAATCGGAGATGCAAAATTGTGCTCCAATAATAGATTCAGTCCCATCCAGCAGAAACCTGCTCAGCAAGATGATCTAATTGCTCTTGGCTTCGTTGTCTTCAATTAAGCGCACCTGAATGAGGATTGGTGGTTTTTTTTGCCCTGGTAATCCTGTCCGTCTAGCTATATTTTGCGCAGTAATGTGCTTTGAGCTCTCAGTGCAGTTCATGGTTATATTAAGGTCTCTGTGAGGATTTCCGTGACGTCACTTCTCCCTCCCAGTGAGCTTCAGCGGGTCTTTCCTTATACCGCCTGATGGGTGTAAAATGCAGTTTCATCTCTAGAATCATGTCTCGCTTCGAAACGTGGGAATTTAGGAAAATGTATGTTTTGTCCAAAGTGTAAACTTAAGATATTAACTATTTACATAATTTGATAATATTGGCAACTGATTTACCGATTAAGTTTTTAGCGATATTCTGAGATTAATCACAATCATTCTATTCTATTAACAGCCATGGTTTTAAAATAAATAAAAACAGATTTTAAGTGTTTTATGTCTCATCTTTAATACATTATTAATTTCCACTTTCCATTATTATAACATTACCCTTAATACATTCTCACACAGTCTTTAGGCTATGAAAATACATGCCTTTATATTTCAGGAAGGCATGAAAGAGGATGATCATGGTTGACATCAAAAGTTTGAAAACCGTTATCATCTATATTTTTTAAAAGTAATAATTCTTTCTGGGAAGGGTGTAATTTACAGCTCATGCACATGCAGTAGATCTATAATAGATTATGAACTTGCATGTCTGAAGTGCTGCATACAAAAAGCAACTAAACAAAACTGACTGCGGGTGGCATTGCCAAAGTCAGAGACATTATGCAACCTTGATTAGTATGTTGGTTAGCACAGTAAACCAGTTAAGGCCAGGTTAAAGCAGGACACACCTATCAGAGCAGTATATCCTACGGGCAATTAATCGTATTAAGTACAGACACAGACAAACAAAATAAAAGACATTCTCAGTCAGTATAGTTGTTAAATCTATGGTACAGCATATTCTTAATATACTACATATTTTATATAAAGATCTGATAGACTTGTACTGAATTGCAGAATGCAAATCACAATCTGAACTCTGTAACAAATCATATCTCGTGGTCATTTTATTTCTGTCCTGACTTCCATACAAACACCAATCAACAAGAGACCATTACTGAACCAAACCAAGACCGACAGGTTCCATCATTATTTTCAATACTATTCGGCATGCAAACAAAACAAGGGGTCAGACAGTGTACATCACCAGATGCTCTTGCTCTCTATTTCTATTACTATTACGTATGCACAAACGTGCACATACTGAGATGCAGATTACATTCACTCTGCTGCTCAAAGGGCCACACATGACAGATTATAATGAGTTATTAATGTAATTGCTGGATTATGAGGAGTTTCTATATTCAGGATTTATATAGACAAAAGGGATTGGATGGATAAGAGAAATCGCAGTAGAGTGCTGGATTATTTCCTTCATTCATTCACTTCTCAAAGAGTAGATCAGAAATAGGTCATTAGAGATCAGAGATGGCCAGAGATGTAAAAATGGTGCTTTACAGATAATATGTATGACTGATGCACCACAAACATCAAACTAAAAGCATAATGGTGCTTTCTGGTGTGATAACTGTGAAAGCTTATCAGTCTGGAACAACGCAAGCATGGGTTAGTGCAACTTGTGTGTGTTAAGGGCTGCTATGGTCATGTCAATGAAGACTGAGACCTGAGCTGAACGTTGATTCCAGTGCAATAATTGCAGTAACTGGGCCACGCGTCATGAAAGAAGGGATGGAAAGGGATGAGTTAATTTAGGCTTGGAGAGCAAACACCACAAAGAAACAGATTAGACAGGGTGTCAAATGTCAAGTACCTTAAAGCATCCAAGTTGAGATGTTCACCTGGATGATCAACTTCGACCTTTTTGCATAATTCTATATAAAACATTTTTTAAGTTTACCAAGATTTTCGAAGGATCATGTTGCACTGAAGACTGGAGGAATGGCAGCTGAAAATTTAAAATATCTACAATTTTTTACAAAATAGAAAATGGTTTGTAATAATATTCTAAATATGTAAAAATCGAGGGGTGTAGACTTTTTGAATTGGATGATCGGGGTAAATTGCACTTATTTTGTCTTCGGGGAAACGTAAATATCTCAGCTTCTAAAGGGCATCTTTAAACGAAAAAAGAAAATTTACAACTTTAAATTTGCATCTTGAGCATCAAGTGAATATTTTCAGCTTCACCTAATAACTCAGGACAAACAAAGGAAGGGACTCTAATTTTAATGTTTCTTGTTTTGAAGGCAAGCTAGGCGATTTGTTCCAGAAACATTTTTATTATGCTGGTTGAAAGTCTCTTTACATCCTGATAGCAATCACTAAGTTAAGCGGTCTAAATGTATATCATCTGTGGAAGTCGTAGGACCATAAAATGTTCGTCCTATCATTGCATTCGGTCCGGTACAATGTCCTACCCATAGACAGTAAAAGAAATGGACAGAGCGACCCCATTGATTTCAACGGAGAAGACTTGAAGCCCGATTATTGCACTTCCTGTCTGATGTCTGAGCGACTGCGCAGGCTCAAACTGAGCGTGACGACAGTCTGGCAGTTGAAAATCTTCTAGTAGCTGTGCCAAGATAAATCTGAATCACCTAATTCCTCAAAAACGTTGTTGAAATATTTTGTCCCATTGCTTTTATAGACTCTCTATTTATGGGCTTCTACCTTGACTTTGTGCCTCCATGTCCCCCCGATTGCCTCATAGACAGTTAAAGATTGCCTGCGAGCTTCTCCTCCTGTCTATACGGTAATGTCTCTATTGTGCGACAGAAAGTCCCGTGGTTATGACCCAATCTTTAGCCTATTTTTAAAAAAACGGCTTCTACGGGGCTATAACGTAAGATACAAAGTAATGGAACATTTTATACATTGTCGTGTTTCTTTAGAAATTAATAATGGACAAATGAAGTCTTTGGACGCCTCAGATGTAAAGTTATTCGCTGTCAAAGTGACGCCAAAATGAATGGGAGTCAATGGGATGCTAACAGCAGGTGATGGTCTGCTACAATGGCGGCTCCCGCGAGGCTTTAACTTCCGGCTGATGGATTAGCCCCTAGGTCCTACCTGCCTGCCAACCTATGTATTTTCATACCTCTGCGCACCCTGCTCACGCAGACATC
Source organism: Rhinichthys klamathensis goyatoka (assembly GCF_029890125.1). Classification (NCBI taxonomy): domain Eukaryota; kingdom Metazoa; phylum Chordata; class Actinopteri; order Cypriniformes; family Leuciscidae; genus Rhinichthys; species Rhinichthys klamathensis. The sequence continues at coordinate 98,061 of NW_026606783.1, forward strand.
ACACGTCATCAGAGCGCTTCATGCGATGCAGTTAAGCCGTGGTCACAATAGATTCATTCAAGCATGCAAAATTTCTTCGGACACAGCAACGGTCGTACTATGACATCACGCTCTGCAGCATCTTTTTATAAACATGAATTCAACATATAACAAATCCATTCAAAATGTTAAAAATATAGAATCTACTCGACTTTAATGCAAAAATATTGTTCTATTAATTCAACCAATAGCTCACGCCGTGACGAATTTATGCGTTTCAATGGCAACACTATCAACACCTAAATGAATCTGCAACAGTCAGGTGATACAGGTCAGTGCGCTCTATATTCATTCATGTTATGTGCTTTGAGACCTGAGGTAGTTTAACGCCGTCTCTCGTCTTGTGACGCTTTGCAAACTCTGCTGTGTGCGTTTACGTGTTTGGAAGGAGGCGTGGCTTTGAAGACGCTCTGAAGGGAAGGTGGGATCTCATGCTTTCAAAGCTAGCTTTTGCTATTGCTAGCCTCTCCAAAAATTGCCTACCATACCTTTTAAGGTCGGTTTGTAGTTTTTTGTTATTCATAATTACATGTACGCTCTTGCATTAATATGAATTGCAGAAGCCTTTTCCCTAGCATAAGTAAAAAGCTTTGTTACGTACAGTATGCACCGGAAATGCACCATTACATCCTCATCAACCTAACTGATCTGAGCACACGTCTTTACTTTGTCCGGTGACGGTTGAGTCCTTCCCTGTGGGACGATAGTGCAGGAACGATCTGCACAACTGACAGTACTTACAGTAAAGGCTTGGCTGAGGAACATACACTGTACACACGTCCCTACAGACCCAATTAACATTGTATTGTTACTCTGGTAACAGTTGCTGGGATCTCATCATCACAGCCTGGACAGTGTCAGGATCTCAAGAGGCTGCTTATACACAAGTGTCTGACTAACACGCCATCTTCAACAGTCATACTCTCCAACAAAGATATAGACGCACGCACACAGAAAGACTACATCTGACTCACGCGTTATATCACAGCAGAATGATTTATCACAGCCCCATTTAAACCCTGAAACATTGTCAATAAACAACACAAGCAAACGTGCACCCAGGTTAGTTTGGTTAATGAGTCACGGAGACTAGCTCATCTCCTGCTGGTGACTGTTGTGCCTCACTGCTTTCGTGATTGCTCTGTCATTTCTGATTTCTGTAGTCATTGTTTCTGTTACTAATGGTGACAATGGACGGATTTAGCTAGAAGCTGCATTAAATGAACCATCTGTGCAACCAATGTAATCCAGCACAGCATCATGTTCAAAGGTTCTCCTATTGAGAAGGAACAAGCCTTGTTTTGGAAACATTTAGTATAAACCATCCACATTGTAAAAACTATGGTGATAAAGGGGAAAATAATGTAATAAACTAGAGGATATAGGTGGAAACTGGAATGTTCTGTCAGGATTATACTGGACACAGGACTTGTGTCCAGTATAATCCTAAACTTTCAAAAAAAAACTTGTGAAAAAAAAAGCATGCTTAAGCTGTTTTAACTGAAAAGCAGGCACTGACATATCTTAAAATATGTCAGTGCCATTGTTTTGTCTCAAGATGCACACCAGTAATGTTTTTTTTCTAAGGCATGTTTATAAAAGCTACTTAAATGTCCTTATTATTAAACTAAGGCCTAATCCTGTCTTAATCTAAGCCCTGTCTGTGAAACCAGAACCTAATGTGACAATATATTTGTCTGACAGATGCCCTGGTGCCATTTCTGATTGATATTAATCTATCAGCAGGTTTCCTAAATGGGCACAAACACACTTGCTTGTGCAGACAACCGAAAAATAAGAACAATGTTAAAAGATTTATTAAAAAGGAAAAAATTTATTGTTCAAACATACAGGAGTATTTACACAGCGTGAGGGCAGTGGGTTTGTATTAAATTGTCTTTGTCTTTGGGAAGAGGAAGAGTTTAGACTGTTTGGGATTTAGAAGTGGTGCTTTGAAAGGCATATGTGATGTGGTTACGGGCATGATTTAGGTAAATATCATTATATGATTGAACAGCTCCAGAAAAATGCCTCCATTGCATGAGCTCAGACATGCTAACTCGTTGCGGTAATGACACTGTGCTGTCGGCATGGCGACCCAGCTGACATGCCCTTCCGGTCTCCTCGTTTATCTCCTTCACAAAACCTGGCACAAATATATGCAAATTAATTAAATATATATACATATATATTATATATAAATACACACACACACACACAGAATGTCAAGACAATCTGCTGAAGTTCAAACTGAGCATCAGAATGGGGAAGAAAAGTGATTTAAGTGACTTTGAACATGGCATGGTTGTTGGTGCCAGAGGGGCTGCCTGAGTATTTCAGAAACTGCTGATCTACTAGGATTTTCACGCACAACCATCTCTAGGGTTTACCGAGAATGGTCTGAAAAAGAGGGAGTGAAAATATCCAGTGAGCGGCAGTTCTGTGGGCAAAAATGCTTTGTTGATGCCAGAGGTCAGAGGAGAATGGCCAGGCTGGTTCGAGCTGATAGAAAGGCAACATAAACTCAAATAACCACGCATTACAACCGAGGTCTGCAGAAGAGCATCTGTGAACGCACAACACATCTAGCCTTGAAGCATGTGGGCTACAGCAGCAGAAGACACACCAGTGCCACTCCTGTCAGCTAAGAACAGATAACTGAGGCTATTCACACAGGCTCACCAAAATTGGACAAAAGAAGATTGGAAGGTTGGAAAATTGGACAGTATACCTATCTTCTGATGGCTACTTCCAGCAGGATAACGTGCCCTGTCACAAAGCTCAAATCATCTTAAACTGGTTTCTTGAACATGACAATGAATTCACCATACTCGAATGGCCTCCAGACATCAATCCAATAGCGGTGCAGGTATGACGTCAGAACCCGGAAGTCTAATTCATCGCTGGTTCCTTCGAGATTTTCCAGGGGTTTTTCCATTTATGAGCAAAATAAAGCCTGTGGTAAACATAACTTGATGCAACTTTGTTATTTTGTTCTACAACGTACACTGCACACACTCACACCCCAAGCTGTCTTATCTAGTAACTTATTAAAAACGTACGTTTTCAAAAATGAACCACAGGCTTTATTTTACACATAAATTAAAAAATTACCATTATGAAACCCCATTGGAAAATCTTGAAGGAACCAGCAGCACCTAATTCTTCCGGGCTCTGATGTCATACCTGCACCAATCTATAGAGCACCTTTGGGATGTGGTAGAACAGAAGATTTTGGATCATGGATGTGCAGCCGAAAATATGCAGCAACTGCGTGATGCTATCATGTCAATAAGGGCCAAAATCTCTGATGAATGTTTCCAGCACATTGTTCAATCTCTGCCACGAATAATTAAGGCAGTTCTGAGGGCAAAAGGGGGTCCAAACTGGTACTAGCAAGGTGTACCCAATAAAGTGGCCTGTGAGTGTAAATTAATGGCATAATGTATATAGATAGATTCAAAACTGAATTTCAGCAGCAATACAAATTTTTTGTGGTAACTGTTATACCTTTTTTTCAGGATACTTTGATAAATAGAAAGTTATTTGAAAAATGTCTTTACTGTCACTTTTGAGCAAAATGCTCAACAAAATGACCCCAAACCTTTGAATGGTATTGTGTATGTATATGTAAAGGCTTTGAACTATCTATTTTTGGGGCTTTTTCAGAAAATATTGATATATGTGACTGATCGCGCATTAATTAGTATATCAGAATTAATTATAAAAAAATTTAATTGATTGAGAGCCCTAATGGGGAATCATCTAGTTCCTACTTTATTTAATTATGTCTAATTTAATTTACTTGATTTGTTTGCATTTATTTACCTGCTGTTTTTCCATCTCCAGTGCACTGGCAGTCCAGTAGGTCATGTGTGAGGCAGGTTGTATTAGGGTCAAAACTGAAAAGGTCTCGTAGCTCCTCAGAAGAAAAGCTAATATGATCCGCTTTTTTGGTCAGGTCCACCACTGTCCCAGAAAGCCCCTGTTTACTCACCTGCCTCTGATAGATCTTCTCTTCTATGGAACCTACAAGAGACACGTGCTTGTGCTTTAAGGTCCTGATTTACTGCAGGCCAAAATCATGTGCAAAGTACCCATAATCAAATACAATCATTTTTTTGTGTGTGTTATGATTGATGAAAGCCTGTGAGATGTTTCAGGTGAAATACTTCTTGATATTGCACAGTCATAACAAACAGCTTAATTTATCAATCAACAGACTCGATACTGAGATGATACTAAAATTTTCTGGGAAATGTACAAATGTTTTGGTTACCTGTTGTTAGAAATCTGTAGATGTGAACCGTTTTCTTCTGTCCATCACGCCACACACGTGCCATGGCCTGACAGTTGAATATAATAATTAGATGATTGAGTCTTACAAAATGAGAGTTATCACTCAAAGCTCACAGAAAGCATTTGTCATGGCAGTAAAACAAAATAATTGTGACACGCATTCACACATAAATACTTGAGAGACAATGTAATGATTTACAAAATAGGCTGAAAGGATTTTTTTTGTATTCACTGCCACCTTGTGGTCTTTATTAAAGGTGCAACTAAGACAAGCATGTGGATGTACAACAAAAGTTTCTAACTGCTCTCAAAACAATGAATTGCATTATATCTGATTTTGTGCAATACTGTATTATATATAGTGATTTATTGTTGCATGGCTAAGTGTAATGTGGAAGTCCACTGACCTGTATATCATTGGCAGGGTTCCAGTCCATATCATATAAAACAAGATGAGAGGCACCTATGAGGTTTAGCCCCACTCCTCCAGCCTTGGAGCTGAGTAGCATCAGGAAGTTGGGTGAGTGCGGGCTGTTGAAGGAATCAACAATTCGTTGTCTCTGGGCAACAGGTGTCTGGCCATCGAGCCGACACCATTTATAGCCTATTTGATCACAGACATCCTGCAGCAAGTCAAGAGTCTGTGTGTAGTTGGACACCAAAACAGCCCTGAGTAGAGAAAGACAGCGAGACAAAAATGCACATGAGTCTCACACGACACACGTCAATATAATGGGCACTTTTTTTGGACTCAGTCACAACAAAGACCGCACGTTTTGGTGGTCAAACTGGGTTTTCTTACATAATATATTATAAAAGAACAAATTATAATATTTGTAAATAATCATTGTTTTGATTTCCTTTTATGTTTTTTATAAAGTGCTTAAGCACTCAAAACTATAATATAATATATTTGTTTAGATCTACTTTCATGTTTTTTAATTTGTAAAGTGCTTGAGCACTCAAAATACATTATACATTTCATGGTTATCGTATTCAATTCCATCTTTTCCACACATTTTTTTCTGACTATATTGTATGTTCTTGAGTGTATATTGCTACTGTGACATGGAAATTTCCCTATGGAGATTAAAAAGTATTTTCTTATCTTCAAAACTGTTAAATAAAGTAAACTTAGTAACCTGATTGAATTGCAAGTCACTTTTGTTAATGTAACCTTAAATTGTTGGTGCCAAAATATATTTTTTACAAAGCCACTGATATGACTGATATGAAGTGTTCATGTTGAGTGTAAACATAAACATCAGATTTGTTGTTTTAGTCATTTCTTGATATGAAAACCTAGGAGTAAATCTTTAAAAACAAATTATGTCTAATGAACTCTATGTGGTACCTGTCTGTTCGATTGACATGCTGTATCGCCGACAGCAGGTCTGTTAACACTAGAAGTTTCCCTGAGTCTGCAGTGCTGAAGGCACCAGTGGAATATCCCTCAGGAAAGAGTTCCATAATTCCATCCTCCTTCATATCATCTGATTTTGCCTGAAGCAAATACCACAAAACATCATTAAAAAGCAGCAATATTTAGATAAAGAACATGACAGAGAAAAATACCAGCACCTATTGTACCTGTAGAGTGTTGTAGAGCAGCCCGGGGTGGTTGCAGAGTTTCTTGAGGGCGTTGATGCATGCGAGGTGTGGGCTGTGTGTGTAAGTGTGTTTGCTGGCACCAGAGAGGCAGGCTCTAATGGGCCGTGTGGCCAGAAGGACTCCATACAGACGCAGCTGGAGCTCAGTGGGTTTGCAGAATACGGTCCACTCAATCCGTTCGGATAAATACTGATTAATGATCTCCTGAGTGCGCCGTAACGTAAACACACCTGTTAGACGAAAGAGCTCAGCGGCACGTTCCTCTCCAATACATCGCTCTTCCTAAAACACAGTTCAATGCACAACATACCACACCAGCTGATGAATACAGACACACAGTTGTGGGTACAAGGAGATTTGCTCAAGAATGTTGAAGAGACTTTTTTATCTATTAGTATCAGACAGTCAGTATTGGATATTTAATTGTAAATGCTCATTTTCTTTATTTTTACATTTACATTATCACCTTGTAACACGTTAAAGTAAATCTTTAAAAATACTAACCATTTAACCAACACTGTTAAATGTAATATTTAGCAAATATTCCAAACAAATATCAATTTTCATACTGTATTGTTGTGATGCCTAAATTCCAAATCTTTTTTTTTTTTTTTTTTACTGAAATTTCGTCAGCCGAAAGTTATTGGCCGAAAACAGCATTTTCAGTTTTGGGCCGAAAGAGAAAAAAGGCTGAAAATATATGCTGCCCCGCCCCTTCAAATTCAGTGCTCAGGTTAGTCTGAACAGGTGTTGTGCCGAATTTTGCCTGCCTGCTAAATTATTTCCCCCCTTGTTGAAGTTGCTAACTGATTGTCTAATACTAAACCCACCTCTAATCCTAACCCCTCCCCCACAACTAATCCTAGGGGGGTAATAATTTGGCAGGGGTAAGAATTCGGCACAACACCGGCCCTCAGTGTGCTCTGCTCAATAGCTGCGTTTCCACTGTTTCCACAATACCTTGGTCCAAAGCGGGCCAGCTCGGGCTTGAGGAGAGGTTACGAACAAAGGCGGATGATTGCAGATGATAACATCAGCATTAAAGACTTTTAAAATCATTTTAGCTCAAAACTCACTTTCAGACAGCAATGAGTGTTTGCAATAACTTCTGTTTGTGATCCAATGTGGATTCTGATCACCATATAAGGCAGAAATATTTATATGCGATGCAAAAGATTATGCAAACTACATTACTATAGTAAACATGGTAAATACGACAGCTTGAAGAAATCAGACAATTCATATAGGCACGATTATCACAATCATGTATTTATTTTATCTGTCAGTCAGAAATGTTCCACTCCGTGAGTACGCTCTCTGCTCAGTCGCTCACGGCCCAAGCGAACATCCTGCACATGCTCTGATGATAATAGTTTGGTAGGCCTATGCATTATTTGGATAATTGTTCAAAAAATAAAATAGTTAAATGAATCTGATTCTGCTGCATAAAATGAATGAAGAATAGTATATTTATATTTAATATTTTAATTTATTTTTTGTCCTATTTTGGTGTTACTTAAAATAAAAGTGTGGTTATTTCATTTTATTGGCTTGTATTTTCTAAATTCAGATTCAATTCAATTACTGAATTTAATTAAAAAGTCTAATATTAATACAATCATACTTTAACAAATAATGTAAAATAAGAAATTAGTAATTATTTAAAAAAGTCATTTTCGGTTTCGGTTTGCGGGCAAGTGCATCCAGAATTTTCGATTTGCATCCCTAATAGTACCTGTCAAAAGTTTGCAAAAATTAAAACATTTTTATGTTTTGGGAAGAAGTCTCATATGCTCATCTCAAGGCAAAAAATACAGTAGTATTGTGAAATATTATTACAATTTAAAATAATTATTTTCTGTTTTAATAAATGTATTCCTGTGATGAAAACATGAATTTTCCAGCATCATTACTCTAGTCTTCAGTGTCACATGATCCTTAAGAAGTAATTCTAATATAATTTCTAAAAGGATCTAATTCTAATGATTTGGAGCTCAGGTAATATTTCTTTTTCTAATTCTTATTATCAATGTTGAAAACAGTTGTGCTGCCTTATATTTATGTGGAAATGGTGATACTTTTTTCAGGATTCTTTGATGAAGAAGTTCAATGAACAGCATTTACCACAAATGCACTGAAGTTACTATATATATATATATCATACATAACATGAAAAAAATATCTTTTAACCTCGGTGCAGGTGGGCTGGCGAGATCTGAGAATGGGCTCTTCATAAATCTTCCTGTAGGCCGCAGATGTTCCCAGAATTCCTGGATTTACAAACTCTACGATGGAATAAAACTCCTGCAGGTCATTCTGCACTGGAGTTCCTGTTAAATGAATAATTATAGTTGTTTTGAACAATTACAAATGTTATACTACTACACTAATAAAAGTGTGTTTGTTTTAAATAGAAAACCTGTTAATATAAGACGGCGGTCACATGAGAGCGCTGTGAGTGCGCTGGCCGTTTTGATGTTGCTGTTTTTAAGGCGATGACCCTCGTCACAGATGAGCACTCCAAAATCCAGCTCTTTCAATCGGTCCACAGAGCGCAGCAACATCTCATAACTGATCACCATGACGGAGCAAAGAGGAGAAGAGGTAAAGTCCTCCACGCGGTGATCCTACAGAGACAACATACACTGTTAATCCTCTTATAGTCATCCGTCTAAATGACACAAACAGCCACACATACACACCTGGTCCACAGTGTAAACACTAATCCTCTCCCTGCCCAGCCACTTATTGAACTCAGCAGCCCAGTTCTTGACCAAACTTCCTGGACAAACCACAAGTGCCCTCTTCAGTACAGGCCGCCCACCGTAGGGGCCTTGTCTCAGTAGTGTCCACAGAACACAAACACACTGCAGTGTCTTCCCCAGTCCCATCTCATCTGCCAGAATAGCCCCACAGCGGCCAGCAAGTCTGCAACACACAAACATACATGTGCAAAAAAGTGCATATGTAAGAACACTGCAACAACAGATAAACTCTTATTTACCTCATTCCCATTAAGCATTCATAAAGGAAGACCACGCCCTCTCTCTGATGTGGCCGAAGATGGTTGGTCAAGTGGGGGTCGATGACCACATCCACCAGTGGAGAACCAGATTTATTATACAGCCACTGGTGATCAGTTGTCGGTCGTGGCATTACCAGGGCGCCTATAGGGACAAAGCAGGACAAATATGGATATTTTTTAAAAGACCACCAAGACTTTAGATTAAAACGTAATAGTAAAAATTGAATAAAAGGCTTAAGCCTAGCTATTTTAACTGAAAGCAACTTGCACTGACTTATCTTAAAATATGTCAGTGCCATTGTTTTGTCTCAAGATGCACATCAGTAATGTTTTTTTCTAAGGCATGTTTATAAAAGCTACTTAAATGTCCTAATTGAACTAAGGCCTAATCCTGGCTTAATCTAAGCCCTGTCTATGAAACCAGGCCATAATCTTCAAGGGCAAATATATATGCTAAGTAATGTAACTGGAAGTTTTAAACATTTTTAATCACATTTTTGTCTTCGTTAATTTTTTTTTTTAAATGGACTTGCAGAGTGACAATAGTTTTTTTAAAATATTAATATTCAATTCATCAATAAGGGCATAAAAGAATAATTGACATGAATAATTGTAAAACAGATAAATGCTGTTTTAGTTGAGCATTTGCTGTACCTGGTGTGTTAGGGTTATGTCTGGGTTTACAGATCGGCTTGTCAGGTTCAGAATCTGTAAGTGCACCTCCCTTGAGTGCTGGTTTGGTAAAGGATTTGGACACTGGGTGATATACAGGAGCCTTCAAGACCGTTTCTGCAGAAGTCTCAACAACAGCATCTTGGAAACAACGGCCTTTGGCGTAGTCCTCATTGGATATGATCCCCATGACCTCGATTTGTTTCCCTCCCACCATAAGAGTCTGACCCTCACACAAGCTCTCCAGCTCTGATGCCTTGTAGCCTGAACCTAACAGAAAAACACTGATTCAAAACACACATCTATACAGGCTAAATAATTATTATCATGATATGACCAATATCCAATAAATGGCCAATAGTATTTTTTTTTTTTTTTTTTTACAATTTTGTTTAAATAAAAAATAAATAAAACACTTAAATCAATCGTTTTAATGCTTTAAATGTGAATTTAGGTATCACAAAATTATAATGCACAATGAGACAAATGGATATTAAGAGATTTCCTAAAAAAAATTACATTTAAGTGTTGTTAAATTAGTATTTTAAAAAAAACTTTAAAGCATTAGATGACAAAAAAAGAGTGGAAATGAGCATAACATGCACAAATATACAATATCAACAGATACAGGGAAAAAAACCTCCAATATTGACCAATTAACAATATTTTGTGCATCCCTAAATTAAAATATGCGTTTATGTAAAAAATCAAATCCAAAAGTACTGCTAGAATGTGCTGTGATAGGCTAACCTCGTCCAATGTCCCGCCCCTCCATGTCTTTGAGGATAACAGTCCGCCCACGGGCAACTAGCACAGCATCGCCTTCCCAGCGCTTATGCTTCCTTGATGACGCCTTACACCACATTACACTATAGTAGCGTGCTTTAAAATAAACAAATAAAGGATCAGCAATAAAACCACAACATAGAAATAGCCTATATCATAGACAATGTTCTATTGATTATAAAGACTCAATAAATAAGAAATGTGCTTTTATACAGGCAGCCAGGCATATACAGAACTGCTGATATTGTGCTTTTGTCTTGTCAGACTACATAATTACAGGTCAGGTGAGAAACAGTGCCATAAAAATAATTTACATGTTCATTTGCAAGAATTTCACATCAGCATGAAATCAAAATTGACAATTCTTATTTTTTTAATGTAATATTACAGGTTTATTATACATATCTCTGTCGCACATCTTTTTCTTAAAATTCATGTGCCCTCGTTATCTACAAAAACATTAACTTTCTCTACCCCTCACAATAACATCTCTTCTCTGATGATGTGCGCATCTTTCCATTTTAAATAATTGCATTATACTGTAAATAAACACCCAAATGAAGTCCACACAAACACCTCGACTGAGAAGATTCTCATTCATAGCTATTGCTATGCCCAAAGGAAAGATAAAAGGACAGGCTTAAACAGAGATTAAAGCAATTATGAATTTATTAGCGAATACATACAAAATAAATATGTATTTTCTTCTTCAATCTGGGCATTCACACATTACAACAAATATCAGAAACAATCCCTGTACAAATGTCGATTGAATATAAAAACTGTACAAACAAGAAATAACTACACAAATCAAGTCTGCTCATTTCGACGAAGTTCCCTTTGTGATACACTTTCCGATCCGACACCGTACGTGTCACACCAATGGCAATCCTTGGCGTAGTCTGGCCGCCCTCAATTTCTCCACTTTGACCCTTGACCGGAGAAGGTCCTCCTCCAACTGTTGCTTTCTCTTAAGACCCTCCCTCTTCTCCTCTAGATATAGTCCAAGCTTTCTGTGATTAGCCAGTAGAAGCTCATGCTCCTCTCTCATCATTTGCAAAGCTTCTGCCTCAAAAATTGGATTTTTGAACGCCGCCCTCCCCCTAAGATACGCGCTCCTCCTGATGCCGAGGGCCGACGGTGAGGGCGGCAGGTGTACGGAGGAGGGGCACGGAGAGAGAGAGGCCGCGTACACGTGGGAGGCTAAATCCTCCTCGTCTTCCTCCTCTTCCACTACTTCACTGTCCCTCTCGTCCTGTCCGTGGTGGGCCTGACTGCTCGGGGTGGCGATGGTGACAGGTGAACCGTGGGATGTAATCAAGTGGATATCAGCAGGCGGTTTCACATCCTCCGTCTCCACCCTCACAACTGAAACATGCGGATAGTCCGACAACGCTGGGAGGGACAGGCTGCTGCCCGGCTGCTCTACTGGAGAATTCCTCTTGAACTGAAGCCTAGCACAGACACATACACATGATTCATAAAAAAAATCCTAAAATTTAATTTTGAACATGATTTATAAAAATGTGCTGACAAGAGCTTTGACGGATTTCGGGAAAAATTCTCAGTTTTAAACCAATAACATATCAATCATCTGATTCAGCTAGCGGATTCAAAAGAATCAGATCATGTTCATCCACAGCTCTCAGCTGGATTGGACCTGTGGTCTCAAAAGAAAGAAAGACCTGTTGTTTTGTAAAGCCTAAGATATAGAGGAGACGTGGAGATGCCATTGCAAAGTAACTCCTCTGCACACTGTGGCAAACCTGGCATTAAAGCAGCATCGGAAATACGGTTAATGACATCCAAATCCCCTCAGTACTGCAGCTTACCTCTGGCACAGGACAGAGTGAAAAGACAACGAGTGTGTGACTGCAGTGTGTGCTTTGATCCGTTAAGACAAAATAAAACTAGCAAAGAAGCTGTTTACATGTCTCAAAATGAGTCTAACAATATTGCTAAACTCTAATTGGCTGAGAGTGACAATTAACAGCAGCCAAAGTAAAAACCTGGGGAAAATGTATGTGAAGATATCCAAAGAAGCTGTAATCAACATTTAATAGCCAAATTCATCTTCTCAGAGAAGCCAATTAGAATCCTATAGGTAGGCTATCTTGAGAGTATGCTTTTATGCATTTACTTGCACAAACTTGTTATTGGTTTAAATTTTCTATTGGGTGATGATAATGTTTTTGAAATGTAGATGCACCTGATAATGTGCGAGTTTCATTTTTGTGTGTGCATGTGTGTATCTGTATGCTCAATCTTACCTGTGGAGTGCGCTCGGCTCTTTGTCCCCTACGTGAAACAGCTGTGGTATCATTTCCATGATGCGCTTGGTGGGCTCCGAGATGCGGCCCCGGTACTCGGGCTGGGCGTGGCTTCGATGCAGAACTTCCTGCTTGGCACTTTCTTTAAGGCGCTTATAGAGGGTCCGAAGACCCTGTGCCGTTCTGGGGGGTCTCTCGCCTCCTAAACTATTATAGCGTTCTGCTATGCTGTCCCAGCACCGGTTTTTATCCACAATCACGGCATGTTTGTTGGTGTGCTCCTCCAGAATGCGTATGTGAGGCTGAACCAGCCGCAGAAGATCCAGTTTCTCAGATAGGGTGAAGTTGGAGGAGCGGGCTTTGCCGACCATGCTGTTTGTCATGAATAAGGTAGACATCCTGCTTTTAGGCTGGTCTCAATGCTCTAGGTTTGATCTCCTTCTCCTCTTTTTCCTGTGCTGTGTGTGTCTGTCTTTCTCTACTCACTTGTGTGAGCAGACTGCTGTACTGCTCGTCTCAGTTAAACAACACACACATGCACAAACTGGCTGGTAAGAAAAAGAATCAGGCTTAACTAGGCCAGCCTCGATTAGGCCCACGCCTACCCGGGGAGGGCTTTGCTGGAATTCCTTTTAGCTTAAGCTGACGCAGGTTCAGTAAAGCTGCTTAAGCCTGGCCTGACCTACATAACACACCCGACTACATTAGACTAGAAACACAGCGGGGCTCTCTTATGCCGCTGAAAACAGCGACATGCGTTTCATTATTAGAGGGAAACGACTGAAGGCGGGTTTTAGAGCGTGTATACTTTAACCGCGTCAAGTCCGTGTTTTGACAGCATAGAGCCAGTCCGCGCGACTGCAGAAACGGCAAAGAGAAACACTAAACTGCCGCCTAATGAGCTCGCGCATTATGTGCAGACTGTTTGTGTGAGATAGAACTGCTTTTAAGACACCAGTTGCTATATTTCCCAAGCTGACACACAAATGTACTACAGCTTATACAGTATGCAGGAAAGCTCTGCCTTAATCTGTGCGCGGCACGATTACTATCACACGCACACTGCGACTGTCAATCAAGCGGATCGTGTGCACGGATTGGTTAGTTTCACTCAAAGCCTAAGTTAAAGGAGGGGAATAGAGAAGCCGTGCTGTACTAGTTTTGGTTTAAGCTTTAAAAAGTGACCAAGTGCATTTCCTCTTTCTGAATCGGAGTTTTATAGTTTTCGACTACTATGATTCTAGCAACTTGTGGGACATTCTAAAATATCAACGTGATAAGGTTCGCAAGAACATACGAAACAGACGCATATAAAGCATTTGCTATCATTACGATCACCCATGCAACGCTTAAGAACGCTCATCAAAATATTTTTTGTCTATTTAATCTATTTTTAAAAAGAGTTTTGTTCTTGGAGTCCAAGTTTAAAGTTTAAGTAATGCATTACACGTTGTTAGTTATATTACCAAACGAAAAAGCCTTTTATTAAACCCTAACTAGACTGAAAAATCTGTTTGACATTTATTGAACAATAGATATTTATTCATAATAGATATTTAATCCTTTCAATCTCTTTCTCTATCTCTCTCTCTCACACACAATATATGAATGTGACAGTGCTGTATCTTACCAGCAGTTGTGTAGTTTGCAAGATTGTTTGGCTGTATTGAGGAGCTGTCTTTATCTGCTGATTGTTCAGGTTCAAGACACTCAGGTGAAGACCCGAGGCTGTTTTCCTTACATTCCCCCTGAGGAACAGCACTCAGGACCCTGGCCAAAGCCTTACTGCCCAATGGAGCATTAGACACAGCTGGAGAATCTTTACTACTCAAACACCTCTGGACCTGCAGGGAGAAATAACTTTTAAAACAAACGGCAAAGGAAAACAAACCCTAACAATGATAAACCAAAATGCACCTTTTCAATCACAATGTTATACATAACTGCACAATTGCACTACACAATTAACCTGAATTGACTGTATGAATAGCAGCACATTAAGATATTATTATCAGTCACATATAAATTCTGTACATAATCAGAAACATTGCATAAAAATAGTCATCATGACCATTTTTTAATCATTCTCTTGTTTTGACTTATTCATTCAACCTTATTTAGCAGCACATTTCCCAAAGCAGGTGTGGGTGGTGGTGACGGTAGTGATGGTTCTGGTTGGGGACCCGATAAAGGTGGTCCATCATTCCTCGCTGGCCCCGGTGCCATAAACCTGGGTTTCTTAGTAGCATTGCCACAGATCTGACTCGGAGCTCCAGATCTACGCATTCTATCAATGAAGACATGCATACCACTTTAGCTAAAGCACCACACAGTAATAAAACCATGAAACCTCAAAGGTCAGATTAAAGGGATGGTTTACTTTCTTCAGTAATTTAATCATAATTCTTTAAGTACTTTTGAGGAAGAAATATTTTGGAAAAAAAGAAAAAGAAATGCAGTTTATACTGCATTCACTACCCCAGAAGTTTGTTCTCAATGATTATTAGATCATTTCAGATTTTAACTGTTTTAGCAGAGATAACACCAAAAATTATTTAAATTAAAAAACCCTCTGGGGTTCTTCGGACCAAATGGACCCGAAGAATTTAAATTAAAAAATGTGTAAAATCATAGCTTCATCGGAATGGTCCGAAATTTGGTGACTTTGTTGGTACTTGGTATATGAACACCCAAAAAAATTGGGGACAGGATTTGAATAGTCTAAGTGGTTGTAAAAAAAATGGTCACACTCAGGGTCTTCGGGTCCAAATGGACCCGCCATAGGAAATGAATGGGAAATTGACAAAAATGTGAAAATACAGAGTTGTTTTGTGCGTACAATCAACAAATCAGCCACGATCCAGAAAAAAAGCACACAACAGTGAAGGGGTGAATCTATAAAACATCAAGAGTGCAAAACAGACACACACACACACACACACACTTTTATACACAAACACACTAATAAATTCAGATTACATAAATATGTTTTGAATTTTTAAAAATCACAGCTTCATCGGAATGTTACGAAACTAGGTGACTTTTATAAATATTGATGTCATGATCCAAGCATGCTAAGTGGTCGTCACACTTCTGCTCTTTGGTCAAAAATGACCCCCATAGGAAATGAATGGGAAATTGTCAGAGTTTTTTTTTTTTGCATACAATCTACAAATCAGCCAGGATGCAGAAAAAAGGACTCAACAGTGAAGGGGTGAATCTCTAAAACATCAAGAGTGCAAAACAGACACACACACATACACACACACACACACACACTGTATTATATATTTATAATAATCTGTATTATAAAGTAAAACTGGCACTTCAAATTACCATTTAAACCAAACAAACAAACAAAAAACAAGACAAAAATAGTCTTTGAGAATCTGTTATTATATTTTAAAATCAACAACCTGAAAAAAATTGTCAAAGATGTGCAAAACTCACAAGAATTCTGAACCCTTTCTACAGAGAGCTGTAAATCCACTAGTGGTAAAAATGTGCTATTGCGTGATAAAAATGCTCAGTGTGTCCAGCAGATGGCATCCATCTCATTTCAAAAATTGTTTACATGAGGCCTAGGCTTGACTCTAAAATGAAATACAGCTTTAAAAAAAATATATAAAAAAATACATATTTATAAAAAAATTATATTATATTCAATGGAAAAAAATGGGTCATAATTATTGCATAAATATTAATTATAAATCATAACATTTTCTCAAAACACCAAAAAATAAAAGAATTTTTTTTATAAAAAACAAGTAAAAAAAAATATATATGATTTTCTTTTAATAAATATGAATCAAACCCTTCCGGACCATTTGGTCCCGAAGACCCTGAGTGTGACCCTGAAATGAAGGACCCCAGAGGGTTAATTGATTCATTGTGCGTTTACACAGACATTTTCAGGGTGGCATAAATGCAATCCAATAACTATAGATGAAATAAAACAAAAACAAAAAAAGTGTTAACATTTCATCCTTTCTTTTTTATAAAACACCACTGCAGCTAATCTCATAATGTGTATCTTTATCTTTGTTGTCATAAACAACCAGTCAGTCTACACTATTTAAGTCTTGTGTACCTTAAATATAACATACAGTAACGGTTCATAATTCATTCATACAGTCCGACGTGAGGAAAGTAAATAAATCGCAGTTCAGCGTTTTTGATTCACTAAAAATAACAGGTGTTGTGCTGAAATCGGTGAACTAGCGAAAACTGTGTCCAGGGGGCGCTGTTCAGCAATTACAGACATTACATTAGATATTACAAGCAGACATTACATTAGTGCAGAGAGTTAAAGCGGGATGATCAACGTCAGAGCCAAGCAAGCAGTGCTGTAAAAAATGTTTCATGTCTTAGAGAAACACGTACATTAGACAAGCTAGATATTGTCATGACACTTGTCTGCTAATATGTTACTACTATGCGGGGTTTCGTTATGAGTAGATGTTTTACAGTAGCGCTTGTTGTTTTGTATAACCTATTCTGATTGTCTGATACATAGGCTTATCTTTATTCTTATTTCTATTTACTGTAATTACCCAATAATGTTGCAGTTCTTATAGTTTGTTCCTTACAAATGTATTTTACTCTGAGATATATGATACAGTAGGCTATAGGGTCACTGAATCTGACAAATCAAAATTCATAGCTATGGAAATATGTTACCCCTCTTTAATTCATAACAACTGACTATAATGTTTAAAGTGACTCATGTGATGTGTCAGCTCCTCTTCTTTCTATTTTTATCATTTAGACAAAAGTTGTCTGACATGTACCTACCATTAATTCCTTTTCAAAAAGCTATAAGAACTAAAAATTAAGCTTATTTTTATATAAGCTTTTGTTATTCATATCAGAATCTGCACTTCATAAAAAATATAAAATTAGGGATACTAGGTAATCAGTGAAGGTGCTTTGTGGCATCAAAAGAAAAAGCAGAACTGAAATGAAAACATACGGGCCGGTTTCACAGACAGGAATTAGATTAAAACAAGATTAGGCCTTAGTTCAATTAGGGCATTTAAGTATCTTTAATAAACATGCCCTAGAAAAAAACATTCCTAGTGTGCATCTTGAGACAAAACAATGGAACTGACATATTTTAACACAGAACTGTGTTGGGATTGAGAAGGAGTTCCTTTACCAAGCATGCATTTAACCTTTTAACTTTAAAATTCTTAGTGAGGTAATTCCATATAAACTCAACCAGAGGTCCCCAGCTACAAATTTAGATTTAAAAAAAAATCTGGTGAAAGAAATACATAAATGAAGAAGAAAGACAAAATACAATTTTCGCGAACATTTGCTGAACAGCGACCCCTGGACACAGTTTTATGCACAACACCTGGTCACAAGAGTCATTCGTTCAAGAATCAGGCTACGCTGGTCGGGCTGTATTATAATCTAAAATGAACCGTTTTAGAAGGGAAAGAAGGTCATCATAGAGGTTTGGGATGACATAAATGTAATAAACAATGACAAAATTGAATGAATGACATAATTTGGTGAACTACCCCTCAGGATATAAGGTTAGCGAGGAGTATCTGTTGCTGTCGTTAGCGAAACCAAGTAAACAGCGTCGTGTGCCTCAAACCTCCAATAACTTGTCATATGTACTTCGATTTAGTATACTAATAGTAGACAGATAGTACAGTCAACGCTTACCTATCGTGTTTCTTCCTCGTCTGTCAACTGTCAACAACTTTTCTTATTTTCAAAAATTCCCTCGAAAACCATCAAGCTCGAAACGAGTCTTCCGCGGAAGTGACGTATCTTTACCGTGATTGGTCGAAACGTAACGTCACATAAAGAGGGTGGAGTGCAGAAGCTTATGAGGAGCAAAAATCAACAGTATAGAGAAGAGTGTCAAAGAAACCTGACAGTAAATATTGCCTGCAAAAATTTGATCCAATCCAGCAAAGGTAAATTAAGCAAATAAAGGAGACGTCTGAAAAATTTGATCCCTGTCAAGCATCACTTACCAACCAGGCAAGTACTAAGTGCAACCTACCCTATATTAACTCTTACTTGTTTTATTAGAATTCCTTTACATTATACTAGCTTGACCATGCAGCTTTTGTACACAGTTATATCTCCGACATTTATTTACTGTTTTGTCTTTTATTCAGTCCAAATTTCGAAAATCAGATCCTTACTGTCTTACATTAATTTGTTATCATTCATGCTTTAGATTCATAACTGTAGAGATGGGTTGTTGACGAACATATTCTACTTGCAAGCAGTACTTCACAATATATATATATATATATATATATATATATATATATATATATATTGTTGTTGTTGTTGTTGTTGTTATGCTCAGTTTTAGAATATTTAGTTGTTCTTTGCGAGTGCAATTGATATAAAGTATTAAAATAAAAACATTTGAAGTTATGAATGACTGGAAAAGTCATGGAGAAATCATGGAAAAGTTATGCCAATTCATTGGTCAAAATGTGAAGGAACATTGACTTTAGTAATTTTTTATATATGGTGCTTGACTGATTTTATTTCATTTTTTATTTCAACTCTTTTAACTGATGCATGTGCACAGATGCACATCTGCTTGTGTTGTGCCAATGTTTTATATACCGCTGCATGTCTGAAAGTGAGGCTACAATGTAGCCATGTAGAAAATAATCCAATCAGAGTGTGGGAAAGCGTAATCCGGTGTAATCCCAGCACAGCCATGAAGAACAGAGTGAGAGTGCCCAGAACAAAAACACACCAGCACAGACAAACATCCTCTTCTTCATAAAATAATTTATGATTATACAGTATTACCTCAACTGTGAATCTGTAATGGATTATGAATTTAAATGGAGCTCCACATTTTAAAAAAGCAATCATTTAGCGTTAAATGCTCGAGCCACAAGCTGACACCCTGGATGTGATCAGTTGTGTTTCCCCTCACGTGGCCAGACAGGTGCAGGAACACTTGCACATGTCACCTTTTAGTTTTAAGCTGTTGTTTTTGAGGAAAGTGTACAGGATGACCGTAATTCCAGAAATCTTCCATTGGATGTGTAGGATATTTGTGTAATCAAATATGTTTTTTGTTTTTTTTATGTGGTCCCGGTGTGCCTCTCTCTGTGTATTTGTGTGTGAGGTTGCCAGGTGCTTCAGTCTCATTTGATCACAGCATGAACAAGAGTTTCCCAGAGGGTTTCCCTAAGGGATCTGACAGGTGTGTTGTTGTGTTCTTGCACATTAGATGGTCTGTGGTACAGGTGAGAGTTGCTTAGCAAAGGTGCCTCAAAATTGCATTCCACACAATTTTATGCATATTAAAGGGTCTATTTCCTAGTATTTAGCACAAATGAAGATGTCACACTGACCTCAGATCCCTAGTGAATTTCTACAGTCGTAACCCCACCCACTCATGTTTCAGTCCAACAGCTGCCACCTGGCTGTTTCTACGACAACTGACCAGACCACCTTCAACAACCACACCTGAGAGAAGGAGAGAGGGGGACAGAAGATACCACACACTCTGTCAGGTAATGTTATTTATATATATATTTCAAGATTTTCATTTGTTATGCTGTTAAGCTTGCATTAATAGCCTGTATGTTTTGCCTTAAAAAATGTAAACGTCATCTACATAATTTTTTTATTTAAATTTAAATTTTAATAAATATTGTTAACTTTCAGTGTTCAAAGATTTACCACATTTAGCAAATATCTATTTATTTTAAAGTACAATAAAACGTTTTCTTACATTTTTGCTGAGGTGGACAGTACATTTACTTGAGTACTGTACTTAAGTACACTTTTTGAGTATCTGTACTTTACTTTTTTAGTATTATTTTTTTTCTGGAAACTTTTTACTTTAATTTCACTACATTTGAAAGACAAATATCGTACTTTTTACTCCACTACATTTCGGTCAAGGTCCTTGAGTAGAAAGTAGTAACGTCAGTCAGGGGATGATTTTGGTTGCAGGGATATTTTTCCCATTACATCAATGTAACGTCTTAACCATCAGGTATCTTTTTAGTTATTATAAGTATTTTACTGTGTGTGTGTGTGTCCTCTAGGATGGGCTACGATCTGGAACGCTTTGTAGGCTATGTAAACGAGGGTCTGCTGTGCTGTGTATGTCGGGATGTGTTAGAAGATCCTCTGCAGGCTCCGTGTGAACATGCCTTCTGCAGCTCCTGCATTCATGGATGGCTCATCCACCATAACAGCTGTCCTGAGGACCGCTTGCCTTTAGACATTACACATCTACGCCCACTATTCAGGTACCACAGATGTATTAAGCACCTGTATTTGCACAGAATCACTTCAGATAACTAATGTAAATGGCATTCATTTTATTTAATCATGTCTCTTACCTATTCAAATGACATACATGTGTATTGTGTGTTACAGATACATGAGGAATGATTTAGCAAGGCTGCAGTTGAGGTGTGTGTTCCGGCCACAAGGTTGTGAGGTCATATGTGCTCTGGAGTCTATTCATCGGCATGAGCAACAGTGTGATTACGCTTTGCTGAACTGCAGTAATGCAGGTACACATAAACAAGCATATATACTGTATATATATAATAACTATATCTTAGTACCCGTACCCACACTTTTTTGGCAGGGGACAGGTGACTACTGCCTCATTCATACATACAGTACAATACAAAGCGCAGTTGTAACAGCAGATGAATGAGTGTTGTACCCTCAAGATAGAGCGCCTACTGCTGAGTAATCACGTTTTTAATAATTAATGAGGGACCCCCTCAGGCAGCCAGTGAGGCGAAACGTTTATCTCAGGGTTAATACAATTGAGCTGTTCAGTTAATGAGCTAACAATGGCAGATTCTTGCACATAATAAATATATATTAGTTTCAGTAAACCTAGTGCAGCATTCTCTAATCTTGGAAATATTTGTTTGTGTGTATGTATGTATGTATGTATTTAAATATGCAGGTGACGAGTACTTGTGTTACCGTTGTGGTAGGTGTTCTGTGTTTTATGTGTGTTTTGCAAACTCTGTGTGTCTTTTTCTTTAACAAGATTGTTTCCACTTTATACATTTCAAAATTGTATCAATTTATAATTTTGTATTCAAATTTATAATTTGAAACAAATAATTGTATTATTTCATATTTTATACAGCAAACTCAAAGACAGACATAAATTCATAAACACTTGCTGCACACTTCGAGCACTACCATTCAAAAGTTTGAGGATAGTAAAATTAAACAAACAAACAAACAAAAAAAACCTGTGATTTCAGGTTGGATTTTTTATTCATCAAAGATGCATCAAATTGACCAAAAGTAAAAGCATGTATAATGTAACAAAAGATTTCAGTTTCAGAGAAATGCTGTTCTTTTGAACTGTCTATTCATCAAAGAATTCTGGAAAAAAAATTGTTTCTACATTAATATTAAGCAGCATAGCTGTTTTCAACATTGATAATAATATAAAATGTTTCTTGGGCACCAAATCAGCATATTAGTATGATCACATTGGTGTCATAACAGGAATACATTTTTAAATATATTAAAAAGGAAACCATTATATAAAGTTTCACAATATTACTGTTTGTGCTGTATTTTTGATTAAATAAATGCAGCTTTGGTGATCGTAAGAGACTTCTTTCAAAAACATTCAAAAAATCTTACAGACCCCCAACTTTTGAACAGTAGTGTATATTTAAAATTGTTATGAATTTATCATTTAGATAAAATAATATTTAATTCATCATTTTAAATGTAGTTTTTAAATTGATTTAATATTTAAAAAAATATTCCTATACATTTCATTTTTATCAAATGTTACGTTTCCTTCACAAAGACAATTGGCAATAACAGCTGGACATACAGTAGAAACTAAAACACACAAAGGCAGTCATAAATTCATAAACACTTTTGCTGGAAAATGCTGGCATGCATGGGAAAACATTATTGTAAACAGAATGAAAACATCATTCTTACTGATGCTAGCAATACTATCAAGTCATTTTTGCAATTTTGACAAATCCTCATTTGTCATCCAGCTAGCCATCCTTATTGATCAGCCCTGCTGGTTTGATGGTTTTTCAACAATTTTTCTCTGTGCATGAACATTTGCCTTGGGCCAGGTTTTCTTCTTTCTTTGTTGTTTAATGTTTCTCTGCAATCGTTCAGGCTGCCCAGTCCAGGTGTCGCGGCGCTCTCTGGAAGCTCATCTGTGTGTGTGTGAATACAGCAGTAGAGTTTGCGCAAGCGGCTGTGGATACACAATCCTAAACAATGAGGAGGCCCAACACAACTGTGTATCAGAGCTACGAGCTGAGCTGGACATGCTCAGGTAGAAACATTCTGCTGAAATCATAAAAATTGTGACCATGTAAATGCTGTAAGGTTAGAAAAATGTGTGTGTGCGTGTGTTTTTATTATAGGGCAGAATTAGACTGCAAAGTCGAAGAGGTGAGGCATGAAATGGAATCTCGCTTGGATTCCCAAAGACGACACATGGTGCAGAAGGAGAATTTGCTGAGAAATGAAGTGGACGAACTTAAGGTACGATACTTTTCACATCAACAGACTTTTTGTGTGCAGTAAGTCACTGACAGGTGTGTGTTTGTGCAAAGGGCCAGCTGTCCCGCGTCATGTCAGATGTCCGCATTTTACTGGGTGCAGAGAGAGCTCGCAGACAAGAGCTAGAGAGGGCAGAGCTTGAGAAGGCGGAGCTTCTTGAACTTTTAAAAAGGGAGGGGCTCAGACCAGCCACACCCTCTGAAGTTGTAGCTCCGCCCCCTGCTGAGGTGCCGAGAAAGCCAAGCCCACGAAGCCTAGCTTTGGACTGCATCAAAAGGAAGAATAGAGAGGTTACAGTTATCTGAAGAGGCTCATTTTCACAATAGAACACTAAAGAAGAGGGAACATTATGATGCTAATAGAAAACCACTACCTGGAACTCATCTTCTGAATAAAGCCCCATTATTGGATCTCCTCTGTGTAAACTGAATGAGTGCTATGAGATGGCCCAGGTGCTAAGATTAAACCAAATTGTGTAGTGAATTTTTTTTATTGATTTTTTACACAATTTTGTATGTTTTTAGAATTTGAGGTTTGTTTTCCTATTTACAAGAACAACAGAGATGCAACAAATTCTGCTACATTTGTTGATATTAAAACAGTTTTAACAAATTACACTGTGGATTTTTATATAAAAATACACTCAAACATATCCTCACAAGAATTTAATCATATTTAACAGTTTTAAAAATGAGAGAAACACAAAACATGACAATGATATACACAATATCAGTCGGTGGTTGCAACAGGTACAGCAGATCCACATCCTGATTGGTCCTTTAGAGCCTGACGGCTGAGTCTGCTTTGCTCAAGGCAGAGTTTAGCGAGTGAATGATCGGACATGTCGGCCCCGTCCGCCTCCGCTCCCTCCACTGCTGAACTTCCCTTGACCACGTCCACCGCCACTTACTCCACCTCCTCCCACACCAACTCCACCACCACTCAACCAGGACAGGCCTGCTCCTCTCCCTCTGTTGGCTCTGTCCCGAGGAGCCAATCTGTATGCACCTGAAGTGTTAGTAGAGAGGGGTCAGTAACTGTTTGATATAGCAGTAGGGTGAACTAAAGAGCCATTTAAAACATTTAATTCATTATTGAGGTATTTTTTTGTAACTTTAATGATTAGAAAGAAGTCACCGCTGAGGGAAACATCCAGAAGGTGCCACTTAACTATCACCTAAGTTTAACCCTCTATGGTGTATCGTCAAAATGAGACCGAGAAAATTGCATTTAAAATACAATAACATTCAAGCAGAAAAAATTATATTTTAGTATTATCATGACATCCCCTTCAGCCAATAAATGTGCAACATGCTTGAACTTTTTGACAACAGGGAAATGGAGACATTAGCACTAGAGATGCTCCTCCGATCAGCATTTTTGGGGCCGATCACCGATCACCAAAATCATGATCTGTCGAGTACCAATCACAAAATGCCAGGGGAATGGGAATCTTTTATCTATAATCTAGCAGAGTTTGCACCATTTGTAGAAATGAAACTAACTATGAATTAACTGTATTGGGGGGAAAAAACCCAGTAGAAATAGGCTACAGTCAAGATCTTGAAGAACCACCAAGTGTTTATTTAATTGTATTTAGAAAATGAGATAAATTAAGGAAAGTATCTGTCTTTGTATCTGAAACAGATGTAAAAATGAAAAACTATGTGAAATCAATTATAGTGACATGCAATGCAGGCCACACACATCCATTTGTGTGTCAGGTTACATAGTCTAAAAAAATGAAATACTCCCAGAGTTTTTTCCAACTATGACAAAAAATATAAAATATTTTAGATTACTATAAGCCGTCCTTCAAATAAGGCATAAGAAAAGCATAATGACCCATTTAAAACAAAGAGGTAGTTGGCCTAAGACTGAAAGACAAGGGAACACTAATGATAAGTGATAGCATAGGCGTAATTTGCGGGTGGGACATGTCCCCACCAATTTTTGCTAAGGTCGATATTGTCCCCTCCACTTTTGAAACATCTCGCGGTACGAATGTACCAATACAAATGTTCACACGGAGCCTGCAGAGGATCTTCTAACACATCCCGACATACACAGCACAGCAGACCCTCGTTTGCATAGCCTACAAAGCGTTCCAGATCGTAGCTTCTTCGACAGGGAGGGGTGAGCAGTGGGCTGAGCCATTAGTGCAACCGAACTGCTAGATGCCACTAAAATCTACACACTGCACCTTTAAATAAGAGGTGATCTAGCGTTTTATTTTTTTATTTTTTATGTATCAAGACATCAAAGTGCTTGTTGCCGCTGCGATCAGTGGCACGGATACTGTGTTCTCTTGTAGCTTGCGCACAGTCTTTACTTGGACGTGCGCTTCAATCCGTTGTGGAGTCTCTCTATTCGTTCCGGTGAAATTACAAAACAAAACATACACAAACGTGTCCCTGCCTGATATACAACAACTGATAAACATAATTGGTTTTGATGAGAAGAAAAAAATCCTATACGAGTGCGGATTAGAACCCAGGACCTCTGACACGCTAGGCAAAGGTTCTGCCACAAGACCATTAAAATAAACTCTTGTTGCCACTGGCAAGCTCTGCTCTGCTGTTGTGTGCCCATCTAATATGTGTATAGTACACAGTGGTGGAATGCAGGTGGAAAAAAGTCGCGGGGATCGGCTTTTTTGATTGGCGTTTTTTTCTTTTGGGGTTCTCCAATCAAGCTATTTTTGCCAATATCGGCTGATCAATCGGAGCATCACTAATAAGCATGTTAGGTCACATGCTGTCAAGGCTCCATTGTGAGTTCATTTTAGACTAGGGAAAAACAAATTCAATTTTTAAAAATTATCATTGTACATCCAAATGTGTTTTCTAAAGTTTCAAAAACTTAAACTTACATTTTTATATTATATCAATTTGTATAATGTATCACTTAAGTTTAAAATAGGGTTTGACCAATGTTTTTTTAATAACGAGTGGCTTAAAATATATATAGAATTATTAATATACATATATTATATTATATTATATATCGATAGATTTTAGAAGTGACAGAGAAACTAGTGAATTTATTGTATCTGTCAATTGGTCAAGCAGGCATGGTCATCAGCAGATGCTGAAAATCCCCAAATAATCAAATACTAGCCAATCTTCCTGGTCAATATATTGGTCTTGTTCATTTAAAACCCATATAAGCTGTCAGAGTCATGTTTGATGGTTATTAAATGGCTATTTTATATTGTTTCTATATTATTTTTTAAAAAGGATGAAGGCCTACCTGTAGGTGGCTGTCTGGAGGGCAACGGTCGGGTGAAGTTGCTTTGTCCTCCACGTGGTTCACTGTAAGTCCCTCTGTGAGTGACAGCTGTCACCGGAGTGTTCCAAGTGGAGCCGCGACCACCTTCGCGGCGTTGATAGTTTCCTAAAACACAAACAAATTATTTTAAATGATGTTTCAGTTTTAATCAGCCACATATAAAAGAGTACCGAGTATATATGTGCCGAATTAAACATATGCGTGTACCAGCGAGCAGAACACTCTTTGGGGCTGGTGGAGTGAAGAAGCGGGTGTGACTCTGGAAGCCTCTCCCTCTGGTTCCTCCAGTGAACAAGCCTCTAGTCGGTGGCTTGGCTCCTCCTCCCTTTGGTGGCCGTTTGGGCAGGGACAGGCCAGTGGGCGGACCAACATCCTTGAACTCTGCGGCAAGGAAATCATCTACATGCATGGAAGGAGGCCGACTGGTGTTCTGCTTGCGCTGGCGGAAAATGTCATGTGGTCGACAGAGCTGCCCAAATGCACCACGACCCCGACCCCGAGGGGCTGCCATGATATGAGCTCGTTTTGCAGGCTCCACATAATCTGACTTCCCACTGCAAACAAAGAAAATGATTTGTAGCTTTATTGAGTTCATACATTCAAGGTAAATCAGGGTTCCTACACATTTTCCATTTCAAAATTCCATACTTTTCCAGACTCAAATTTCCAAACCTCTCTGTAGATTTTCAGACCATATTCAAAGTGCCCCTATTATGCTTTTTCGAATATTCCCTTTCATGCAATGTGTAATTGCAGCTATCTACAAAGTTCTGAAGACGAAAGAGCATGCGATAAATAAAGTTATTGTTTCTCAAAAGAAAGAATCGACACTGAGCAACCTAAACAAGTCATCAGGAATTTGAATCCCACTTCTGTGACGGCTAAACATTTGCCTAATGCCCACCTATGTTCTACGTTGTCCACCAGTGAACAACTTGACCCGCCCTCAAACACTGTAGCTGGTTCTTGTTGTGTATGTCGAGAAGACACTGTTTTCTACTCTGCAAAAGCAAATTCTCTTTGTAAACACTTCCAAAGGATAAGGATGTGAAGAGTCTGGTTAAAATTACCACAGCAATACAACAGCAGTACAACCTTTTGACGAATGCTTCTCAAATCTCCATGAAGTCTAAATGAGGTTTACAAAACGCTCCATGTCCATTTAAAGATGGGACAGTACCCACTTTATCAGTAAGTATGATTATTTATTGATGTATATATTTTCTACTGGGTGTTCTAGCGTATCACTGAGAAACGTCCTGCAAAAGTCGTGCTTGCGATGGAGGTTCGGGTTGAATAACTAGTTCTTCCAATGTTTCTTTATCGGACTCGAGCTCGGATCGAGTCGACAACATTGTTACTGTCTTTACAGTGTGTACAATCGCTATAAGGCGTAATATGGGCATTTAGCTTCCGACAAGCACTGTAAGTGGTAGACCAATTACAGCAGACTAGTCTGTCTGGCCAATCAGAGCAGAGTAGGTTCGCGAGGAGGGATTTAAAGAGACTGAATCATCGGACCTGCGTTTGAGAATCATTGAAAAATATGGTGATGTACATTACGAGAAAATGAAAGCGTTTTTAGAGACCTCCAAAGCAAAAGTAGTATTTTCAGCCCTCCAAAAAATGGTTTTAAGCCAGTTATTTATATATTTTGCTGTAGTGTCAGTAGACATAGGTTATAGTATATAAAACTAGAAATTGTAATGCGTTAAGCACGCAAAAAAATTCTCAAAAAAATTTATTGTGTGCATGCAATGCAAAAGTCTGTATACACTACTGTGGACTGTCTTAGGCACGTTAGTATTTTCCCCCCAAAAAGTGGTTTTAAGCCAGTTATTTATATATTTTGCTGTAGTGTGTCAGTAGGAAATATCAGCTTACATTTCCTAACATTGATTTTGCCATTAATTGTAAAGATTTTTATATGCACGAGGAGTGACATATACAGTAGTGTATACAGACATTTGCATGCACACAAGAAACTTTTTACATCATGAAGTTTTATGTAACAAAGTTTCGGGACGAGCATGTTCAGGTACTCAACCAATCAGCACAAGAGGAAGCCGGTATCACCTCTGTCCTGTGACAGTTTCACAGCATCCCTCCACCACACCATCACCTCACTCTTGGCTGGTTTTCTATCCCAGTCAAAGGGGGGATAAATTACGATATATCGCATAAATGACTGTATCTGATTTCTTGTACGTGTGAACAGGAATTTTTTACATGCTTACGCATTACAATTTCTAGTTTTATAAATACTATAACCTATGTCCTTTGTGTGTCCCTGTCTTACTATGAAGAAAAAGAGAGCATTGACACAGATGAATTAATAGAAATCTAGGCCTATTTGCTCAAGATTTGGCTTTCCTTAGGGTAGTACCTCTAATATTAAGGCCTAATGTCCAATTTAATGCATCCTCTGTGGCGATGTAGAATGACACGAAATGGGCTGATGGCACAATATTGTCAATGCTAAGTTTCTCGTGCGCACACGAAGGTCTGAATATTTTTTTATTTTTGCAAAGGTCCTTTTAGAGGCTCTGTAATACGGTGCTAAGAATATCATGAGAGGAAACCCAAAACGCTTATAACCTGCCACAATCATTCATTTGTGTTTGACAATCACTAAAGAATTGCTAAACAGCTGCCATGAAAACACACTTCTTGTATGATACATTTATTTTCATTAAATTATTTTAAATTCATTAGATTTTTATAGAAAACTAAATAGGGCCAATGGTCTGGAAAAGCAAATAGTTTTCCATACTTTGCTTTCTTTTTTCCATACTTTTCCAGACCTGGAAATTACTCATATCAAATTCCATACTTTTCCAAACTGCGTAGGAACCCTGTAAAAGAGTAATCTCAGACTAGAATGGTGTGTACCTGGATGTGATGAAGGTCTCATGTTTGTGCTTGCCCAGTCTGAAGCCTTTGGTTGTTTTGCTGTGTCCTGGGGAAGTGGGTTCACTGAGGAACGATCGTTCTAACTCTGCCTTCAGGTCTAAGTCTGGACAACACTGCTGGGCCAGAGCAACTAGGTCTACTTTCACCTGCGGCACATACATTTACAATGATCACAAGAACCAATAAAAATGAAGAGTAATTCAAGATTCACATTCACAAAAGATGACTAAAATTAAACTTGATTCTAAAACTTCCTCTTGTTTTACTTTAGAAACCTGCTAGCATCTGTTTATGTAGCTCTCCAATTGTATATATTTTGTTCAATTGTCCAATACATATTTTAAGAACACAAATATATTTATTGTTCCATCAAACATGTTCCTCACCATGTCTACTTCTGTCTCCATCTCATCTGACTGGAACGGGGAGAACCACAGGGCCTTTAACTGCTCGTCCAGGACATCTGAGAGAACATAAACTGTCCTGAAGGTAGAGAACAAGTGAGTAAGGGAAAAAAAAAGAGAATATAACATTGGAGACACATTTTCAGGATGCAATGAAACAGAATTTTATCTAATGTGTAAATCTACAAATATACAAAATCAACTAATCAGTGTGTTGCTGTTTTTTTTATGTCTATATACTTTTTTTTATTAATTCTTATTTAAGTTTTAGTTATTTTAGTACATCAAGTTAAACTAAATTAAAATGAAAAATTCTGTCTTGGAAACTAGCTGTAATAAAATAATAATTTTTAATATTTTATTTTATTTAATGTAATTTTCTTAATGGATTTATTTCTAGATAACCATAATAACCGACACACACATAATTACTCTCTCTGTCCATATTACCTGTGATTGAACTGTGTCTGAAGCGGCTCGGGTGCAGGTAAAGTGGGCTCAGTTTCAGGTTCTACATTAGCTGAGGCATCTCCAGAACTTTCTATAATCTGTCGCAGTCCGGCCACATTCTCCAGCAGAGTTTCCAAAGACTCATCATCCTTACAGAGCTTCTGCATACATGGGTGAATGATACAGAGTAGGAGAAGATTAATATGAGCGTCTCCTTTAATGCAGGCAATAGGGCACAGCTTAATTATGTACAACCTAAGCTGCCATGTGTACCATGATATGTTTCTCCAGTTCTGATAACGGATGCTCCCCTGAGTCCTCCTTCCACTGCAGCAGCAGCTTCATGTCGCTCACACTAAGCGCCAAAGATCGACTATCTATGTCTTCATCCTATAGAGCAAAAATAATATGTATTAGCATATACATATCAAATAAATGTGATGCATACACGCTCAAATAAATGTGAACTAATCAGCTAAACCAGCTGTTGTCACCTACCATAGCTTCACTGTTCAGAATCTGTCTCAAAAAGTCAAACAGGGCTGAAAGAAGCTCAGCTAACTCTTTATTAAAGGACGTGGTTTCCCTGCGAATCAGAGAGGAAACGGCCAAGCTGTGTTTCTTCAGAGAGCTGCAACACAAACACAAAATAATTAAACCACAAATATCACACACACAAAAAAATTTTTTTTATATTTCTGCAAAGAAGTCTAGGGATACTATGATAATTGCTTTCATGTTATGGCTGATAACCGATAAATAGACAATATTAAAATCCTGTATTAAAATCCTATATTCCTATAAAATCCTATATCCCATCCTATATTACAAAAAAAAAAATCACTTAAACTGAAATTCTAATATAAAATTAATTAAAAAATGTAGGCATCCCGACATTATAATGTACTACTGTACAATGAAAAATGGATATTCATTATGAGATTTACTAAAGATTACATCTAACTGTTTAAAAATTTAATTTTAAAAGTAAAAGTAGAGGAAAATTACCATGCATAATTAAATATCCAATATTTACCATTGAAAAAAAAACCTACAATATTCAGTGATATATAAAAAATAAATAGACATCAAATGCACTGTGACACCTTTTGAGGTGATAGAGACCGTAGTCGTGCTCTGTGAGAAACATCATGGTTCGCAGACATGTGAGCTGAAGCGCGTAGCTGCTGTGTGAATTTCCCAACACTTCCAACATCCCATCACATATGCATGTCATCATGTCTCTGGTCGGCAGCGAGTTGGCCAGCTGCTCAGCCTCAGACACTGACGCTTCACCCGAGCCACTCACAACCAGTGACACGTCCTGGTCACAGAGTGACTGAAAAATGGAAGCTGTCAATTCAGCGTTCTGCTGTGCTGGCAGGCCGGCATCTGCAGGTAGGACAAGCATGGCCAGAAGGGAGGGAAGAAGCTCTGATAGTTTGTCCTCCACTTTCCCATCACTCCGCACCTCAATGCGTGCAGACCCACTCAGGAGAGCCAACATGGCCGTCTTGCAAGCCCGTTGAGATGCCAGCGAGTCGAGGAGGGCTAGTAACCTTAACAAGCGTGAGCCAGCTGCCTCCCTAAACACACAACACACGATCCATTTGAGTAAATACTAATACACACTAATCCATCCACAACCAATCTTTTTAAAACAAATCCTCAAACTATGAACAAACTCCTTGATGTGATAAATGTGGTCTTACTGCTGCATTTCCTCCTGGAGCTGCTCCAGCAATGTCCTCATCACCAAAGTTGCAGTGGGTGCAGCAAGATCGCAGAGTTGTACACATACACGGCGGAGCAAGGAGAGGAGAGGCGGACAGCTGCTGACACAAACGCACCTCAGAACTTCCTGTAATACTCGAGCCTGGGCGTGTAAATGCACACTCCACAACTTTCGGGTGTTCATTGCCACCCCAATATCTTGCACTGATAGTGCCTAAAAGAGGAAGAGGGAGATGGCAAGAGATGAAATTAATGAAACTATTTTCTATAGACACTTTTAATAAATAAACAAAATGGTTACAGAAGCATATATTTCCTGCTTTTTTTTCTTTTTCTTTTTTAAGACACTAGGCAGCTAACTAGGGTTTGGAACAGAGCTCCTGTAAGTGGGACAATCAGCAGCAAGCCGTGACAGGTGTTTGTAGCCGTATATGTGTGTTCAGTACCTGTGTGGTCTGCATGGGCAGAGGCAGAGGAAGCAGTTCTGACAGCAGACTGAGGCTGCTGTAGATGTTCTCTGGAGCAGCCAGTATAGAGTTCAACACTTCCTTCAGCATCAGAGACCAGCTGTTTCCAGCCACGGTTTCCTCTGAACCCGTCTCCTGTTGACTAACCGCATGTGTGAAAGTTAACATTATCTCTGTCACGTCTCCCTGGATACGCAGCTCCTCCGCATCAAGGCGACCTGTTGTCGGGGTGGAGCAGAGGATCTTGTGAAGGGCGACACAGACGGAGGGCACACGCACGTCACGGAACTCACAGGTTCCCCCGCAGAGCAGCTCTGTCAGCATGGCTCGGATGAGTCTCAGCGAGCAGGAGGCCACTGACAGCATCATGAGACGCTGTGCCATTGGACCCATTGGCCCATGTAGTCGCCATGGCAGCAGCAGCAGTGATGTAAGCTTCTGGAGGACTTTAATAAAAGTGTCCATGCCCTCTGCACTGAAGAGGGCTATGATTGCCTGGTTCCACTTCAAGTCTTTTTGCTGACCTGCACACACACAATGAGTCATGTCAGGACACATAAGTTAATATTTGTATTGGTATTTACTAGTGTTGTCACAATATTATTTCAGTAGTCAATACCAGTACCATCTAAACAATTCTCTATAACAATTTAGATAATGCAGCAAAACAAAATTACATCCCTTAAAATTTAAAGTGGAAGGTCTGTTCAGTGCTTTTATAGTGCACTTGTAAGCAATGTTATGTGCATTTATACTGCAAAGCCTAACACACAAATCTGATGTTTTTTACACATTTAATTTGTTTATGTGATGTTTCCTCTGTTTAGTATCTAGCTAAGACAAACAAAGTTAAGATTAAGGCATACAGTACCTGGCACAGTAGCTGGAGGGCAAGCAATGTGGCACAACACTCTGAGAGCACTTACAAGACCCACCCCATCTGTTGTCATCAAGTTCTCCAGATTCTGGCAATGGAAACAGCAAAACTTAGTTACTACACCATATTTAATAATACATGATATCTTTATTATGGTAAGACCCAATCATATAAAAATAGCATTTGTGTGTATGAGTAAAGGAGTTACAGTGTTTTCTAATGCCTTGATCAATGCCTAACATAAGATGGGTATACATATTCTACGTCATGCTCTATCATCTTAAACACCCTAAAATGCCATAAAGGTTTTTATGTGGTTGATCAGCTCACCTGCTTTATGTACTCAATAAGTGTAGGGATGCCACTGATATCAAAATGTAATTTTTCAAGTGGCTCCAACCACTTAGACAGCTCTGAAAAACATATTTAATCATAGAGATCAAATGTGAAAGCACTTACATTTGCTAAATTTATAAAATGGCTTTTAAGGCCTTGGGAAAAAAAACATTCTTCTTCTTAAAGCATGGAACTGGTGGTTTGGCTGACAAGTGTTTGGTAGGCTGCAAAAGAAAAACAGGCTAACCTTGAAGCTTGGCATTGTTTTCATCAGCTTTGCAGACATTAAGAAGTGGAGTGCCATACTGTTCCATCATACGGAGATCACTTGACGTCTGAATCACCAGCAGTACAAGCATACAGGCATAGTTATATGTTACAGACTTCCTTGCTTTACCTTCCCTGAGAGAGTGAGAGACAGCCAGCAAGTTAGAGAGAACAAGAAGTATATTTAAATATTAATTTTAAACAAAAATGACTATGGAGTGCCTCAGGGCTCTGTATATGGCCCATTTGAGTGTTAACAACCTCTGTATATGGTGTCAAAAAACATTTATCACATTCTTATTTGTCAATAAGATTGCCAAAATATATGCTCTCATAAATCAGACATTATTTCAACCAATGTCATATATTCTCACCCTTGGCCCTCTTTTGCATGGAACTCTACCAGGTTGACCAGACAGCTGATGTTATTATCCAAGCTAAAAGCGTGCGCAACAGCGTTTCGCCCTGTGCTGCTAAAGCCAATGAGATACAGGCTGTGAAGTGTTGCCAAAACATCTGGATTATCGCCATCTTCAAGCTCTGCCCCGTTTAGCTCAGCAACACCCTGTAGTGCATGTAGAGTTTGCATAAGCCAGACCCAAAAACCATCATCAATCGACCCCTCTCCAACTGCAGGAGCATCTTCACCCTCAACCTCTGAAAGGGGCGTTAGCGAAGCCAAGTGAGAGGGTGGGGTCAGGTGAGTAAGGGGTGTGAGGAGACGAAGCAGCAAATTGGTGGTTTCGTGCTGGCTAAGGAGGAACAGGAGACCCTGCTGGGACTGGGACAGGAAACGCATCAGCTCTCTGACAGCCTGCAGGACTCCGATGTGGGCACATGTAGCCGAATACGACAGAACAACTGCCAGGGATTCCAGAAGGTGACATGCATGCATATATCTGCAAAAAAAAAAAAACAAAAAAAACATAATTAAAGAGATGCTATATATTTGAACTTAAATGAACACCATGTAACTTTTGGCACTCTAGCGGTAAATAAACAAAACTGCAACATCTTGCGGAACACCACTTTAGCGGAACACCACTTTTAGTTACTCTCTGTTTATGTATATGACGAGTTACGCTTGTACTGGTAGGGCTGTCGTGGTGAAGGAATTTCCTTTGCTGTGATTCTGAGCGGCTCAATATCACGATTTAATAAAATCATTTTTTTATTTCATTTTTTTTGCGATCAGCAGGCACAAAGACGAAGGAGAAATTTAAAAATAAAACAGGCTTTATTAATAATCCAAATGCTCTGAATGAACACGCAGGAGAATAACGCAAACCACACATGTATAACAGACAACTGACCAAGAACAACATACACGGCTTTATAAACAGGGGTAGAACAAAGGAAAGTAAACTAGACATATGTGAAACTAATACGCAACTATAAAAACAAACGAGGACAAACAAACCAATGAAACCGACACTAAACAGAGAAGGGAAATAGGAACTAAAGGAAGCAGAACAGAATGTCAAAATAAGGGGTCAGAACATAAACCTGACAATAAGCTTGTTAGGCTATTGTTATATATACATATATATAACAGTTAGTTCTGATTCTCGAATCTGACTGGACAAGAGGCTTTCCAAAACTACTGATATTTCACCAATATCAGCAGCACTTGTCTCTGCGCGTTCTAGAGAGGCTGTTAGTCAGTGCATTTGCGTTGTTACGGCACTACGTGGCGCCAAGGGACTGTCTTTGAGTGAGTTATTAAACAGTTCATTCAACAAATACTTTCAAAAATGTTGATTTATTCATTAATGGAACAAAGTTTTAAAATTATTTCAACTTTGAGCGCTACTTTACAAGGCTCAACCGACCAGCAATGCATCGCCAGGGTAACACTGAAGCTAATGCTTCACTTCATAAAGACCAATGGCATTTATTCAATGCATTGACCAGTGCTGACGCCTTTTGAAATAATGCTACGACAAAGATATTGCATTCCTCTTCGAACATGGCAAACTTGACTTGACCTGAAGAAGGACAGACGCAGGTAACATGCTCAGTCGATATCTCTCTCTCACTGTCAGTTTAGGCTTGTTTAGTGCTAATCTACGGAGCCTCTTTACAAAACACAATGGTACACTGAGTCTTAAGTAAAAAAGAGCCAGTTGGTGAAAAAAATGACAGGTCCCACTTTATATTAAGTGGCTTTAACTACTATGTACTAACATTTTAAAACATTGTACTTATATTTTAAAAATAGCTGCAAGTAATTTATGTAATTACATTTGTAATTACACTGTTGACCCTTACCTTACACCTTAACCCACCCTTTAACCTACCCTTTAACCTACCCATACCACCACACCTGTCCCTAACCTTACCCGTATCACACCTCAATAGCAGCAAAAGTGTTTTACAATACAACATGAAAACAATACAGCAACACAGCAATAGAACAAAGAAAATATGCAGTGGGGATATTTTTGGATCTTAAGAAGGCATTTGATACAGTTGACCACAATTTCTTGATTATGAAATTACACAAATATGGAATTAGGGGGACTGCACTTTCTTGGTTAAATAGCTACTTACATAATCATCAACAATATGTTGAATTGCAAAGCCATAATTCAGAGTTAAAGAAAATTACCTGTGGGGTCCCCCAGGGGTCAGTGTTGGGTCCATTGTTGTTTAATTTGTATATAAATAATGTATGGGAGGTGTCAAAAACACTGAAAACCATTTTATTTGCTGATGACACTAATTTAATCTGTTCTGGGGATAATCTGGAACAACTCTTGGATACAGTGGAAAATGAATTAAAAAAGATGAAGAGCTGGTTTGATGCAAATAAATTAACACTGAACTAAAGTAAAACTAAATTTATCATTTTTGGTAATCGTGACACAACTTTAAACAAAAAACTTATGATAAATGATATTGAAATAGAAAGGGTAAATGAACTAAAATTTCTGGGAGTAATAATTGATGAAAAATTATGTTGGAAGCCACATATACACTATATCAAGGCCAAAATATCAAAATCAATTGCTATATTGTATAAAATCAACTACCTAATTAAATCAACAAACATTGTACAAGTTGTTTTGTTCCTTCATACTTCCATACATTACTTACTGTCTGGAAGTATGGAGAAACACTTACAAAACCAATACTGAATCTATATTTATCCTTCAAAAGAGAGCCTTAAGAATTATAAATAAAACCACTTACAGAGCACCAACTACTCCACTGTTTATTAAATTAAAAGCACTAAAATTCAGAGATATTGTTGACTTCAAAACTGCACAAATTATGTATAAAATAAATAATCAACAGCTATCGAACAGTATTCAAGGGCTGTTCCAAATTAGAGAGAGCAAACATCACTTAAGAGGAACATTTGTTTTTAAAAAGAAATTTATAAGAACCAATTGTAAATATCACTGCATCACAACCAAAGGAGTAAATGTATGGAACGGCTGCAGTGAAGAGATGAAATCATGTTCAACAATGAGTAAATTTAAAAGACTATTTAAACTGAAGATATTAAATGGATACGAAATGGACTTGAGGTGATAGTATCAGGTTCCTTGGTCTACATATTTAGTTTAGTATGGAGGTGTTACTATTTGATTTGCTATAGATGGATGGAAATGAATGAGATGCATCAATTTGTTTTGTATTTAATTAAAAGATAAAGATAGAGATAGGGGGTAGGACCTGAAAAGTTTGTTATGAACTTCTTCCTCCTTTATGAACATGGGAAAATCTAATTTGATATTTGATTTACTTACAATATTTTTTGGAAGATTTTGCTGAGATGTACATGATTTTATATAGCCGTTATTTTAATTTTATATATGTATGCATGTCTGTATATATATATATATATATATATATATATTTTTTCCGTATGTTCAAAAAAATAATAAATAAAAATAAATAAATAAAAATAAGTACCTTGGCTTGTACTTACTTTTCGATGTAAGTACATAGTACTTAAAGCCACTTAAAATAAAGTGGGACCAAATTACATTATTCACTCTTATCATTAAAGGGATAGTTCACCCAAAAATTAAAATTCTGTCATCATTCACTCACCCTCAAGTTAAATTTTAATTTTTGGGTGAACTATCCCTTTAACTTATTTAACATTCATTATACATGAATGAAGTGTAAAACATGGGCAAAGCCTTATGGAAAACAAAAAAAACAACGTGAACATCACTGTTGCTTGCGTTTCTCTGCGGTTGGCTTGTCAGTATCTCGGTATTACAATATTGCAATTATTGCGACAGCCCTAGGTACTGGGCTACTCCACAGCGGTTGTCGTCCCCCCTGATCTAAAATAGTCATAATATAAACACTTATAGGCATACCGTAGTGATTCAGTATAAGACAAAAACACGGTTTGGAAGATGGATTCATGATGTACTCATTCATTATAAACATTTTGAACATTATAGTTACATAGCTTTAATATTAATTATCACCAAAAAACAGGATGTATCAGTTTTGTAGCCACATGATACTGACCTATACAGTGTTGGATAGGGATCATCCCGCTCTGGTGGCCCAGTAATCCGGGCATTGGTGGGAAAAGCTTTCCCAGGAGGCTGTACCATACAGTGCGGTGCTGTCTCCAGCAGGTGGAGCAGTTCCTCCAGGAGACCTTGCAGCCTCTCCAGGTCACCTTCTGACAAAGAGGCAGATTCCAGCAAGGTATCGATGTCCATTGGGCTTTCCCGCTCTACCTCTTGAGTTTCCCCCTCTCTCTCCTCTCCTTCCCTCTCAGTGATTGCTGGGTCTCTCTCTCCTGCTTCTCTCTCGCTCTCCTCTCGCTCACCCACCTCCCCCGTGGCATGCCGTTCAGCCCAAATGCTGGCTGTCCTCTGCAGGTCATTCAAAACCTCATAAAAATGTCCCTTATGTAAAATAGCTGCACCTGCCGTTGCGACACGTACGGTCTGG
This sequence comes from Rhinichthys klamathensis goyatoka, assembly GCF_029890125.1. Lineage (NCBI taxonomy): Eukaryota > Metazoa > Chordata > Actinopteri > Cypriniformes > Leuciscidae > Rhinichthys > Rhinichthys klamathensis. Next base: position 136,979 of record NW_026606783.1, read on the forward strand.
TCCAACAAAAAAAGATCCAGCAGACGCTGGTACCCACTTGTTCCATCATTGTCATGGTGATGGTCTCTAAGCAGGGCCTCAATGGCCTTTGGCTCACTGATGATACTGTCGAGAGAGCGCAGCACGTAGAGTTTCAGAGTGGATGAAACGTGCTCTGCAAAAAGCAACCCCAGGAGGCTGCCAACAATCCCTTTCTCCAGCAGAATCTGCACAACCAGGGCACCACAGTCGGCCAGGGCAGAGGCCAGTTTGGTTCCTGCTTTGAGCTGGCGCAGGTTCAGAGCTATGGGCTGTGCCAGGGCAGTGTCCAAATTAAGAGCTTCACAGCTCCAGTCGACCAACCGCTTCAACTTTTCGCTCAGCACATTAGGGTCCTTTAGAGAGAGGAAGCTCAATCCTTTTACTAGAAAGGCAGGGATTTCCTCTAATGCAGTTACCCAGCCTGCCCCTCGCTCTGCCCCCTCCCCCTCCCCCCAGGCCTCTAACAGCTCCGAGAGTTTAGCTGCAGACTCCGCCCACGAGGAGCTTGAGTCCTGGACATCAACCGTTTTGAGGCGTTTTAGCTCCGCCTCATATCGCGTGATATGCGGAGGGTTGAAGTGCTGGAGGGGTCGGAGGTCACGCTCGTACGGATCGTACTGAACAGTCGGTAGTGAGGCGAGGTCCTCAGGTGTGTAGTCTAGGTCAAAGGCAGGCAGCTTGAAAGCCCCACTCTCCAAATCCTCCTCATCACTGGATATCTGCTCATATCCATCATCACCTGTAGACAAAAAAACAAAACACGTCACACACCAGTTGCCTTTCCAAAGAACAAACGGAAAACCTGTTACACTGTCACTGGCTGAGCAAATCTAGCAAATAACAATTTCATTTAGAGAGCATTTTTTGTCCACACGTAAAATATCTGGGTCATTTTTCCCCTGAACATCTGGTTTATTCACTCCCACTGCAGTGCAACTACTCACCTTCTGCATCTTCATCTGTCACCTCATCACCCACTTCATCTTCCTCATCTTCATCCCCCTCGCTTCCCTCAGACGGCACATCTTCATCCACCTCATCATCAGCCGGTCCCTCTTCGTCCTCCTGCTCTGCGTCCGAGTAGGTCTCCTCAGCAGGAAGAGACCCTCGCTCAGGTGAGACAGGCTCCAGGTAATCATCACCCTGTTCTGTGTTCTCCACCTTCACTGGACCTAAAGCACAGACGGCACAGCGAAGTTCAGAGCTCAGCACTACTTATTTTCAGTTTAAGGGTCAGAATATAACAAAAATGCAATAATAAAACAAATGCTAAATAATATAGTTAAGTTCATATTGAATTTTTCCCCCCCATTTACATTTACATTTTACATTTATTCATTTAGCTGACGCTTTTATCCAAAGCGACTGACAATTGCTATATATGTCAGAGGTCGCACGCCTCTGGAGCAACTAGGGGTTAAGTGTCTTGCTCAGGGACACATTGGTGTCTCGAAGTGGATTCGAACCCGGGTCTCTCACACCAAAGGCATGTGTCTTATCCACTGCGCCATCACCACCCCATTTAAACCAGGTTTAAATATTGAGCAAAGAAATATTGACACAAAATGAAGAAATAATAAGATTATCTGAAAAATAAAAAGTTTTAATTCCAGTTTTCACTCAAATTGTTATGGCTATAACATATTATTTGACATGCGTAATAAAAATGTATGAAATTACGAAAACTCAAAACAGAAGCACTCTGACTACCACTGTATTGGACATACATTGACCAGGTGCAGGTATCGCCTCCTCATCATCGTCGTCTGGAGGTGGTGGTCCCGGGGGGGTCCGTGGCCCTCTGGGTTGTGGTCTGGGTGGGCTGCCGTTAAACTGCTCTTCATTCTCCCACTCTGCTAGAAATTCACAAACACTCAAGTTTAATTTTTCACATGAAGCAAATGAGATTACATATTTGTGTATAAAATGTTTGTGCTGACCAAGCTTAATGTTCCTCTTGGATCCCAGCTGCTGCTGAGGCGGAGGGGGTGGAGGAGGGGGTGGAGAGTCCCGCTCGTGGCTGTGAGGACGCTCTGCCGTACCATACACTGCCACCGTCAGGCATGTGTACCATCCACGCAGGACCAACCCATCTGTGTTTATCTTTAATAACACAAAGACAAAATTTAAATTTGGGCACGGTGTGAGAATCTAGAGGGGTGGAGCAAAAAGACTCGCTCATCCCAAAACACAAATGAAGGCTGATTTGCATACAAGCTATGAGAGAGCAGGAGCTGAGAGCTTTAGTCATTACAGAGGCATGTGCAAATATATTGTGGATTGGGGAAAATGCTTTTGAAGTATTTATTGAGCAGAGGAAAGCTGCTGTCAGCAGTTTTGGAGAAACCACAAACATATTGGTCCATGCATGTTTTTACATGGAAATACGATGCTGGGCTGTAATGAGGGGGTCTCTTACCTTTCCATTAGGCCTGAAGATGATTGATTTGTTCTCATCATACTCGAGGCTAGTGTGAAACAAACACCGACATCAATGATTTGAACAATCAAAGAGTACATGCATCTATTCAGCTATAGATTTGTGAGACGGAATACTGTATTTCTCGCTGAGCTTGTCCTACACTGGTGTGTATGTGAGAGTTTATTTAGTACCTGCCCAGCCTGTCAAACACTGGAGCGTTGGGTTTGGACACATTGTTGAAGAACAGGTCCAACTGGAATGCGTGAGGGGCTGTTTCCCTGAAGATACACAGGAAGGGGGCATTGTAACCGTCAAAAAACAAACCTGAAACCCCTATTTGCCATCAGCAGCCACCTTCTGTCTAATCAAACTTCCTGTAAATCAGTTAGCCTGCAGGAAGCATTTTAGAAATCCCTCTTTTTCAGTACAGATTTATTGTTACATATTTAACATGATCATTTAAAAGGAACAGAATAAGAAATAATTTATTGTTTGTCCTATCAAAACAAACTTTTCTTTTCTCTCATTGTTCTCTTAACAGGTTGAGATCATGGGAAAAGCTGAGAGTGGTCGGAGAATAGGGGGTGTGGTGGATTTGTTTTTGAAGAAAGAACAATAGCGACCACAGAAACCTTTTCCAATTTCCTCAACTGTCCTCCAGCCATTTCACTTCTGAGGATACCACAGTATTACTCATGTCCTATTGTGCACTACAGAAGCACTGGGACAGTTTGTACACACTGTAAACATGGCAGAAGCGCTGTTAACTGTCATGTTAAATGTTAAATATAGCATATTTACAATATTGTCTAATCGGGGGATTGTCTGAATCTGATTTTTTTTCTCAGCAAGGATGCATTAAACTGACATTAAAAACATTTATAATGTTGCAAAAGATTTAAAATACAAAAGATGACTTAAAGCTCCAGTCCGTAACTTTTTTAAGTTAAAAATAATTCAAAATAATTATATTAAAAAAAACTTATTCTGCCAGTGGTCAAAACTATCTGCTTGCCATAGCTAGATTCAAAACGGTTAGCTTGTAATAATGATTTTAATTCCAGTGGTACTGGTGGGTTTCCGCGGGAAATTCGAGCATGTCTTTGCGTCATGACGTCACACCCGTACACATAAAGAAGGAGTTTCGGCTAGCCGGCTATACTGCGCGTGACGAGATGTTTAGATGTATAGGCCCTATACATCTAAACATCTCGTCAGGCTTTTCTCGCAGCACTTTACATGATTAAACTTATGGCATCCAGAAAGATCCAAACAACAATCATCAGTGTCAACTGGAGATTCAGCAGTTATAAAACCCAAAAGACTTCGTACTTCGGATTTAAGGTGGCTAGAGAAAGAGAAAGAAACCGTCTCATGCGAACACAAGGATTTAAACATCGGCGGGGCTTTTGAAAAGTGCGTGAACTCCTTATGAAAATTCTTATGTTGGTCAAACTTTCAAAAAGTGAATCTCTGATTCTGTATTACAGTATCCACACAGCGCGGTGACTGACAGCAGCACTCGCCTCAAAACACTGTGTTCATCCGCGCTGTTTCATGCCGATTTACAACCCACGTAAAGATAATAATTCAGCGAATCACTGCAGTTACAGATTTCGAACAGAGAGATGGCGACAAAGAGGAAAAAATACGGACTGCAGCTTTAAAGTTAGTAATTATATTTACATTTTATTGATGTCATTCATTGGTTCTTTAAAGGGAATAAGACATCACATAACTTCTGAGAATTATAGTTGTTAGAATGTCAGCATGAAAAAAAATGCTATCTCTTGAAATTCATCATATTGTGTTAGATATTATGAATAGCTAGAAATAAAAAGTTGCCCTTATTAACCAACTAGTTGGACGACCAGTCAACCATCCTAAACCTTCCTTAACGTAAGAACATTTCCATCCAGTGTGGATGGCACATACGGTAAAAATAAGTAGTGAATATGTAGAGAGATTCAATAGTAGTAGGCAGCTTGATTCTTTATAGACATGATTGTTTGCTGTCATTTTAGATAAGACACTCTTTGAGTGTGTGCAAGTTTGTTTTCTCACCCAAATGCTCTGCTGTCAGGCAGGTTGCTATGTGCTTTGATGCCAGGGGGAATGACTCTCACTTCTGTGATCAGGACACCGTAAGGAAACCGCACAACATCCACATTTGTCAACTTGTAAGAGAACAGACACAGAAAAATGTTAAGAAGCTTATCAAGACAAGGATAAATGTTATCACAGATAGACTGATGCAAAGGCTAGATCTCTCTCATAAACACACCCAGACAGAGCAGCCAAGCAGAAAAACAATCAGGCTTATTCAACTGTTAAAGTCTTGGGATTAAGATTCCTAGGGGTAAAGGTATTGAGAAATACAAAAGCATTCTCCGAAATCAAGTTCTTTTTGAAAATGGCAGAACGGCACATACAGTCCCTTTCCTCAACAAACTGTCATAGGGCAACAGGCCTGTCCAACCGGTTTCTAAAGAGCTGTTGGAATACACCGGTGGGGTGGCAGATCACTGCAACAATACAAAAGCACTTACTAACCACAAGCATACATATACACACCCAAACAAGACCAAATTCCAGGACAAGAGACCTGTTTCCAGCCTTTACTAACAGGATAAAACACTGGAGTGAGGAGAAATGTAAGAAGCATGTAAAGAAACTTTAGATTCAGGATTAAAATCCATCCAAGCCATGTAATCAGTTAAGAAGGACTATAATTGATCTTTATATAGTTACCCAATTATATTATGCTGAAAGCATTTGAGGTCTGTTCTCATTAGGTGAGGACATTATTTTAGAGAGGTGAATGTAACGAATGCATGTTTTGTCAACAATAAGTCACGGTTTCACTCTTGGGGTAAATTTCTGGATATGATGATCGAAAAAACAGAAGCGCCAGATCATGAAAAACACAACAGAAATAACCAGGCTGACTAAGAAAAGACTCTACATTGAATGAGAGTCCTTAAAGGGATAGGCCTACTGCACCTCAAAACTCCTCCTCATGCCATGCCAGTTGTGTAGGCCTATGTCTTATTTTCTTCATATAAAATAATCCATCTCTGTGGGTCAAAATAACGGAACTGTACGGGACCTCCAAAGTTGACACTGAAAACCATGCGAAATGAGCCCAATGGTAATCCATAGGACCTCAGTAAATGAAACAATGTATTCTGAAGCAAAACGATAGGTGTGTCTAGGATAAATACTAATATTGAAAACTTTAACTATAAACCATTGCTTTTTGACAACTGTCATATGAGCTTACGCTTGACATAAACATCAGCATGTTATGATGCGTGAGACGTGAAATACTCTGTGCTTCCGCATCACTTTTTTGCGCTTACATTGCACTTCCCAATGTGTTGATGTTTAATTCAACGTAAACTTGCATTATATGGACTCTCAGAGATTGATTTTTTTTTTAATCTTTGCTTGTACAATGTTTTTTTTTTAATTAGTTGTTTAGATTAGTCTACTAATCGAAAAATTAGTCAAAAGATTAGTCGTTAGAGGCAGCACTATTCTCGAACAAGAAAAATTTAGGGCAGGACTTGATTTTGACCATCTGGAATTGATTGGATGGTTGTGGTTCGCTAAAGCCTATTGCTCTAATCTCATGTGAGGGACAGGTTGTCCCGCCCTCATGCCAGTAAACACGTCATCAGAGAAGAGATGTCATTGCAAGTGGGAGGGGACGTTATTTTGATTAAAGATTATGAGGGCACATGCATTAAAAAAAGAATGATGTGCAAAGATAAATCATTGATTATAAATACTGCAATATTACATAAAAAAAAACAAGAATTACCCATTTTGATTACATGGTGACTTGATTTTACAAAAAGGTGGGGACTAAATAAATCAAACCTGAAATATTCATCTCCAGCTAAATGATACATTAAATACAGAGGGTTTATTTTAAGTCCAAATTCCTCACACATTTTCACCACCGGCTACCTCAGTAAAGTTCTACACATTACAGACAATCTCATTGTTTACATGCACATGCGGTGCTGTCACATAAACATGCCCGTGAGCACCAGAGGCGTTACTGCACAAACAACGGCTTCTACATTTAAGACAATATATGAGCATGTTATTGTCAAATAAATCTAATAATTGATTTATCACAGTATATGCTAACGTTACTTGTTAATAGAAACTACACATATGCTGCCAACAACAACAATATAGCCACGAGTTTGTTTGCTGCGTGGAACAACTTACACCTAATTCAACAACGTCAGATTTGCTCTGCCATACAACATCTATAGTCTGATAACGTAATTGTTTTAAATTAAGAATAACATGTGTTACTATGAAAATGTGAGTTCTATTTTGAATGAATTTAATATGTTTGAAATACTGTGCTAATTAGCAAGCTAACTGTTTACAGCGCACAACACAACGCGTTATTACAATGGAAACTTTAAGAACGCGCAAAATAAATTCATGTCTGTTAGACTTTACAGTCTCTGCAACATGCTGTTAAAAGACACGGGTAAAGATGGAAAACTCCGCAAGTTTACCTCTGCACTTTGATGCTTAAACGTGTCTAGAAAGAGCAGCTCCATTGCAGAATCCCCCGCCATCTTTCTGGATCACATTAGGACTTCCGGTAAAGAAAATACTTCCGGAGTTGAAGGCATACATCACTGTCGGTTGTGTTGTTGCTATCACTAGTGAATTTTATTGTCCTAACATGCTCTAACTGTTTGTATCTCCTTTATGTATTTGATTATCCTCTCTAGTATTATTATTATTGCTAATTCTGTGTTTTTTTTCTTTCTTTCTTTTCGTGTCTCCTCTGGTGTTTGTTCTAATTTTTGTATTACTTGTTGTTAATAAAAAAAAAAGACAACAGAACTGGAAGACAATAGGAAAAAAAAAAATAGATTTTAGTGAATGCGCTAAAACATTTCAGTAAAGTCATATATATGAACAACAATATTTTAGTAATTGCTCTGTATATAAATCATCTAATTGTGCACATATAGCCTACTCTGAAAGTGGCCCAATGGTATAGGGTAATAGATTATAGCCTAAAAGTTTAATAATAAGTTTCAAAAATCAACAACACTTGTATTGGCTACAATTAAATCATCCTTAAATGAATCTTTTCTTAATTAAATTCAGATATTTCACGCTTTTCTACTGAACATTAGGCCTATTAAAAAGGAATTAGTGGAATAATTGAGTGATTCTCGCAAATAAATGAAAGAAGTCCAGTGCTGTTGGAAATAGGCAGATAATAAATTGGGGACTTTTTTTATGGAAGCATCAGGCAAGTTAAACAAGAAGATAATCCTTTGGTGAATTATATAAAGTCATATGAGACACTTTCCATCTAAGATTTTGTACATGCTTCATTTTTTTCCCTTTGCAACCCCTCTTAAATGTCTTAAGATTATGCTTTTGTTTATTGTACTGAATATGCTTGAATTTTGAATTGTTTATTTTATAAGCAAACCTGTTTAAGCAGACACAAAATTTAGATAGGCCTACATGACAGGCTACATGTTATTTGTGTATATTTTCTTATGCATATTATTGTTGTTCCCTAATTGAGTTTGTAAATTGATATTGTTCAATAAATAATAATCATTTTAAAAAAGTTTAAACAAGAGAGTTATAGCCAATATAGCATTTACAGAAGATTATAACGGGAAAGATTAGAAGAAGAAAAAACATAATTATGGGTTTCCATACACACAAATTTATGTCAAAGACTTTAACTAATCTTTTTGCTTTACAATTTTTACTTCTCATAATAACATAAGGAAACTTCTTTACAAATTATGCATCTTCATTCTCCTACGAACCTGAAAAAGTCTAATAAAAGGTGCTAACAAAGAAAACATTGTTAAAAGCTAATAAAAGCACTCAAACTTTGAATTAAGAAAAATTTTGAAATCCTTCAGTGATTTTCACACCTAACACTTCAGTCACACACAGTACTGCTGGAGGCGCAAGAGGTTGGGCAAGAGTTGTGCACATACTCTCTGTTTATGACATTAAAGCACTGGTTTGTTAAACTACCAACTGAAGTGAGCAAATATATAATTATCGCAAAAGAAGGAAGTGACATTTCACCAAAAGGCCTAGAGTTTTGCTTCTGTTGCATTTAATGACTACAACAAATATGACTTTCACTGTTGAACAAATGTGGCCACTTAATAAAGTGAGGGCAAAACCATGTGTTGGTAAAGTTTTGTTGCATGGAGGGGGTTGTGTATGCTTTGTTTCCATCTTTCATTCTTTCATTCACAAGGAGTGCAATGCATATGGTCATAATAAATTATATAGGATGTACATAATAAAGGATGCCTCAGACTGTGCTTTTAGCCTATATCTGCCGAATACACAGAATTACATATAGAGGTGTTCCTTTTCAGACATATTTTAAGCATATGGATGTGTTTTGTCAGGCAAATATTTAGTTAGTAGAACAATTGTAAAATGTATTGTGCCTTGCTGCATTTTTACACATACGATCCTGTTCGCGTTTGATGGCAGGTGAGCAGGTGTTAATGCTGGGTTATTTTATTAGTCAACGTGTAATAAACAGATCCTGAATTCCCTCACATCATGTAGCAAGATCGCTTTTTCTGCGTGCCCTGCCACGTCCTTGTTTCTCAGCAGCAGTAGGAGGGCTTTCTCTTGGGCAGGTATCTATTACCTGTGTCACGTGGGCGGTGGCCAGGTAGGGCGCACACAAAACCAGCGCGATCTAAGCAGCCATTGCGGAGCAGAGCCAGGGGTTTCGGACTGGTTTGCATCAATTCTCACGTAGCCTAATTAAAAGGCCGAGGTATACACCAAGGCGAGTCCGAACCCGGCACTGATCTGTCCGTAGGTGTGGGGTCACTGGGCTCTTCGTTTCTGTGTCACCTGGAGTTGATCTCTAGGGTTTTGCTTTTGCTATCGTGGTGGTGACAATAGTTTTTTCTTCTTTTTTAAAATGACGGTTAATCCCGATTATCTGGTGCTTTTATTCGCCACCACATCTGGCGCAAGTGGGGGCCAATTGGGAACAGATGAGAAGGAAATTGTACAGGTGGTTTGGCAAGTTGTGGATTTGGCGACTAAAAAGGTAGGCTAATTTCATATTTCCCGTGATGGTGTGTGTGTGTGTGTGTGTGTGCGCGCGCGCCTGCGTGTATAGTGAGAGAGAGAATAGAAATATTTTACATTTAGCCTATATGTCATATTTTATAAATTATGAAATCTGAGGCCAGATAAATGTATTTATTTACTTATTGCCCCCCTTCCCATACACACTATCTGTCTATGCGCATGTGCCTTTATAGTAGCCTAATAATTGTGGTGGCGGTGAAAGATGAAAAGTGAGAGAGGTCAGAGTTAAAAAAATATTTTATTTGATATATGGCAGATTTATTTAAATTACGGAGACAAAATATTCTATCTATCTATATCTATCTAAATAAATGTAAATAAATCTATCTATCTATCTATCTATCTATCTATCTATCTATCTATCTATCTATCTATCTATCTATCTATCTATCTATCTACTTTTTACATCCATCTATTTATTTGCTTATGGAAATGTATATGGTGGAAGTGAGCATTTCTCTCCTTTCTGCTTTTAGGCTGGTCAGGTAAATGAACTGCTAGTCAAACCAGATCACATTGAGCTTTCTGAGGAGTGTCAGGAGGTGAGTGGACTCACCGAGGATGCCTTGACAACTGCTGATCCGCTTGAGGAGGCCATCGAACAGGTGATCATTCACACATTCTCATATAATCTGTCCTGACAGGTTGGCATTTATCTTTAAAATGGTCTGTTCAAATACATAAGGATGTTTACATCTGAGAGTGGATTATTTCAAAGGACAGTTGAACTTTCTATTCGAACTCCCCTTAAAGGAGGGTCTGCTTGTAGACCATTTAAACTCCAATGAATGGTTACATATCTATACACACTATTAAACATATTTTTAACAGCTTGTGGATTGATATTGGCTCAAGCAGTCTCGTGGATATGTATTGAATCGCACACAAAAGTGCCGTTTACTCAAAAGGTGTCTGTGTGTGCAGTTAAATCAGAAGTTATGTGCAGAAGTGGACGCAGGTGCAGGGAATTCCTTCTGCCTCTGTACGGATGGACAGCTGCATGTGCGTCAAGTCCTGCATCCTGAGGCTTCCAGCAAGGTATCAATCTCTAAATACGGCAAGTGTGTGGGTGATATTTGTAAAAAGTTTAGCCAATAATTTATGAGGGCAAATGTGTTTTCTTGACTGCTTTCTTTTGTGCTTTTCAGAATATTTTGTTGCCTGAGTGTTTCTTCTCGTTCTTTGACCTGCGGAAAGAGTTCAAGAAAAAATTCCCATCAGAAGGGGAACTGAAAGACTTGGATCTTCAGGTCATGGCTGACTGTATCCTTAAAAACATGTCAAATTCTATCTTTTTGTGTATTTTGTAAGTCTTCAAGGGATGAGAGTAGATTAATACACGCAATAGTTCATAATTCTCTGACAGCTAGGTTGAGGAAGTTGCATTTGAATGTTTATGTGAGAGAAAGGTAGGCAACAGGGTGTTGGCTGCAGGATCCCAAGGTTTTGAAATGCAAATAGACTCACAATAGTGTGGGTTCAATTGAGCCAGCAAGAGAAAGCCAAGAGTGTTTAGCCAACAAGCTTAACCTGCCACACCTACGCTGTAATGTCTTAATGCCTACACACACACACACACACACACATACACACACAGTCTCAAACACACAATGCAATAGCACAGTCTTCTGCCCTAAGAAAGGTTAATCGAGAGTCATTCTCTCCCTCTATGTTTCTTTATTGAAGACTGCAGTGTTTCAACGGTCCTTTTGCAATTATAACCCCTGCTCTTGTTGTTCATTGCATTTTTAGTGTGTCATTAACTGGTAATTAAGGTGTAACACTAAACACAGACCTGTATTCCTTGACTGCGGTTGCGATCAGACTTGAATGTGGTTGTAGATTCTTCTCTTCATGCTTTCACTGCTTACAAAGTTCAACAGATGTCAGATATTGTTTTAGCACTAATCTCGGATTCTTTCTGTAAGTCCTTACAACTTACATATTATTGTCTGCACACATAGAGTTAATATTCATAAGTGTTTCTGTTATGAACCTGCTTTATTCTTCTTCATAGGCCACAAATTCTCCTTACCTGAAAAAGTGAATGACAAGTTTGAGACAGGCACCTGGTAAGATCCGTTTCATTTACACTTTAGATTAGGGTCCAGTTCTCACTAATAACTATTAACTATGACTTTTGCCTCAATAAACTCTTAATTACTGCTTATTAGTAGGGTAGTTGTTAAGTTTAGGTATTGGGTAGGATTAAGGGATGTAAAATTTATTCATGCAGAATAAGACATTAAAATGTGCTTTATATGTACAGATAAACAGCTAATATCCTAGTAATTTGCATGCAAATAAGCAACTAGTTAGTAAGAATTGGACCCTAAACTAAAGTGTTACCACAGTTTCATATTTAAAATAAAATATATATTTAATATTTTTTTTAAATATTGGAATTTTCTATAATGAATATAAATGTTTCTTGTTAGAACTCTAAAATATTAAGATTACTCTTTGTGAATTGCAATTTCTATCAAATTAATTAAATGACTATAGAATGGAGATCGGAAATTCATGTTGTGTGTTTGGATAAAAAGTTTACATGGAATTTTAATGCAAATTTGCTGCTGCGGCATTTATAATAGTGATGGATATAGTTCATAGAGGACATTAGTATTATAAAATATGTTATTATTATGTATATAATGTTTCTGTTTAAACTGTATTTATGTTTGTGTATAGCAGTAAGATGGAGAGGGTGGATGATAACACAGTGATCAGAGCTCGGGGTCTTCCATGGCAGTCCTCAGACCAGGATATCGCCCGGTTCTTCAGGGGTCTCAACATCGCCAAGTATGCAAACAACCCACAGGCTACTCTGGTTTAATCAATTATCATTATTCAGTGTGTGCACAATACCAATCTGTCTGATGATTGACTGTGTGTGTGTGTAGAGGAGGTGCTGCATTGTGTCTGAATGCTCAGGGCAGGAGGAATGGAGAAGCCCTAGTGCGGTTTGAGAGTGAGGAGCACAGGGATTTGGCCCTGCAGAGACATAAGCATCACATGGGCACCAGATACATTGAGGTACACACACATTCATAAAGCTATTAACACTGAAATATATTTTAAATCTGTTTCTGTAAATGAAGTTACATTAAGTGCAATGATGAACAAAATTCCTGTTACATCCACCTTTTTTTAATTGTAGTAGTTTGTCAATTCTAATCACATTATTTTGCATTGCAGGTTTACAAGGCAACAGGTGAAGACTTTCTAAAGATAGCAGGAGGTAAAAAGACTTTCTTTCTTTTTTTTGGGCTTGTCTGTGGATAGGGTTGGGAACTAAGAACCAGTTCTTATTCTTATTCAGAACTGGTTCCATAATTGATTCAATTTCATGAGTAATCTATTCTTATTCAGAACCGGTTCCATTAAAAAAAGAAAAAACAGAGCAGTGTGACCAGTGTAGTCTGATTCCCAAACGAATGACTTCTATGAGTTGGTTCTTTTTAGTGAATCAAAAACATACAGTGGAAACAGTGTGACAGCAAGATAAATGACAAATTAGGTGAATCATAAACATACAGTGCTCATTAAAAGTCTGTGTAAACACAACTTTGGTGAGAGCTGATTTACATGTTTTATTATTGATTTATTTTCTCATCAATTGTCAGTGAAATTGCATTTCTTTTTCCAAATATTTATTCCTTAAAAGGGGTCATATAATGCCATTTTCATACAAGTTAATTTGATTCTTTAGGGTCTAAATGAAAAGTTTGTAATATACTTTAATTAAAAATTCTCGTTAGTATTGTAAGAAAACACTAATTTTACCTGGTCAAAAACAGCTCTGTTTTCAGCACGCCGTTTCAGTGCATATGCCTTTAAATGATAATGAGCTTCGTTCACTCCGCCTCTCTGTTCTGCGGGCGTTTTGACACAACGCACGTGGAGTGTTGCCTTGACAACAGTTGAGGGTATATTTTGGAGAAAGAATGGCAGCGGGAGTCTCTGAGGACACATCTGTGCAACCGTATCAGTTTGAACCGGAGTCGCACCGGGAACAAGATGACGGCCGCTAAGAAGTTCGACAATTAAGGCTCGAACAGGACGTTTCTGAATGGTTGGTTAACATAATGTCACTTTGATCTATCTTTTGTGTAACGTTACAGGCAGGGTAGAGTGACTTAGTGAGATGTACGAACACTGTGTTTACTGATGTATACTACTCAGTTTGTAATAACACAATAACCATAACGCGTTGTTCATTATAAACGTGGGATTATGTATTATATTGAGAACGTTGTACTGTACATAGAAAACATGCCGTAATGTAACTTACCCTGAGTGTAAACCTTAGCCGCATTCATCGTGAAGCGTGCAAGCGATTTGCAAAGATTAATATAAAGGTTAATACAATTTTACACTCAATTCTTCTGGAAGTGCAGCAGGAACACGATTAATTGGTACCGATTCTTTTTTCAGGAGCAGCTTCTTAGCAAAACCAGCTTTATACTGAGCCTGACCCTCATTTATAAAGCAGTCTGGTGAGAAATGATTCGCGAACCGCGCAAGCATGAAAGCATTGACGTTGCTCGTGGGGAATATTCCCTTCGAAAACAAAACTCAGCCATTGCGTCTTCAGCGGTTCGGATTTAGGAACATCAAAATGACTGCTGTGTTCGTTATTACACCCAAGAACAGAACACCACAATCGCTTAGACGCCATTCTGCTCCAGCGTATCAACAATGACGGACTAGACAGCTCGCTCAGGGCGATCGTGGGAGGGGCGTCCGATTTAGTGACGTCACAAAATCGAACGGCTCAATTTGAGCCAGGGGAAAACATATAAGGAGATTAAAACAAAAACACTGGATAGATTTTTATCATTAAATGATGGTTGTGTACAGGCACTGCCAACACACATTTCAGTACAATCAACTTGAAAAAGTGCATGTACCATTATATGACCCCTTTAAAAAGTTAAGGAACTTGACAGGAATTGGAGCAGGAACTGGAACTGGAACTGGAACTGGCTTTCCTTTCCCATCCCTTTATGTGGAAAATCTTGGACATTCTAGTTCTACTAGTTAGTGTATGAGTGCAGACAGTTGTAACATAAAATATCACCTGATTTAATCTGAGTTTGAGAGCTCTCAGCGTTATTTGCATTGGTTTCAGTTTGTTTTGTGTAATTTCAGCTTCACGTTGAGAGGCTGATGAATATGTGTGAATGTGTGATTGACAGGTACCTCTAATGAAGTGGCCAATTTTCTGTCGAGGGAGAATCAGGTTATCATACGCATGCGTGGACTTCCGTTCACTGCCACCGCAGAGCAGGTGCTGCAGTTCTTCTCCCCGGTGTGTCCCGTGACCGACGGCACCGAAGGCATTCTGTTTGTACGTTTTCCCGATGGCAGGCCCACTGGGGATGCGTTCGTCCTGTTCTCCTGCGAGGAGCACGCTCAGAACGCGCTGAAAAAACACAAGGACATCCTGGGCAAGAGATACATAGAGCTGTTCAAGAGCACTGCGGCTGAGGTGCAACAGGTGAGGACGGCACTTCCTGTTTATTTTAAAGTCATCAGTTGTGTGGAGTATTTTTTTAGTTGGTTTGGATTGTTGGACAGACTCAGGGGGGTAAGTAAAACGTGAGGTCTTTGGGTGTGTGAGTGTGTGTGCAAGTTTGTACTATATCTGAACGGCCCTGGTCGCTGAACAAACACTCAGCTCAGTAATCTGTAAAAGATTAGCTTTTCAAAGCTGTCATAAAAACTCTCTCTTAGCCCTCCCGTTCTTCAATGTAAAAATTTCATTGTTACTAATTTTGTAGAATTACTTGGAATTCCTTCTTGTTAATTTTTAGCTGTCATCATCAAACCAAGACTCAACCAATAGCATGTGGTTGAACACAGGAAAAGAGAATCCCATCATGACTTATATTAGTAGTTGGCTGTTGTTAGGTTATTTAATAAGCAGAATATTCACAATTGAATCACCAAATGATACCAAAAGACTGATAAACTTATTCAAATTTAAAAAGAAAAAAAGAACATGTGCTTAATCCGTTACACAACAACGCAAACTGGTCCTCCCCATGTACCTGCTACAACTGTAAAAAAAAATTTTTTACAACCAATACTTTTGTTTGTTTTTGTCTAAAACCAATATTTTAATAGCTACTTTTTGACATAGTAAGTACATAATCATTAGACTACAGCAATGAACATAACATGCATAATAAATATATTTTGTTTTATAAAGATGATTTTTTTATGCCTTTTTTAAAGTTGTTTTTCTATCAAAATGGTTGCAGATTTATTTTCTACTTTGGTTTTGGCTATCCATGGTACCATGTGATTTTCACCTAAGAATGAATTTATGGAAATTGGAAAAGTATTGAATATTGATCAAATATATGGGTTTAAACTGATTATAAGTTTATCTCTACCAAAGTACAGATGGTTTCGACTGGTCAGAGGATTGAATTAAAATCAGAACAGGTAAAACATTAAACGTTTAAATGTAAAGTTTGGGGTGGTGATGGCGCAGTGGATAAGACACATGCCTTTGGTGTGAGAGACCCGGGTTCGAATCCACTGTGAGACACCAATGTGTCCCTGAGCAAGACACTTAACCCCTAGTTGCTCCTAGTTGAGGTGTGCGACCTCTGACATATAGCAATTGTAAGTCGCTTTGGATAAAAGCGTCAGATAAATGTAAAGTCCATGGTTTTGCAGGCTTGATCAGTTCCTACAAATGTAAAACTGACCAAACATACGGTGGTCAAGTTGTCTTCATATATTATGACATTTGAGGATATAGACGCACCAATCTTGTGTGTGCATTATTCACAGAACAGCTTTACAGAAAATAATTGTTTCAGCGTTACAATTTAAGAAGAGTTCTATAATCAGCCAGAGATTAGTGTATATGTATGTCCATATGGCAGTCATATACAGCTGTAATGTAATGCATGTTATGTGGTTAGTTAACGTCATGTATTCAGTTAAGCAGATACAACAAATGTGTTGGGCAACAATCACAACTCGTGCATGCTATTATTGCAAAATAAAGATACTATTACAATATAAGGATAATGGCAAACAGTATCAGTACCTCCAGTTAAAACTCATCATCTCCACACCTGGAGCTATAAACAGGCAAAGTCTTCTTGATAATATGCATTACCAGCAATGTTCCCTCTAAGCTGCGCGCGTGCGCGGCCGCGCACTTCTGATGCCTCGGCCGCGCACTTCTGAAGCGGCGGCGCGCAGAAAAGAATAAAATGCCACGCAGATGACTGACGCGAAATGTGTGGGGAAATCCATTTGATTGTAGTTTAAGTGAGAAATAATTGCAGTGCTCTGGTCAACCGCTATAGAGTGAAAACTGGTGAATGCAGTTTACAGGTTTCATAGAAAGATGATGTGAGCGCGTGTGATTGGCAGTGAGTCGTGTGTGCGGACCAAATAGCTCAGTACGAGAGGCAACGAGAAACTCATAGACGTGCAATAAAATCACATCATGATGTTTTAAAGAAGAGTGGTTTGATTAAAGTGGTGGAAATAACGGTTGATGAACACAGAACGGTAACACACCCACCCGCGTGCAAACTCAAAATACATTAGTTTAAATAGATGTTTTTGTGTGTGGGGGAGTTTCAGGGATGGTTAGATTATAAAGAGTTCACATTCACTTTTCTTGAAAATATTTAGCTATTAGATCTATTTAAATGCTTCAGTTTGTTTTCATATTATAATAATATAATATGTAAACAAATTGAAGCATTTAAACTGATATATTATATCACTTCAAATACTTCACAGGGCTCCAGACTGCGACCAAATGGTCGCATTTTGCGACTAAAATTTGAGAGTGTGCGACTGAATTTTACATCCAGTCGCACATGTGCGACCAGTAAATTTGCCTCACGTTAAACGCATGGTGAAGCGTGGAAGGGGCGCGTCGATGAATCCGGAATGAGTGAGTGTGACCAGAATAGAGAGCGCGCGTGTCTGTGGGAAGGAGACGGAGACAAATATCACAAGCTGCTATGTGCGTCTGAGCAATGAGCGATCTATCGACTCGTTACCAAGCAGCGAATGCAAACAAAATGAAAGTGGAACGAAAATACGCTAGGCTACTCATTTATGCTTCACGGACCGTTAATTATTCTGGACCAATAATAGACAGAGCAGCGCATAGCCTTTCTTATGTATATCAATGGAGCAGCGCCCCGAACCATTGACAGTAAAATAAAGACCCGATCCAGTCGGGCCGATCTCGCTCACACGACACTGTTACTAGGAGATCCAGTGAAGAAATCCATTGAATTCCCCTCAGAATTAATAACATCGCTACGAGATCCAGTGAGAAACATTCCGATTCGGCGCAGAGTTCTGTTATAAACCATAGATATCAGACCAAACAGTGCTGACGTGGAAACTTATAGAAGGCTTTCAGTCCACAAATCAGCAACATTCACCATGGATTTAGGCTAATGGAGTAAGTAACTCTAACCATAAATATGATAATGTGACACAAATAGTCAAACGCAGCCTACACATCTTTTCTAGCACTTCAAAACTATAATATCATATATAAATGCTTTAAAAAAAAAAAAAAAATATGAGATGACCCAACACATTTTTTGTTCATCCTTCAAAGATTATCCTAAAACTAAAAAAATTAAGATGTTAGATAACTCTTAATTAAACACTTATTTAAAAAAAAAAAAACATTGTAAACAGTAGGATGTTTATTGGCTATGTTCACTCCTTAATATACACTTTTTCACTCCTTTTGTTTTTTAATTAATATTAAGACATTATGAATGATAATAATAACAAAAGTTAATTTCATCTACACCCTATATTAAGCTTACTGATTTATTGTCAGCCCCAGTGCTACCAGAATTTTTTCTTCTTCTTTTTGTAGAACTCAGTGTGAGTTCTCATTTGAGGTGATGCTGCCCTCAAATTTGAGTCTGGAGCCCTGTGAACTTAAAATAAAACTGCATATCGTAATATCTGTACGTTAAGTCTCTTTATTATGAAATAATTTGTCAGTATTACAGTTATTTTGGGGGAAATTTGAATAATTGCATTGCAAGCTGATTTAAGGTGTGCCCCTAAATTTTCTGCTTGTGCTCCTAAAATTTTCAGTCAGGGGCAACAGCGCTCCTAGTAAAAAAAGTTAGTCTGGAGCCCTGCTTCAATTCGTTTTTTTTATATTATATTATATTAGGCCTATATTTTATTATATTATAAGCCTAAATAAAGAATCTCACAAGGGTATTGTTTAGGGCTCCTTGCCATTAAACGGTTTGAAACCCCCTGCTAAAGAAAATATTGGAAATTCATAAGCAATAAACAATAATTTAACTTTGATGATTTAATGCTTCCTGTACACAATTAATTCACTGTACAAAAACACTTTATGGTTTTCCCAAACCATCTCAGTGTAACAGCTAAATTTTCTTCCATACTATATTCTATTATTGTAAAGAATTGAACTGTCCTGCAGAAGATTTTGTAAATTATTTTTCATAGGATTTCTTGCTAAAGACTGTACAGTTAACAGCACTGTAAAAAAACAAAAAAAAATCAGGTAACCTAAAATGTGCTTCATTTAGTGACTTCTTAATTTGTTAAGAAGCTTGTTTTACGAAAATATGATTTAATACCAATAAGTTACATCAAGGGTCAAATAACATAGAAATGGCACATTCAAGTTAAAAGTTACAACTGAATGTTGAAACCATTGTGTTTCTACGTATGCTGTACAGGTCAGGTATAAAGAATATTTTTGCTCAGGTGGCGAAAAATGTCCGCCCAATAGAAAAAAGTTTTGCTCAGCAAGAAAAAAAATTAGAGGGAACATTGATTACCAGTCATATACTGTAACTCCAGCATTTGTGTGTCAGGTACTGAACAGATACTCATCAGCGCCGTTGATTCCGGTAGCCCCATCCCCCATCCTGTCTGTGTTGCCACAGCCCACATTCGTGCCCCAAACGGCAGCAGTGACAGGTGTTCGGGACTGCGTGAGATTGAGGGGTCTGCCGTACGATGCCAGCATCCAGGACATTTTGGTTTTCCTGGGGGAATACACTGGTGATATCAAACCACATGGAGTGCATATGGTGCTTAACCAGCAGGTAAGGCGCTCAGGCCCATTTATGTCCTTATGAACTATACTACTAACCGTTGTTACCTACTTTGAATTCATATGGAAATAATCCAATATAATAAACACACCTATGTAGTTCAGAATGTGTTCTGTCACAGAGGTTCCTCCCTTTGGCTCAACCAATCCATAAAAATGGGTGGTTAATCAATCAGTGCAGCAGCTTCTGTCAGGACTTGTGTTTCTTCATTCCTTTGTAATGTGTTGCTGTCATGCCTTGGTTCACACAATATTTTAAAGCACGCTGAGGAGAACTAAACCTGAGCACAGGATTTAAGATTCAATATTTCCACGCAAACCAGGTTTCAAAGATGGAAACATAAAAAGCTGGCTTGCATATTTTCAGCTAGACACAAAGATTAGAATGATTCTGATTCCTCTATTATAAATACAGTACATACAGTAAAAACAGCAATCGTGTGAAATATTGTTACAATTTGAAAATATCTATTTAATATTTTAATAGATTTTAAAATATAATTTATTCCTGTGATGGCAAAGCTGAATTTTCAGCAGTCATTAATCCAGTCTTTAGTGTCACATGATCCTTGAAATCATTCAGATATGCTGATTTGCTGCTCAAGAAACATTAATTATTATTATTAATGGTGAAAACAGTTGAGCTGCTTAATATTTTTGTGGAAACCATGATTACATTTTTCAGGGTTCTTCAAAAGAACAGCATTTAATTGATAATTTTTATAAAAATGTAACAATGTTTAACTTCACTTTTGATCAATTTAATGCATCCTTGTATTAATAAAGGTATTAATTTAAAAATATATATATATATTTGAATGGAATATTTCATTGCCACATGATAAGATTGAAAACAATTGTTTTTTTTACAGTTTTTTTTAATCCAATCCAATTATATTGGATTAACTTTAAAATAAACAACAATAATAAACAAATGGAAATGTGGTAATATATTTAATTATTTGAATACTGAAAACTACATGTTTAACTACACATTGTCATATGAACCACCAGTCAGCACTAACTGTATTTTTATAGCTGTATGGTTTTCTGTTCCCAACTTTTAACTTGACACGCCATCTTAAAAAACTGCCACTCCTGACAGAAGATGCTGAAAACAACACCAGTTAGACATATAGCACATTGACCAACAATTAAAAACAGAAACACGTTCTGTGCACTTGTTTCATTCTTTTTAAAATCGAGTTTATGCATTTGTTTGTGTGTTTGGTCAGGGTCGTCCTTCGGGTGATGCTTTTATCCAGATGCGTTCAGCTGACCGGGCGTTCCTGGCAGCCCAGTGCTGCCACAAGCGCAGCATGAAGGAGCGTTACGTGGAGGTGTTTGCGTGCTCCGCTCAGGAGATGAACATCGTGCTGATGGGGGGGACGCTCAACAGGAGCGGCCTCTCGCCGCCACCATGTAAGTTACGACGTAAGTGCCGCTGGGCTCTGGGTCTGCTTCTCTCAGCTGTGTGTGCGGGTAGGTGGCGCTTCACGCCTTCCTGTTTTTTCCCCTTTCTCTCATTCATTCACTTATTCACTTATTCATTTGGTGGGTGTCCTGTCCATATTTCCTGTCCAGGCAGGAATGGGCATCAGGAGCAGTTGGAATCTGGTTGGGTGAATGTTTTTTTTTTATTCAATTTAAATCTGATGAGTTTGTCAGATGCTTTTCCACAGCGTGGGAATGGAGGGCTTTGATTTTGGGGTGATTAAGTGCAATCTTTCTAAATCTAAATGTGCACAAAATTTCAATACACATCATAATGTCACCAATTGCACTTTCAAACGCATGGTGTGTCATGGAAAGGCACTTTCTGTTTGATTTAGTTTAGATTTCTTTCTTTCTTCGGTTCTTGTTCTGGATAGATTGTCAGCTCGGTAACTTTCCTACCCTAACAACCAACAGCGGCACGTAAAATCCTCTGCATGCCACAGGTTGAGTCTGGTTAAAGGTGCCTGAACGCCTGTGGCTGTGTGCTGCTGTGTGTTGAAGGGTGGAGGGAACATACCTGACTTGTAGCTGAATAATAATGGCAGATGTTGACAGTTTTGGGTTAAGGTTTGCTGCATGCTTTGTGTGATATATTTAAATTAATAGAAATACTTTTCTTGCACTAAACTGGTATTTTTCAGATTCGGTGAGCAAAATATTTTGGCACATTTAATATTACAAAAAACCTTAAAAAATACCTGCCGCAGTAACTAAGAGACATGCTTAAATTGGATTGGAATTAGAGGCTGGTTCACAGTGTAACAGGTTGAATTTAGGGTGGGCTTTTGAGGTGGCTACTGCTGGTGGCTACACCGTTGATTTGCACTGCATTGTTTGTATGATGAAATGACTACATGAACGTCTGATGACAAACAATGAACAAGACTGGAAAGCAGTTTAAAGGCGTAAAGCCCTCATTGTAACTGGCTTAGGTTCAGTCAGGACCACACCCTTTAATTGGTTGGCAAAAATACCTTAAATAATCACTAGGCAGTTTGCTTTTTTAGTCATTGTCTTTTAATTCTTTACTTTTTTATTTAATTTTATATTATATTTTATTATTAGTATTATTTAGTAATTATTTAAATTAATTCATTTTAGTCCTCTTTATTCTCACTAAAGTGGCATACATAAAACAAAA
The DNA here is from genome assembly GCF_029890125.1 of Rhinichthys klamathensis goyatoka. Lineage (NCBI taxonomy): Eukaryota > Metazoa > Chordata > Actinopteri > Cypriniformes > Leuciscidae > Rhinichthys > Rhinichthys klamathensis. The sequence continues at coordinate 159,338 of NW_026606783.1, forward strand.
TAAACATAACATAATATTAATTATGTAACATTTTAATAACATTTTGTTATAACAATGACAAAATATACAAAATCACATTTTGTTTGGCATTTTAGTGCCAAACAAAATAACTTAAATATTACTTAAATATTATTTAAGTTCATTTGATTCTCACTAATATAGCATAAAGCTGTGGTTTTCAAACTTTTTGACTCAAATAAAAATAAAGGTTACAATATTTCCGGTATTTTTCTAGCTTTTTTATTCAAAAACTGTTAGTATTGATATATTAAATTAAATAACCATGATTTATTTTGTGATCCCTGAAGTTTCAAGATCTGTATGTTCTTCAGTAAAAAAACAATAGTTATTAGAGAAAAAAAAAGAAATATGATTTCAGTTTACACCTTGATTTTTGTGTGTTTTTTTGCATTTTAAATTTAGTTTAGAGTTAGATTATTTTCAATATATTAATAATAATTTATTAATTAACCTAATTTTAAGTCATCCTGTGGGCCCCTTGGAGGTTTGCTGAGGCCCCCTGCCGGTTGAGAACCACTGACATAAAGGTTGCGTTTGAGTGAGCAAAAGCAAATTAGTTCCGTTATCTGTGTTCAGCTTTTTCAGCTCCAACAGGTCAATTCTTGCTGGGTTATTTCAGCTATTTTCAATTTCAATTATTTCTAAAATCATTGCTAGCGCATTGTTAACAGAGTGATGCAGGGATGACGTCAAAACCCAGAAGACTAATTTGCCACTGGTGCCCTCGAGATTTTCCTATGGGCTTTTATAATGGGTTTTTTACATTTAAGAGTAAAATAAGGTCTGGTAAACATAACATGACGACACTTGAATGTTTTGTTCTACAGCATAAACTGCACACACTCACAACCTAAACGTTCTTATCTAGTTACTTATTAGAAACATATGTTTTTAAAATGAAAATAATTGCTACAAAATGTACATTTTCGATTATGAGTGTGTGTTATTTACGCCGTAGAACAAAAGGCATCATTATAAATCCCCATAGGAAAATCTCAAGGGAACCAGTGGCAGATTAGTCTTCCGGGTTTTGACGTCATCCCTGCACCACTCTATATCTTGCAGTGTTACCTTTTCTAGTCATATTGTCATCAAGCATATATCTTATTAAAACCATTTAATTATCACTGTGGTGCAATCAAAAAACGTTTTTGTCTTCAATTTCGTTGACCAGATTTACACACTACAATCCCGTGCGTCTGATGGCCATAACTGGAAGCTTCAAGGTTGTTTTTTTCTCTCAATAATTCCTCAATATCCCACCCTCCCCCATTTCAGGCTTGTCTCCTCCATCGTACACGTTTCCTCACGGGACGGCTGTCCTCCCTGCTGGAGCAGTGCTACCTGTGGAGCCAGCTGCGATCTACCCGTCCCAGTTCCTGCTGAGTCCCCGGCCACTGGCACCAACAACGGCCTTCTACCCTGCCAGTAACCAGCTGTATATGAACTACACCACCTATTATCCCAGGTAAGAGTTATATCTGTTAATGTTGTTTTTCATTACAAGATAAGCCATGCACATATAAATATGCAGTGTACGAGCAATTAGTTCACTGCAGTTTCATTCACATAATATGATTAATGGGGGATTGAATACCAGTTATCCTTAAGTTAATGATGTGTCTAATACTCTAGTCAAAGTGTACCTATTAATCCAAAACTTAGGTACTTTACTGAGGAATAAAGGCATCATAGATGCATAGATATATCCAAGGTTTAAATATTTGCTTAGATATATCTAGAATTCACTTGGATTGCCTTGCAAACCTGTCTGAACCAGTTTTTTTAGGAGGAATCTTCATACAGAAACGGGACATCCTTACCTTTTAGACACAGTCAACATATGTCAAAATACTCACCAGTAGCTGTCTCATGTTTACTGAGTGGTTTCACAAAGTGTGAATATTTACATACAACCATTGTGTAATTGTGTATGTTTGTGTTTGAGGGTAAAGTAATGTGTTTTTTTGGGCATGTACCTCAGGCTTTTTTTGATGAGCTGCTCAAAAGAATCTCTAACAGCTACATAATGATGACTTTGTCTTTAAGAAGTGCACAACCAGGACTGGGTGTGTTTACAAGGCTAACATGCTACAAAGTGAGTGTGTCACGCCCAGGTCCATTAACATAGCTATAATGTGCATTTTAGTTCACTCCATACTATAGTGGAAGAACTGGTTCAGGAACTGTTTGTGTGTGTGAGATTTAAGGAAAGAAAAATGATTATCTAGCTTGAGGAAGGCTACAAAAAAGTAAAGTGGAGATCCACAGAGTTAACTATCAATCTAACACAGCAGCATTGCCTCGACCAATGACGTGTGATTGGGGCGGGACTATTTGATCGACCAAAAAAAATATATGATTTTTATATATATATATATTTAATTTATATGAAAGTTGAATCATATTTTAATATTATATATAATTAAATATATATTTTTTAAATGTTATGCTTATTTGGCTATCTTTATCTGTTTTCAACAGCCCACCTGGCTCCCCCCCTAACATCAGCTACTTCCCTGCTGGCCACAACCCTTCAGCAGGCTCCCTCATCTCGGCCCCGCACACAGCACTGATACGAATGCAAGGCCACGCCCCTTCCCATGTTTATAATCCGGGGGTTAAAGAGATCCTCAGCATGGTACATGGGTATCAGGTGAGTTTAAAATATTCCCACAACTCTACTATAATACCAATGTGAGTTCAGGAAGAGACAGGAATTTCTTTCATGCCATTTCTCTGATTATTTTAATTAAATTCCTGCCAAAAAAGCAAGAATCTAAATTATTTACAGTTCACTGATGACGTCTAAAGAAGCTTCAAATGGGCTTTCATAATGTTAATGAGCGCCACTGATCCAAATACAAGTCCTAGTTTGTTCCACATCAGAAACTTGTGTGTGTGTGTTTATAAGAAGGGCAGGGCTGGATTGTAGGGAACATTAAGGTGTGTCCTTTGCCCTGCAGTGCTCAGCATTGAAGATTTAGATGCTTTAGTGGGTTTGAGTAACCGGATCGCATAGTTGCATTGTCACACCCCCTCGATGAGCTAAACAGGTTCCTCTGGTCTAAATTCCCTGACACAAACACACACACACACACACACACACACACACGCACGCACACCAAGTTAAGGTGCGGTGCATTGGCCTGCTCAATCTTGACTTCAACTTGACTGCTGTCTCTCTGTTCTATTGCTTTGGGATGCCAGTGTTATTATTCTGCCATTCGAGATCAGGTAAACGAAAACTTCATATATAAACAATGCATAAAATTAATACATATGCAACAAATATATATATATATATATTATTGCTGTATTAAAATAATAATTGATAAAGATGTCGTGTGTGTGTGTGTGTGTGTGTGTGTGTGTGTGTATATATATATACACACACACACATTACACACACACATGACATCTTTAGCAATTATTATTTTAATACAGCAAAAATATATACCGAGTAGTACTGTGAATTAAACAGAATATTTATCTGGAAGCGGACACCATATATTTGACACCACAAGAGTGAATCCTTCTGTTAGTTTGCCTAATGGGATAATGAACCAATTCTAAAAACAGCTGTGACTCCTGCCATGCACACCCACAATGTGCGTCTTTCCCATGCAGGCTGTTCATTCACCTCAGGCGGTTTGCTAGTTAGTCAGTAGGAGGGCTGTCACTTATTTGAGGTGGGGCTTATTACAAATAATGAGGCATAAGCATGTGTCTCTTGAGTAAATGTAATTTCTTTCTGTCTCCTTCAGCACGGCAACACCGACGCTTTGGTAACTCTCCCTTCTGTGCTGTCAGCAAAGCATCCTATTGGGGACCAGTCTGTAGGAGGCGGAGCCTATCTTGACTTGCAGTTGCTTTAAGCCAATCTATTGATGAGGCCATGCCCCTTTGGTGGATTCAACAAACCCCTTAAAACAAAGCAGTTTATGCCATTTATACTATTTATATGAGAATTTTTAAAATAGTTATATGTATTTTGACATTAATGTATATTGTACATTGTTTTTTATGCATTAGAGCTAATATTCTGCTCATAAGGTTTTTGCTGAAGATGTGTGTCTGTGTGTGAGTGTGAGTTTGTATGTTTGTGTACATGCACATGCAGTGATGTTCACTCAGGAAATAGCTTCTCAAACCAGGGTCTAAACATAGCTGCCGAATCAAAGGCAGACTTTCACTGAAACCATAAATTTAAGCCAAAGGACCATAAAAAAGTGTGTTAGTGCCTCCCTGTTGATGTGACTCTACCGTGAGTATGTGTGAATGCGTAGAGACCTTCTCAAGACTCTTTTTTTTTTCTTCCTTTGAAGGTTTTAATTTGCATGAAGTTAATAGAGCTAGCTGTTATAACATGTTTACAAGATTCGCCAAATCCTTACACCACGCACAACGCAGTTCGTGGATGTCTGAAACATGTAGTTCTGCAAGTCATTTCGCCAAAATAGCTCAGAATCAGGAACAACTTACTTTTGTGCTTTATACCCGTGTCATGCATCAGAAAAATGTATTGTCCGTACCAATCAATGTACAAAATATAGATAAATGTGCTTGTTGATGTGTGTATGTGTAGTACATGTTACCCAATTGTTGTGTGTGTGTGTGTGTGTGTGTGTGGGTGTGTGCACCATAACCAAAAGTCAATGCATGCGTGTTTATTTACTGCACTCAGAGAGTGTTTTTGGGCCTGCTGTAATGCACACAGGTGTATTTTCACCCATTGTCTGTGTATTAAGGATAGTGTTTGTGTGCATCTGCTGGAATGTGAACAGGTTTATTTTTGACCTGCAGCTGTATCCCATCTGTACCCTCCTGTTTGTTTATGCCAATGTGCCTCATTTATTAGTCTGTGCTTTTTTTAAATACTAAGAGTAATTTGCATGTTTAGGCTTTTATGAGCAGTAGGAGTAAAGCGTATGACAGTGAAATAGTCAGTGTGATTTATTTGTACTAGTACCCACACATGCCAACAAGCAGTAGTTAAGCAGAAGCACACCTCACTCATGTTACCGATCTGTTACCATCATATTTTTAATTCCTAACATAGGTGGAAATGAGAAATCAAGAATTTGGCTGTTTGGAGAAAGTATTATTTTATTTTGATATTTTATAATAACTTAAAATAAAGTAAATTTAAATTGAGTGACTGACTTATGTTTGTATTTACATATCCACACCTAAAAAAGTGATTGAGCTACATGAAATAGATTTTTTTTTTTTTTTTTTTTTTACAGTGTGGTCATATCAAAATATTAACACTGGAGCTGCAACTCCTTTATGAGAATCAAGTTGTATACAAGAAAATAAAAAGTTTACATTTCATTTTGTTGCTCCTAAACTACTTCTCAAAGGGAAACCTGAAATGTGTATTTAATGCCCTCTAGTGGGCAATGTGATCATAAAAGCTTGATCTCTCGTCAATGTACTTCCGGAAATATCTTCCTTGTTTTTATATTACAAGAGAGAAAGGAGGTTTATTGTATAAAAACTTCAGTTTCATATGAAACGTATATTAGGGATAGCAGTACAATTTTCCACAAAATATAAATTAGAAACCTTTGACTTTGCATGACATTAAAGCACATGTTCAGAATAGAATACTAACTAGCATAGTTACGCAGTAGGCTACTCACTATATACACTGTCTAAAAATAGTATCTGATGCAGTACAATATATAAGGGCACGTTTTAAACCGTAGTATAGTTACATGACCTCATTATGCTTTCAGGTTAAGTGTCGCTAATTATATCGGAAATAAAAAGTTATTTTAATCCAATTGTAATATCTTTTTTTTTTTTTTTTTTTTTTATGTAAAAATGTATTCAAAATTATAAGTAAAAATATCTTTTGGGCTGGTTAATTAAATAATGATTTAAAAATTTGTAAAAATTACAGCTGATATTCAAGTTCACAAGTCACATTTAAATGCATTGCATTGTCAGATATAGTGACCCAGGCACTGTGCTCTGCTGTACACGTGGAAGGTCATCCAGGTATTTTGCATACTGTACACAGTATGCATACTATAGAAATAGTATATTTAGTATAGTATGCTATTCAGAACATAGCCAAATACAGTGGGCCTACACACTCACAGCTTTAAGCGAAGCCTGCAGCATTTAAATAAACTCTGCCCTTCAGAAAACCATCGACAGATTATAAAACATTGAGAAAAACAAGTGATACGAATTATAAAAAGTTAACCAGTCATTGTCGTCAGTTTATACAGCGCCAATGCCATGCTATGAACAGAACAAGCAAACAAATGTTTCTGTAACCGTTTTAAAAACTGCTGTGTGGTATTAGCAAAATGCTAAAATGTATTATGTGTAAAATGTGTAACAGTGAAATAAATTAGTGCATTGGGTTAAGGGCTCCTTTTTCTGTGTAGTATTTGTTGTCTGTAAGCAGAAGTGTTGTGTGTGTTGTCTCAGAGTTCTGTCATTAACAGAGCCCTCAGCAGTTTCTCTCTCTCCATCCGCAGATCTTCAGAGCTTCACGCATACAAAGACAGACGGATAAACAGAAAGAAAGATGGGAACAATCAGTGAAAAAAAAAAAACATTAAGAGATGGAAAGAAAAATGGAGAAACATGCATAACAAAAGAAAGATATGAATAATCACTGAGAGACAGCAGATATATAGTAGGAAAATATACATCTTAGTGGAATTATTCAAGATTTTGGAAAGAGCCTAACTGTTGTGTGTTTATGTTACCTTTCTGTATGTGTCGCATATGGTAGCAGGTGAGGTACTGGACTTGGAAAGAACAGCGGGGAGTCACGCTCCAAATGTGGAGTCTCCTTCTGCTATGGAGAAGGAAAAAAAGAATGTCTTTGTATTGTCAAATACAGTATCTCCAGGGGTTAAATTGGGATTTAGATCGTGATAGAACTCGTTTGCACAAACGTTTAAGAAATCAAACAAAACTTTTACTGCATATCAGTGGATGTATATCAGAAACAGTGGGTGCATTTTATTTTGTGACTAAAAAAATCTCATGTTGTGACTAAAATATACAGTATCCATCTTTTTTTTCAATGCAAAGTAAGCTATTTCCTGTGAATGTGCGAGACTTCCAATTCATTAACCGCTATATGAGTAATTAGACGAGCAAACAAGTTATCAAAGCAGTAAAATTATTTGTGCTATGACCAGTGCGTTTATGATTACGATAATAAGATAATATGATCAAATATCATGCAGCATTACGGACTGTTTTTGTACAGCTAAAATAACTGGAAGCTATTTTGAAGCTATGTGACATTTTAATTAAATAAAAAAAAAATATTGATGTTCACAGATAAATCATTTATAATAAAGCACAGCAAAAAACGACTTAAAATTCTTATAATAAGAATAGTCCAATTTGATTTCATGGTGACTTTTAGTTGAAAATGGCCGTGCCTGCTCTTACGCTAAACATTTTGGTGGATATTGGGTAGCTAAGGAGTAGGAGCGTGCAACCATTTGAACAGTGCTGGGGCTCGGGGCGAATATGCGTCATCGTAACCAGGGTACATCTGACTAAAGATTGAAGCATACTGCTTATACAGTTGTGGTCAGAATTAATGGCACCCCTGGTAAGTATAATCAAAAATGTAAAAACAAACCTGCATTGTTTATCCTTTTGATCTTTCATTCAAAAAATTAGCAAAAATCTAACCTTGAAGTAAAAGAATTGAAAGTGGGGGGTAAATCACATAATGAAATAAATGCCTCTCTCCAAAACACACTAGCCATAATTATTGGCTCCCTGTTATTAAATACTTTTTGCAACCTCATTTTGCCAAGAGACCAGCTCTGAGTTTTCTCCTATGCCTGATGAGTTTGGAGAACAACTGACAATAGATCAGAGACCATTCCTCCATACAGAATCTCTCCATATCCTGCAATTCCCAGATCCATGTTGATGCTGCTTCTTTTCAGTTCACCCCAGTCATTTTCTATAGGGTTCAGTTTAGGGGACTGGGACGATCATGGCAGAATCTTCATTTTGTGCTCAGTTACCCATTTTTGTGTTGATTTTGATATGTTTTGGACCGTTGTCCCGATGGAAGATGCAACCACGGCCCATTATAAGATTTCTAGCAGAGGCAGTCAGGTTTTGATTGTTTATCTGTTGGTATTTGCTAGAATCCATAATACCATGTATCTGAACAAGAACAAGCAAAAAAATATGCCCACAACATATACACTCACCTAAAGGATTATTAGGAACACCTGTTCAATTTCTCATTAATGCAATTATCTAATCAACCAATCACATGGCAGTTGCTTCAATGCATTTAGGGGTGTGGTCCTGGTCAAGACAATCTCCTGAACTCCAAACTGAATGTCAGAATGGGAAAGAAAGGTGATTTAAGCAATTTTGAGCGTGGCATGGTTTTTGGTGCCAGACGGGCCGGTCTGAGTATTTCACAATCTGCTCAGTTACTGGGATTTTCACGCACAACCATTTCTAGGGTTTACAAAGAATGGTATGAAAAGGGAAAAACATCCAGTATGCGGCAGTCCTGTGGGCGAAAATGCCTTGTTGATGCTAGAGGTCAGAGGAGAATGGGCCGACTGATTCAAGCTGATAGAAGAGCAACTTCGACTGAAATAACCACTCGTTACAACCGAGGTATGCAGCAAAGCATTTGTGAAGCCACAACACGCACAACCTTGAGGCGGATGGGCTACAACAGCAGAAGACCCCACCGGGTACCACTCATCTCCACTACAAATAGGAAAAAGAGGCTACAATTTGCAAGAGCTCACGAAAATTGGCCAGTTGAAGACTGGAGAAATGTTGCCTGGTCTGATGAGTCTCGATTTCTGTTGAGACATTTAGATGGTTGAGTCCAAATTTGGCGTAAACAGAATGAGAACATGGATCCATCATTCCTTGTTACCACTGTGCAGGCTGGTGGTGGTGGTGTAATGGTGTGGGGGATGTTTTCTTGGCACACTTTAGAACCCTTAGTGCCAATTGGGCATCGTTTAAATGCCACGGCCTACTTGAGCATTGTTTCTGACCATGTCCATCCCTTTATGGCCACCATGTACCCATCCTCTGATGGCTACTTCCAGCAGGATAATGCACCATGTCACAAAGCTCGAATCATTTCAAATTGGTTTCTTGAACATGACAATGAGTTCACTGTACTAAAATGGCCCCCACAGTCACTATATCTCAACCCAATAGAGCATCTTTGGGATGTGGTGGAACGGGAGCTTCGTGCCCTGGATGTGCATCCCACAAATCTCCATCAACTGCAAGATGCTATCCTATCAATATGGGCTACCATTTCTAAAGAATGCTTTCAGCACCTTGTTGAATCAATGCCACGTAGAATTAAGGCAGTTCTGAAGGCGAAAGGGGGTCAAACACAGTATTAGTATGGTGTTCCTAATAATCCTTTAGGTGAGTGTACGATCCAGCAGTATATTTAACCGTAGGGATGGGGTACTTATCCCTTTTGCACCAAACACATCTGGTGGGTTTGCTGCCAAAAAGCCCTTTTTTTGTTTCATCTGACCATAGAATCCAGTCCCTTTTGAAGTTCCAGTCATGTCTGACAACTGAATATGCTGGAGTTTATTTTTGGAGGAGTGAGGAGGACTTTTCTTGAAACCCTCCCAAACAACATGTGGTGATGTAGGGGTTGTTTGATATATTTTTTAGGCTTTCTGACCCCCAAGACTCAAGTAATCTCTGCAATTCTCCATCTGGGATCCTCGGAGAGTCTTTGGCCACACAAACTTTCCTCCTCACCGTGCATTAAGACAATATAGACACACATCCTCTTCCTGGCAGATTCGTAACATCTTTAGTTGATTGGAACTTAATTATTGCCCTGATGGTCAAAATGTGGATTTTCAATTCTTTAGCTAATTTCTTACAGCCACTTTCTATTTTGTGATGCTCAACAATCTTTTGATGCACATCAGAACTATATTCTTTGGTTTTACTCATTGTAATGGATGATTAAGGGAATTTGGCCTTCGTGTTTCCTCATATTTAAACTCCTGTGAAACAAGTAGTCATAGCTAGACAATTTCATGTTCCTAGTCAACGCGATGATGCGAATGTGCTCTAGTTATATTGTTAGGGGAGGGGCCAGCCTCAGTGGCTCCAGTGCATCAGAGCCACAGTTTTAGCCCCGCCCAAAAAATCCTGAACACAGCAATGGTGAAAAACTGTTTAACTGTTTAATCTGATCAGGAGAAAAGAAAAAGTCTTACCGGTGGGTATATGGGTGGCTGGACCTGTTTGTCCAAGGAGCTGTTTGATGAGGATTTTACCATACTGCACTGGGAGGAGATGGCTGCAAGTGCCTCAGGGAGGTCATCTTCATCACTATGGTTACTATAGGACAAATAAAATATTTCAAAAGAGTCCTCATTGTTAAATCTAAAATGCCTCTAATGCCTAGTGACTCACAAGCTGAACTGTCTGACGAGGCGTTTGCGCCTGTCCACTCTTGGCTTCTCTATGTTCAGACTGCTTGATCCTGAATCCTGTGAGGAGCTGGGATACCTGAGATCAGAAGCCGAAGTCAGTGAATATAACACATTGAGACAAAGACGCTTGATGGTTTCTGGTGCTTGAAAATCATGTGAGACATTTACCAGCTTCCAGAGTTAGTACCTCACCTGTCAGTTTGGTCTCCACTTGAGGAGTTCCCTTTTGAGGTTCCACTATCACTTTGGGTGGCTCGCTACAGTAGAGAGAGTAGAGCAGAGACTATGCATAATCTCACTGCTATCACATGCCCTCATTGTGTAACCATAGTATTTGTGCTTTATAAACTCATAATGTTTCATTAAAATGTCATAACTCGATCTTCATGTGGAAACAACTTTAGTGACGTATGACGGACTAATAGTTTAGTTCGCTTAAACTCTGCCCCTTTCTTACAATCGTCCACAAGCTCGCATTCTGATCTGCCTCCATCCAATCAACAAATGATGGATAGAACCAAGTTCCCACCCTACATTTTTCTTCTTTTTTTTTACAACCTCATTTCCAGAAAATTTGGGACATTTTGTAAAATGCAGTCAATTTAAGAATCTGTGATTTGTTAATTCTCTTGCACCTTTATTTTACTGACAAAAGATTTCCAGTGTTTTCACTGACTGACTGTATTTTATAATATAAATTTTGTTTTAGTTTGATGCCACATTCCAAAAAAGTTGGGACAGAGGCATATTTTACCACTGCGTCACAACACCTTTCATTTTAATTACACTTTTTAATAATTTGGGAATTGAGAATACCGGTACTAATTGTTGCAGTTTTGCAAGTGGAATTTTGGCCTAATTTTGCCTGATATAAGATAGCTACTCAACAGTGCAAGGTTGTCTTTGTTCGATTCTCCTTTTCATGAAGGGCCATGCATTTTCAATAGGAGACATATCTGGACTGCAGGCAGGCCAGTCAAGCACATCCTCTCTATGGTGCAGTGTCTATGAAACCACTTTGTTGTGGCACATGCAGAAAGAGGCCTTGCATTGTCTTGATTTCCAAGAAAGATGTCTCTGTACAATCCCAATATATGCCTCCACGTCAATGGTACTTTCACACATATGCAAGTCAAGCTTACTGATGCACCCCCATACCATGACAGATGTTTGCTTTTGCACTTGTCGCAGATGAAAGTCCCTTTCGTCTTTGGGACTGAGAACTCAATGACCATTTTCCCCCAAACATACACTGAAATGTGCTGAAGGGTCAGACTGTGTTAAAGGGTTAGTTCACCCAGAAATGGAAATTCTGTCATCATTTACTCACCCTCATGTCGTTCCAAACCCCTAAGACTTTTAATTATCTTCGAAACAAAAATGACATTATTTTTAATAAAATCTGAGCGATTTCAGTCCCTTCATTGACAGCTACGCAACTACCAATTTGACGCTTCAAAAAGTTCATAAAGAGATCGTAAAACTAATCCATATGAATGGAGTGGTTTAGTCCAAATTTTCTGAAGAGACACGATCGCTTTATACGCTGAACAGATTTAGGCTTTTATTCGCACAAATCAGTTATGATATATGGAAGCTCATGCATGTTTGCTTGATGTGTGAGAACCAATGAGGTTCGTTCTCGTGTGTTTTACAAAGTAAAATTATTTTCTGGAAATAGGGGTTGTATTATCAGTTACGCTCTGATACGTCACAATACAGAAGAAAAGATAATTGCAAGTTCCGTTTCATCGCAACTTTAAACCTGACCACATTTAGCTTCGATTACCTGTTTTTACAGGTACCTTGCATAAAGATATAGATAAATCAATTGTCTCTCAGTACGAGCAGTTACTTTAGAGATGTTGCTCTTTAGCTGTTCCTGTAAAACCGCAGGGGAGGAAGGAAGACTTTTCTCTGAAAGTGGTTTTTCCTCTGCCTGTAGTTACAGAGAGAATGAAATACTTATTCATATGACATAAGACAGCATTAAAAAATGTTCTGTTTTCCAAGAGGCAGAAATCTTCTTAACTTACCATGTCTATGTTGATGTGAAGGGCTGGCCATGCTGCAGGTTCTGCTTCTAGCTGGTTCTGCAGAGCTCGATCCAACTCATCAGAGAGCCCAGGAGACATAACCCAAGCTTCTGATGTAAACAATCACATCAGCATAGGCTACATGTTCTGATTTTTTTATTTATTTATTTTTTATGTCTTTTTTTTCAATATTTTTTTACGGGTCTTAAAGGGATAGTTCACCCAAAAAAGACAATTCTGTCATTATTTACTCACACTGTTTGGTTACAGTTACAGTTCTTCAAAATATATATTTTTTATGTTTAGCAGAAAAAAATAAATTCATACAAGTTAAATGATGACAGGATTTTCATTTTTGGGTGAACTATCACAGTCTGTCTCGCACAGCCACTTAAAATTCAATAGTCAACTATAAAGATCAATTATCAACTATGACAACAATTAATTACTATATTATATCATCCACACCAACGGACGAAAAGATTCTGTTAAACGCGTAACGTAATCTGCCGCTGTTAAAGTCGGGTGGATTCTGATTGGCTGTCAATTGAACTGTCTTCTTCAGTGTCATCATAGCTGTAGTGTGGAGTGGACATACCTGGCTATTCGTATAAAATTGGGACAATTAGGCCTATTAAAAATGTATGGTTATTGTTGTCAGTGTCAATCTGTGCAATAGTGGAATTTTTCATTGACCTCGTCTGCAGGTTTAATCGATAAGCCACCAGGTGGCATTAGTCACTGAATCATTTACTTAACAGACTCGTTCAAACACTGATTTATTTAAGAACGAATCACAGTTCGAATCAGTTGTGACCACGCGCAACCATTCTGCGTTGAGGGAGAAAAAAATCTAACGAAATGTCTATAATGTAAGTTACTCAATATAGCTTATTGTTGATTGGACTGTTGTGAACAACAGAACTCTTATAAAGTTCAAGTAGATTTGGACTCACTTGGTTTAGCTGTCGTGAGGCACAGCGCTTCCTGTTTTTCATATCCATGGCGATGGTTGCAGCGATGGATCTTTCCAGAATGAGGAGCTTCGTTCTCTTCCACACTAAACCTCCGGGTGTCTGCAGTGCTCAAAGGGAAACTATAAAACAACGCACAACAATGACGCAGAGTACAATGGTATATGACAGCTCCACATTATTTTTGGTCGTATGACGGAGAGATTCAGAACAATAGGGGCCTTCAAGTTCATTCATATATATCTATACATCCACCCACACATGCAGCAGAATGGCATACGTCATCTTTATTGATCTATACATTCACAACACAATTAACCAACCAGCTTATTATAACCAATGCAAACCTGAGATGGTACTTATTGATTTATTTTCAAGTAACATGTTATGAAGAACCACAGTAAAATGACATGCAGAAACATGCAAACGCAGCTTTCTAATGTAACGGAGTGCTTATTAAAGTAATTTCAATTGATGGACACACAACAACAACGTGTTTATGCAAATGGTGTTATTAAACAGAAAATGGAACAGTGCAAATGTTAATACAAAAATGAGAAGCAAATGTCAAGGGTTTACATAATCAATAAAATTGAGTCGATTAGCGTAAACAACACGTTTATTAAGGCAGGTCTCATTGCAGCAGTCTGTAATCATTAAAAGCCCCCCATCCCTAGCTGATTGAACGGATTTCGATGGCCAAACACGAAGATTTCTAACTTAACACTTCAGCAAATAATGATCATTAGCACATTTAGAACAGATGTCACAAGTATTTTCAAGGTGATTTTAAATTAAGTAAATCAGGGTTTGTAAACAGGTAGGTGCTCGTCTTGGAATGATATATAAGGGATCTGCACTTAATAGTAAACTTTCAGACATAATATGCACACATCTATGAGTTAAAATGATAAAATATGCTATAATCTAGAACAAGGGTGATCAGTCTGGCTTCTGGATGTTCTTGCATACCTCTCTGTAATTTTAAAGATGTTTTGAGCAACCCTGCTATATAATATTAAGGCACAACAGCAGCAGTTTCATATCCCGGCATTGTCTTTCAGGTAATTTGCTAGTTCTAGATTTTATCGAAATCATGTAAAACTCTAAAAGCTATTAACATGCAGATTGTCAGACGTCAAGGTCCACATATGCTAATATGTTTTTGCCATCTCAGGATGCATTTGATCGGATGAGACCTGATGGATGATCACAAGCAATGAATGAGACTCCTGCAGGTGAGATGATGAAGAAGTATGACAGGCTGACTGTGATTGGATGCGAGCGTTCAACAGTCTCTTTTACTAAGGTGAGCGGCTCATCCAAACACCCTTTCACATGCTCAGAGCGCAGTCATAACTTTGTCTCTGTGCACGATAGACACACTCCTGCCACTGCACTCAATCAAACCGCTCTCACCAAACCCACCACTGCTCGCAGGGGGTCTGTCCACATAGGAGGGTCTAAATCAGACACATATGCACATGCAGGTGAAACACAGATGATATCAGCCTACATTTTGTGACAGAAACTGAAATACTGGCAGAGGTTTTTATCTTGGTAGATCAAATGTATACCTGTGTGGTGGCGGAGCATATCCCAGTTCCATGGGCTGTATGTATAGTGGAGAGGTCAGACTAGGTGGATGTGATCTTTGCCAGGGTTCCTGTGCAATTGGAATGTTGTGCTTATACTGGAGGGAAACAGAAAAACTGATTCACAGGAGTGAAGTCTCTTGCCAATTACTTAAGCATTAAGAACTCAGTCTGCTAAATCTCAGTCAATGTAAAAACCAATATCATCATGCTGAATTATTTGCTCATAATTATTTATTTGAATATGTTAGATACTCAAGATTAAAATTAGTCACAAAGCTCAGGGGTTTTCTACAGAATCTCTAAAGGTACATGAATCCCCCCCCCCCCCCCCCCCCCCCATTTTTTTATACTTTAATGCTTTTGCGTTCTTTTACTAAAGTATTGCACTCCCCTGAGAAACTGCATTTGCTTGCTACATTTGTGTCATGAAAATAATATGAGGTGGGAGGAAAAACTATACTGCTTTTGTAAGCAAACACAAAGTTTCTAGGGGGAAGGAAATACTGAAGCGCTGAAATATAATTTTCGTCCCATCTCATATTTTTTCTCCATCACCGTGTCCCCGTAGGGGCTCTGTAGCTTTCAATTTTTTTGCAAAGGGCCTCCAAATATGATGTTCACTTTGCAAAGGACCCTAAAAACTTCCATAAAATATAATAGTATTGAACCTTCACAAATACAAAGAATAGAACTTTTCAACCCACTTTTTTTACGGTTACAAAAACTAGGACTGTCAATAAAGTAAAACAATCATGATTTCCAGCCTCTTTTAAAAACAGAATGAAACCGTAAATATATAATTTAATTTTATAATATAATTCACATAATAAATAAATACCTTAGGATATCAGTCTAAAAGCACCTGATGTAGCTAATAAATGCCCATTTGTATTTCTTCCTAAAATAATCATATAAAGTAAGAAGGATATTGAAAAAATACCGGTTTTAAGCTTGGCTCAGGGCTGGTCTGTGCACTACAGAACAGAGAGAGAATCTTTCATTACATAATTACAACCAGTAGAAAAAGAAAAACCTTTTATTACACAACAGCAAAATATATATATATATTTAAAAAAAGCATACATTTTTATATCTGAGCGCTCATGATTGTGTTTGTGTGGCTTTACCTTAGATTGGGATGTTTTGCTGGAGTCATGGCTGTGGAAGACAAAAGCAGTCAAGTATACATGACGTGTGCTGTGGTATTTGCATTAAAGCACCATTGACATGCTTTAGGGCAGATGCAGGGCAGACACAGAGATTAAGCATGTCAGAAATGCATTAGGTTGATTATTGACGGGCGAAACTGCACACAGACCTACCCTTGGCTTTGACCATAGACTGGGCTCGTGATGGGTATCTTTTACTTGGTCTTCTCTCAAAAGTGCTTGCTCTCCTGACTTTACCACTATGTGTGGCCTGATATTCGGTCCTTCCACTGTAAGCACAAACAACCTGATACTTAAAGACAAAAGGATAAATATATTGGCAGAATTAGGTGTGGATGTGTGTAGGGATGTCTCGATCAAGTTTTTTTTGTGCCCCCGATGCGATCAGAGTCATTTAATATTGAGTATCTTCCAATACTTAGTCTTGTATTTTCCGAGTGCTCGGTGCACACTTCAAGTACGTTAAAGTTATTAAAATCAATCCAATCTATACAGGGCCGTGAAGAGAGTTTCCTCTCGGGAAGGGGCTCAAATGTAAAAAAAAAATTTGCATCCATCACCATGGAGTAATTTCAATATAGCAATTACTATTGTAATTATATTGGTAGATGTAAAAATCTGTTACAATGTTAGACATTATAAACTAGACTGTGTGGTCACAATTATGAATACTTTTTGTATTTTATATGCACAATAAGCAGAATAATTGCAAAAAGGTTAGAAAGCATGTGTGTCCGCGACTCCGCGCTCACGCACATTTGAGCTTCTTTTCCTTTTAGGAAAATAGTTGGATTAGATGGCTGATGCAAAATAAAGGATCATGCTTAGGATAGCCAATACCGATCAGTTACAAAAAATGCTTAATCAGCCCCGATACAGATCTTAGGGATCGGCTCGAGACATCCCTACATGTGTGTACATGTACCTGAATCTGAACCGTGAGCCGAGGCGTGTGAAGTCACTGCGGTCGCTTGTGTTGTGGGTTGGCTGTCTGAGCCGGAAGAAGGCGTGGCTCTCGACTGCACACTTCCATAAGTGCTTACACTCGTGAGAACTCGACAGCTGAAACACAAACGTGTGCTCCTGCTCTCGGCCCTGCACACAAATACACAGACACACACAAAAGCACTTTACATTATAGAACAGGGTTTTTTAATTATTATAATAATTTAATATTTTAAGATTATATTTTTTTATTTAATTTTAATTTATTATTATATCATAATACAAATTTTTTTTTAATGTGTGAAAAGAAAAGTAAACTACGAAGTTAGGATGAATAAAGTTGAAATTCTGCTAAATACTTCATTGGTCCTCTGACATTCAAAATATTAAGCAAAATTAAAAATGTAGTTTAGAAGCATATGATTCCACAGCAAAGTTGATTATTTTAATGGCAAATATAAACCTCATATCCCCCAAGGTATAGAGGAATTTTTACATGTATAATTTTGGTATCCTACAGTGTGAGCACAGATAAGTTAGTGCAAGTTTTGTAAAACTCACCTGTTCATCATCCTCCACCACTACTAATGTCAATCTGTTCTTCTTGAAGTCAAGACGGGTTATTTTAGGCCTAATTGGAAACATTTATGTTTATGACCAGCATGTTGAGATGGAAAGTAATGATCCAGCCACTGGTCAGAACAACAGAAGTGTGTATCTGTGAATCTCACCAAAAAAAGAGGCCAATTTTGCTGGATCCCTCGAAAACAAGGATTCCGGTCGGGGTGAGTCCCAGAGCATATTCTCCTCCATCCCGTCCCTGCACAAAGTCAGTATACAGCACTTTTACTCTGCGTTTATTTCAAAAGTATGTTATACAAACCACTGATCAAAAGTTTGGGGTCAGTAAGATTTTTTTAATTGTTTTTGAAACAAGCCTCTTTTGCTTAAAATACAGTGAAGACAGTAATATTTGTGATATATTATTACAATTTAAAATAACTTTTCTATTTAAATATATTTAAAAATGTAATTTATTCTTGTGATGGCAAAGCTAAGTTTTCAGCATCATTACTCCAGTTTTCAATGTCCCATGATCCTTCAGAAATCATTCTTATATGCTGATGAATTTCTATTTGATGAAAAGAGTAAAAAAGAACAGCATTTATTTGTAATAGAAATCTTTTGTAACATTATAAACACTTTTTTTTTAAATTAATTTAATGCATCCTTGTTGGATAGAAGTGTTTTTTTAAGCTTTTGAACTGCAGTTTTCATCCTGATATCAGTTAATTTTAAGAGCAGATGGGTGGATGAATGGGAGCATGGTAGTAGGCCTACTTCTAGAACTGCTGTTATAAAGATTAATTCCTCTACTGTAGTGGCATATTATTGCTGTTGTGAAGGAATAAAGCAGCTTTTAATATGTTTTTAATACTGATATAGAAAGATGCAATGGAGTTATTATTCAGTTAGATGATTGTTTTTGTAAAATACATAATTATTACAGAGCTATTACAGATAACTCTGCTGTTGTGAAAGTATAAGAGGGTGAAGATAACAAAATATGAAGCCAAGAATTTGAATATGCTCTTAGAACTGTAATCCTTGAAATCCGAGGACTGAAAGGATGTAAATTAACTAAAGTGAAGCCCTATTCGGACAGGACTAGTTTTTTAAATCACTCGACGTGTGTGATTTCATGTACCGATTCGGACGAGACTGACATCTCCGTGTTTATTAATGAGGTGGGAGTGTGTGTTTTCTAGACGTGGGTGTTAGAGGTTAAGGTCATGTGCTGTGCTTGCGTGCTGATGCATCACGTATATTTTTTTAATTTAGTCTTTTAATTTAGTATTTGTTAATATAATTTTAATTTACTATAAAAAGCCTATTTAAGTAAACTTCACGAGTTTATAGAAGTGACTTTTTATAATAAACCCACATAAGTGAGCAGCATCTACCTCTTAACTGGTATTAAAATGGGTATTCTTGGCAGGTTTTTTTTTTTTTTTTGCGATTTGGCTCTATTTATTAATTGTATAATTCAATTTTTTCGTCGGATACTATCCATGTTGAAATTAAATGAAAGCATGCTGAAGATTGATGTGCAAACGGTAGCTCAGGTAGGTCAAAAAACGCACAAGAAAAAGCGTTCGAATAATACAACATCAGCAAAAATCACTGAGAAACTCTGGTAATAATTACTTTACCCCACCTCTCCATGTAAAACTAATCCTGTCCGAATAGGGCTTAAGTGATCTCACCTTCACAAAGTGCATGTCCACTCCATACATCTCCAGCCACTTGCACTTATTCAGGAAATTTAGCTCAGCTTGAGAAGGACTTGTTCCCCTGTAGAGAGATGTAACATTCAAACTCATGAGCCATAATGAACACCATAACTCATCATTGTCCAATACCCCATCAATTTATGGCTAGACTACAGCAACTCCCTCTTGCACAGCCTGACAGCATCTACCATATGTCCCATCGAGCACATCCAAACGTTATGTTGGACTTGTTTTTAACCTGCGGAAATCGTCTCACATTAAACTTCTGCTCAGCTCAAATCTCTACACTGGCTGACATTATCTGTAAGAATTCAATTCAAGTCATTGTTTCGGTCTTACATTTACGCTCTTTTCAATCTATTTCAATCTATCTATCTTTCAAGCTATTTTCAATCCCCAAGTCTGTATAGTCAAGAAATATCCTATTTCCAAGAACAACAAACAATCCAGACACATTTAAACAAATGCAACAACTCATCCTTAGGGACTGATCAGCAGTTGAGCACATACTTGTACAGTCGCAAACGCTGACTGATGATTGATCTTAAAATGGGGTCAAATGCAGAGCTGAGGATTTAATTAAAACCACAGGGAGATTGTTTGGAGTCTGTGTGAAATGCATGTAAACATTTCAAGTGTGATTATATAACTGACACTTCAATCTGTTTTAAGGACTTAATTCAAAACACACACAATCTTACACTGTTCTAACCAGGTGTGGCGTGACAGAGGTTAGCAGTCTGGTTTACAGATTTATCGCTTTTTGCTTTGTTTGTTGTTTGCTAAACATCAAATGTGTTCTGATTGACTATTGGCTTAGTCAACTTACATAGTACTTTCACTTTCAGTCTTTTAACCTGTATGTTAGGACATAGTGTTAGCTGTAGTATGGTGGGGATACGGAATACTCATTCATACTCATTACCTGCATTCAGCCCATTTGCGGTAGATGTCTGCCTCCATAATCTCCGACTGTTTGGGTGAAAAGCGAAACTCTGATACCAACACAATAGAGTGTTCTAATGGATCACAATCCCCAAGTTCACCTATTAACACACAAAACATAAAGAAATGGAAATGAAAAGGCAAAAATCTGCTGTAAATATGCAAATACATGAAAAAAAGTCCAAGCTGGCCATTAAACACACAGAACTCACTCTGTAAGCAATAAGCCCCGAGCTCCACGTATACATCATACGGACATTTTAACCTGCTCAGAGAAGAAGGAGAGACTTAATGACCCTTAAAACAGCCTGTAAATGTGTTTGCAGCATATAAAAAGTGGCTTTCAAAACATGCAACTGACAGTTTTCAAACAATGATCAAAATCCACTTCCGTAAAATGTGAGATGACGAGACCCTGTATTTATGTAAGAAAGTATGTGCACCCTGTGTGGGAAAGTGTGTCGGATCGTATCTGTGCTCTTAAATTAGAAGCCGTGTGTTGGTTCTCATTGGAGTTTCTTTTATTAAAAAGGAGCAGAGCAGCACCCAGGAGACCAGACCCAGATTATACACACTGAAACAGAGCTTTTATTGGACCCCGGTAGAAACCCTGCCTCACTGTATGTGCGCGTGTGACAGAGGGAGGGTCAGAGGCGTGACAGCGGGCAAAAAGGAGAATATGAAAGGCCCTCTCTTTTTCCACTGCGTGTGCATGTTTGTGTGTATCTCACTGTGAGGTAAGCGTAATTTCTTACTTGCCGGACAGTATGTCTTGTCTAAGCTGCAGTACGAAGAGATACCTGCAAAAGAAGTGATTACACAGTCATTAATCTGTAAAAGTCAAATATTTTTTAAATAGTTGTCAAATATTACAGTTCAGATAGGTTAAGTATACATATTAGGGATGAACTGACATTAAAATACTGGCTAACATTATAAGCAGTTAATTATTTGGTAACACTTTATAATAAGGTCTCATTTGTTAACATTAGTCAAAGGTAGGGTAGGCAATTTGTTATACTGGTTGAAACTCTCTTCACATTCTGATGGCAATCAATAATAGAAGTGGTACAAATATTAAAGCATGAGCATTTATCTTCTGTGGAAGTTTCAGGACCAAAAAATGTTCGTCCAATCACGCAATGTCCTACCTGCCTGTCAACATATTTATTTCCCTCTGCAGCAGTCAGGTGGTACAAGTCAGAGTTCTGCAAGTTGTTTACGTTCATTATTATTGTGATGTTATGTGCTTTGAGACATGAGGTTATTTTTTTTTAGGTTATTTATTTAACACCTTTGCAGAATCTGCTGTGTGCGTTCATGTGTTTTGAAGGATTGGCTTTAGAGACACTGAAGGAAAGGTGGGATCTCATGCTTTCAAAGCTAACTTTCAATTGCTAGCCTCTCCGCAATTGCCTATCCTAACTTTGATGCATTAACTAAAATGAACTAATAATGAGCAATAAATTCTTACAGCATGTATTAACATTTATTATTAATATATCATGTTCATGTTAGTTCACAGTGCATTAACTAATGTTAACAAATACAACTTTTTTTATAATGTATTCGCAAATGTTGAGATTGACATTAACAAAGATTAATAAATGCTGTAGAAGTATTTTTCATTGTTAGTTCACGTTAACAAAGAAACCTTATTGTCAAGTGTTACCAATTATTTTCATGTTATGATCGATATCCAATAAATAAGTGATAGAAAAATTCTACGCTACTGTTTCAAAATAAAACCAACCAAAAAATAAATAAACAATATACCCAAATCATTTAAAATGTTACAAGTAAATTTATGCAGCATAAAATTATAAATGCACAGTATGAAAAATTCATATTTATTTTGAGATTTGATAAAGATTACATTTATCATGTTATTAAATTAACTTTCAGCAAAGGTAATTAAATGTACAAATAAAGGAAATTACCATGCACAATTTAATATTGACAGATACAGATATATTTAAAAAATCTCTAATATCAGCTGATAACTGATTTAGTATTCATCACTAATACATAACAATATAAATAAAATAAATATAAATAATTCACCCAAATTCAAAAATGTTATGTACTCCCTCTTAAGAGTGTTTCAAGTCTTCTGAAGCTATATGATACATTTGTGTAACTTTAAGTCACTTCAGAAGACTGGCGCACTAACCCTATATGACCTTTTTATGATATTTTTATAGTGCCTTAGAAGACAGTTAGACATAAGGTAAATACATATATGACTGCTGTTGTTTACCTGGTGAACTCTTCGTGAAGGTTATTGGGCTCCGACGAATAGAATTTAACCCTGAAAAACAATCTGTATGGAGGTCCATCTACGACAGAGAGATTTTATGAGTAAGAGTATGTGTATGCTGGAATGAAACGGACACAATGTCAATTACAATAAAATCTGTACATAAACTTTAAAGGGAACAAAAAAGACAAGATGCTCTCCCTGAAGGTTATGAAAGATTGTTGTCATAGAGACAGGCACAAGTCAGCTAATGTTGATTCAGTGTGACTCAACGGCTTTTAAAAGTGTTGTAAAGCATATACCATTCTGAAGGGTAGTACTGCTGCGGTTATGCTATAATATAGAGAAGACAGACACTACAGGGACTCAATCAATGGCCTCTTTTCACTGACAACATAGTCTTTTTTGAATTGCACACAGGTTGCATGGCCTGAAAGATTTTAAATCTGCGTTGGAAACGGTATCAGTACACAGTAATTTGATTTCATCTCCCACTTTCTCCATCCAACAACTTTCTCTTTGGTGATCTGCGTGAGGTGTGTCTTGCACAACATTCACTGGAATTGGCTCTAGTCACGCCCATTGTATACACTCATAGACATTTGTCACTACTAGTCACTACGGCAACTGTAGATTATGAGCCTAAGGTCATCAGCCATCTGTGACCAGCCAACTTAACAACTCCACAATAACTAATTGTGTGTGTGTGTGTGTGTGTGTGTGTGCGTGATGTCTTATGACTACTCACATCTAATCTGCTTCTTTATGGGTTTGGCTGCATCCAGCCAGTGCTGAAAACATAAGGAAATGTGAAAAACAGCATGGGAGGATTGGGGGTGACAGTGGGAGGGAGGGAGAGGGAACAAGACAAAGAGTTTGTTATTAGTCTGAGTGCTGAGGAAAAGAAAATCCTGTTGTTCTGATTGATGTTGAGTAGCTGTTTCACACTGACACACTCCATTTCTCATTTCTGGTCTAAGAGCTGCAGCTTATAGAAAAACAGGTCACTGCCACATGCACGCACACACGCATGCGAACGCTTATTGAGTGCCACTCACCGCAACCTGCTCTGGGTCCATGAACTGCAGACCAAAGTAATCAGCCTCCACCAGATCCAAATGATACATAATCTGATCAAACAGATCCTGTCCCTTGGAATGTTTCTGAAACACACACATTTAACACACAGATAAATCACTAAGTGCGGAAAGCTTGGGGCTTCACACTGATCTTGTGACAGTTTAAGGGGACACCTGTGGAGCATGTCGTCGGCAGGAAGTTGCTCCAGTGCGCCTGCAGGGCTCGATGGCCCTGAATTAGGCACAGCGACGTACATGCTGCATTGATTTTCATATGCACTCATCACGGCTGAGTGATATAGCTTAAAATATCTTAGCATTCATCTCAATTTTAGTCTTGATTTTTGTTTTGTTTTTAGTCAGAAGAACCACAATTTTTTTTAATTAAACAAGTTACATACAATAACAATCTAGTTAAGAATAAATAGATAAAAAAAATTCAATTTTCAATTTTTCATTTTAAATGAACACAAAGACGAATATATAGTAAATTTCAATTTAATTTTCCATAACAAAAACAGAAATCTACACAACTGTTCAAAATCTTGGGGTCAGTAAGATTTTTTTTTTTTCAATAAATTAATTTTTATTCAGCAAGGATGCATTAAATTAATCAAGTGACCATAAAGACATTTCTACTATTACCATCAATGTCTATTTCTTTTTATTAAAGAATCCTGAAGATTTTTTAAATATTAAGCAGCAGTTTTTTTACATTGGTGATGGTAAGAAATGTTGTTTCAGAATAATACTGTTTTTACTGTATTTTTTATCAAATAAATGCACCATTGGCGAGCATAAGACTTATTTAAAAAAAAAAAACATTAAAAATCTTACATTTAAATTAAAATGCTATTAAAAGATCTGTCTTAATGCTCTTATACTCACAAGACAAGAAAATATATATTTTTAGCCAAATAAAAGTGCATCAGAATTGTCGCAATATTCATATTTAAAGTCGCAGTGAACTTGAAGTTGCAACCGACTTTACCTCAGTGTTGTGACATATTTCCAAGTGAAATGGAATATAGAATAGAGGCCGGGGTTTTACTTTAGCTCGCCTCCTCTCCATCCCTCGCTCATAGCAGACTGACGGTTGGAGGGGAGTGGTTAAGGATATTCTACCAAAGCCATCAAACTGACATCATCGGAGAAATAACGCCATTCCAGAGCGGAAGAAAATGTTCAGATTTTGATAAAAGATTACCAAGACAGACACATTTTTTTTGTGTATTAACTTGCACAGATTAATTGTTCACCACAAGACTAGTAATGTGTAAATAAGTAAATAAGGTAAATTTTGATTTCATGCCGACTTTAATTTTAAATCGCCAGCAAAATCATGGCAAATATACTGTGAATTTCAAATCCAAACCTTTCTTCCAAACCTAGTCTTATTACAAAGTCATTTGACAGATGATAACAAACACTTTGAAAAGCTACAGAGAGATCAAAAAATGGAAAAGCAAAACGCCAGAAAGAAGAGATTATCTCAAGAATAGTTCATGATGGTCAGTTTATTTTCAAGGCCAGCATCCACTGAGATTAAAAACTTTCAAACTAATGCAGATAATTTGGAATTTAGCTATTGATTTGTTCCATTTAACGGAGCATGATTGATTTCTTTTGTTGGTTCGGGGATGTTGTGAGGCGAAGGATTGAGCACATGATCAGAATAGGTCATGGAAATGGCAGGAGCTTCCGGTTATCATGAGAATGAGAAGTATTCCCTGAGTGGAACTCATCTTGGAATCCTCAATCAGCATCTCTACAGGGTATAAGAAATTAGTCAATAACGACATTACTTGGAAATGGAACATTCTTTTGGGGTTTGCCAAAGACAAATTTTAGAGAAGCTAATATAAGACGTGGCCCTCAATTTTCTAAGCCATTTTTGCAATTACTCTACCATTTAAATGTTTGGGGTCAGATTTTTTTATTTAAAGAAATTAATACTTATTCTGCAAAGATGCACTAAATTGATCAAAAGTGATAGTAAAAACATTTATAATATAACAAAAGATTTATATTTTCAATAATAAATGCTGTTCTTCTGAACTTTATATTTAGCAAACAATCCTGAAAAAAGTATCATGGTTTTCACAAAAATACTGAGCAACAGCACAACTCTTTTCACTCATAAAAAATATTTCTGGAGCACCAAATCAGCATATTAGAACTATTTTTGAAGGATCATCTGACACTGAAAACTGGACTGTGTGGCATTGCCACTTCTGTTAGTTTGATATTTTCGTATGTAATGCAGTGACATTGCTAAAAGTGTGAATTGAGTGTCCAAATAGTTTTTGGAGCCACTGTATAAGCTTGATATGCTGTAAAACTTCTAAAGCTCACTGAATAATATAATACAATGACCTGAAGGATTAGAGACATTGACATTATTGTTTTTCAATTGAAAGTGCTGGTCTATTGTGATAACATTTAGTCTTGATAAAGGCTCGAAACCTTGATATTTAGACAAGCTCCACAAGGCACACAGACAAAATCTTAAGACAGAGGAAAATACACACACATACTGTATGTAAGGTGCACACAAACCAAGGCCGGAGCAAAAATAGCTTGAAGTGTCAGAGGAGAGTGGCTGGATTTGGGACACACCCTGAGGGGGGCAGGGGTGGCTATTATTCTCTTTGATACTTGCTGCTGTTCAGGTTGACCTACAACCCTTAACATACATAAATCGACATGCATTTTAGAGCTGTTCTCTGTTCTCAATACACACAAAGTAGTACAAACTGCATCAAATAAAAATGATTCACTTTTGAAACTAAACTTATTATCAGGTTTGATGTTCGGGTTTCAGATGACACTGAGAGCGGTCAAATCAAAAGGAATTTATGATTTGTTAAAGCTAACTGACACACAAAAGGTATTTTATAAATTCTTTGACATGTTCAGACTTGTATGGCATAACATTGCCTGACTATGACATGTTTATAAACCAGCAATCAGCAACACTGTCATTGAAATATAAAACGATAATATGATGTGAACTTCAGTATTGAGAATAATTCAGTATTGAGAAGGAAATATTTTCAATTAAATATAATAGTTCTAGTCCTCTAATTTGATTGACCCAGTGATGTTCCAAGAGTGCTGTTATTCTTTATGACACACTTTTGTATCATTTTAATTTGTCTATGTTCACGTGTTCTAGACTAGAGCATTTAAGTGGTGTGGAAGCAGATTTTGCCTGAAGAACGTCTTTTTGACAGTAGGCGTACGCTTGCAACGCACTGGTAACATGCTCTATTGTGTTAGTCAGGTGGTAATAAATCTCAAGGGGACTAAGGGGAATATTTCTCTTTAAACCAGATGTGTTATGGTCACATGACAATGACAACATGATGTATGTAGTAGGTTCTGATTACATTAATTTAACACACATTTACCATTAATGACCGGCTTAGTTAGCTTACATAATGGCATAGCATACAGATACCCTACATAACAATCTTTAAATGTAGTTCCATAAGTGTTACAAGTCCAAATATTTCAGTTTTAAAAGAATGATTTAATAATGTTCAATTATTCTATAAATACTTTTATTATTGTTTATAAACAGTTAATTAGTGAAAATTTCCATTATACACACATTGTTTTATTATGCACTATATAGAAAACAAGTATATTACAAATCAATGTCGTTTTTATGTACTTAGTATAACTACTTGATGGAGATCCTCACGACACCGCTTTATGTCTTGCTTGGTGGTAGGTAAAGCCTAATGTTTTGGTTTCTTTTTGGAGTATTTTCACTGGCTGAGAAGAAATATACAAACAAACTGACACTTTCTCAGAGATAAAACAAACTAGTTCTGGTACCAGTGAGATGATGTTTACCGGTATATTACTTACTGTACTGTAACGTTAGTTCTAAACCGTGCTGATAACGATCGTTAAAAAAACTACAGTACAAACTCAAATTCACAACAAAATTACACTCAAAGTAGGAGGTAACTTACAGTGTTAAAAAATAGATATTCAATAGTGAATTGACAAGACACTGTTACAAACAGATAAACTAAGTCAGTCAGTAATCGACCTATTTCACGGCGCGACTTGCAAAAGAGGGACCAAAGGTTAAGCGCCTAACTGGTGTTCGTCGACCTCAGTGAACAAATGGGGAAATACTTTCTGGAAAACACTGACAGAGGAGGAGAGAAAGAAAATCAGCTGGGGAATTCCGTGTGTGGTTTTTTCTCTCTTGTCGTTTCATTTTCAGTGAAAGCTCCCAGTGCTCGAGGGAATCTGCAGGTTTGTGTGTGACAGGTTGAGCGGTCGCTATAGGTGGGAAGTAAACAGGAGGACGGGATCACGAGCACCATCTGTTTGCCTTTCAACTACCGGGACAGGACCCAACTCCGGGGAAACCCGTCCGGCCACACACACACAACATAACTTTGCCATTAAATACTACATTCAAAACAATTAAGGTGACTTTTCTCTCAAGAAAAGCTAACGAAGTCCTCCACTCACTCACTCACCGGTAACTCCACATTGACATCCGATCCGTCCAGCAGCAGGACTCTGCATGTGATGGCGTCTTTGCTGTTGCCTGCAGCGGGGATGTGGACTACGGCTCCCCCGGTCACAACGGTCGGCGCGTGAATCACCTGCTGCTGGTGAGCCTGCAGCACTGCGTTTCCGCCTCTCCCGGTCCCGTCCAGGTCGTCTGATGTCCGAAAGCGTCGCTTTGACCGACGGCTAAACGTCCTGCGCAGAAAGCCCATCATCTTACCCCCGCGATACAGCGCTTTAATCAACCAGGGAAAACGGCACCGATACCGGACTTCTCAAGAGGAAGGCATCCAGCTGTTTCACAGGCTTTCCGCGACGAAAAAAGGCGGCGTCTACCGGACTGAGGCGTGCAATGCAGAGGGGACAAGTCGGGATACGGCGACCTGTCACGAGCTCCGTTCCTCGTGGCGTACGGGCGAGAAAACACGAGCGCACCTGCCAAAAGCCAAGGGAAGATACTCCTGTCCTTTCGTTCGTTTGATCTTTGTTTCAATAAAAAGTAATTGCGCTTATATTAAACTTATCCTCACCGGAGTCCAGGTTCTGCTGAACGATGGCGCGTTAGTTCCTTTCTGTTATTGACCGAAACTGATGTACCTCTCAGGTAAGTCAACCAGAGGAACTGGCCAGGCAACCTGTTCTGCGCAAGCGTTAAATCTCAGAGCAACACTCAAACTTTTTTTCCTCTTCGGGTCGGTGTGCGCGAGGCAGCGCTACCTGCTGGTAAAAGCCAACCCAGTGATCAGGGTGAGGTTACCTTCCCGCGAGCTACCGTCACTGAGTTCCCCAGCAACTACAAATCAAACAGCCTTCTGCTATCATGAAACATTATGCGCCAATCGTCAGCATTTCACGCACGCTCATTCGAGCTCCCCACAAGCCATCATGAATAAGAGAAGAGGCACAACGTGATAAGAATGAGACATTTTATTTATTTATTAACAGAGGCGAATTTAATCATTCTAGTAGTGGATTTGTTGATGTAGGCTACTAGTCGATCTCACAAAGTAGTGTCCAGGTTACATTTTACCACCAAAATCAAAAGAAAAACAAAAAATTGAGTGTGTAAAGGCCCTTGCAGCTTTAATTATTTTCAGGGCAATTAAGCTCCCCATTTCTCATAAAATACAAAGTCTCATTCGTATTACTGTAACATGAAAAACAAAATTGTGTATACATTTTTAAGTATTCATTCATCATGGTAGCATTTTTTGTACAACCTCTAAATAAAATGGATTGATTTCAATTAAATACTTGCAAAAAACATTACTGTACTACAGTTAGAAAAAATACAATATCAGATAAATTCATGTAGAAATTAGAATGGGGTGGTGGGGACATTGCTTAATTGCTCTACAAAAGAGAGAAAACAAAGAGTTCTTAAAGTAGATGTTTCTATTTTACGCAATCTCTGCAAAAAAAAAATTCCTCTGGTTTGGGGTCAAATGTGACCTGAACATTTCTTGACAGATTTCGTGAGATTCACTCAAATAGAGCAATTGATGTGTATGTGGGACAGAGAAAGAGAAAGCATGTGTACTGTGGGGTCCTATAAGCTTATACATGTAAAAGTGCTTTATGTTCTTCCTTGATCCGCACAGCTGTCAGGAGAGCCACAGCAAGAGAAGAGATTGTCCATCCATCTTTATCCAGACACACCCTCTACTCCCTGCCCTGTTTTCATCCGTCTTTATTGACAGTCGGATCACAGCAGCGGAGCTTCTTCCTTCACTTCTGTTTTTAAAAACTCCTCTACTGTCCCTCTCTTCTCATCAACTATTAGGTGTTGAGCTCCGTTTGAATCTCTCTCTGTAGACCCTCAGAATGGCCTCACACACAAAGGTGAACTGGCACTGGAAAACAAACATGCACACAGAGCATAAGTAATGACAGCACATCCAATAAAATCAGTTTAAGATATTCAAACTTCTGATCCAGTAGACAGATCCAAAAGTCCTTTTAGCCATTCAGGGTATGATGTTACATCTAAACCACCATGAGTGATCACATTGGACCCTTTCCCATAGTTCTAAATGACCTTTCTCTTTATATATCATTGGCTGCATCCAAATATCATTAGTATCTAAGTAGGTACTTCTTAGTATAAGAATAACTACTTACTTTCCAACTGTTAAAGTATGTTGTATATAGTATGAATGTATGTTGAGTAAAAGTAATCCGAAAGTACTGCATCTGTCATCTTGTCATTGTCATGTGACCTAGAGTGTCAATAGTGTCGCTTCACTGGCATGCACAACTCATCTCCCATGGCCTCATGGGATAGTAAATGAGTCCATTTGATGCAGAAGTAGTAGGTACTTTTTGCCTACTGTTTTATATACTATGAATTTGGACATGCTATACCTTTTAAGCCTGGAACACACCAAGCCGACGGTCGGCCGTCGGGCAGTTTTTGTGCGTCGGCCGACTGAGTTTCCTCGGTGTGTTCCGCACGGTTCCGTGCCGTCGGCTGAAATTGGTCCTCGTCGGCTTTGTTTCGGCCGATTCGACATGTTGAATCGGCGTCGGGCCGTCGGTGAAAGAGGGAACTCTGATTGGCTGTTCAGCTTAGTGAAAGAGTCAATGCACGAGAATAATAGCAAAACAGCGAGCAAAGAAGTCAAAACTCTACAGATAGAAGGCTGTTCTTATGTTACATCATCTTACTTGAGTGTTCCTTGGCGAATATTTCAATATTAACACGAGCGGAGTGGAATAAAGAAGTGTTTAGCAGGATTGATATTTAAAACGGTAAGCACGCACTGCTTTGTTTATGGTTTGTGTATCTGCAGCCGGCAGCGTCGGTTTCCCCTTTTTGAATGACGAATATAGACGAATATATCTGCAGAAATAGACAGTTGTCTCATTTACACGCAGGCGCAGAACGCGCGTTCTAGCTGACAGTCGGCAGTAGTTCTGTCGGTGTGTTCAAGTGCAGCTTTTTACCCCGACGAGAGGCGACAACACAGTCGGCTTTCATCGGCGCTAGTTCGTCGGCGTCGGCTTCAGCTTGGTGTGTTCCAGGCTTTACATACATACAGGTGAAACTCGAAAAATTAGAATATCGTGCAAAAGTTAATTTATTTAATTCAACTTAAAGGGTGAAACTAATATATGGCTTACAGCTATGAAAACCTTTTCACAATATTCTAATTTTGAATTTGGGGTTTGCATAAGCTGTAAGCCATAAATAATCATCAAAATTATAACAAATAAAGGCTTGAAATATCTCACTTTGCATGTAATGAGTCTATATAATATATTAGTTTCACCTTTTAAGTTGAATTACTGAAATAAATGAACTTTTGCACGATATTCTAATTTTTCGAGTTTCACCTGTATAAATTTTAAAAAATAAATTCACCTATCATATGGTAGGGGAAGTGTGGATATTCAGATACAGCCATTGCATTTCTTAATTATTGACAATATAAATTCATTTATAATATATATGACAATATATAATTCTTTGAGAATTAAGAATTCCTGCATGGCATGAAAAGGAATTGTGATCTGAGGTGAAACTATCAGTTTGTTAACAGAGAGAACATTTGAAACTTGAGAAACTGTTTGTTGGTGCGAAATGACATTTCAACTTTAACTTTTTGGAATGTCTGCGTGTGCGTTTGTACCGATGTCTGAACCAGCATGGCCCTCTGTTCTCTCATGAATGTAATGATCTCTAGGGGATACACTGGCTTTTCCTTCTCCATCAGTGTCATGGCGGTCTCCATGGTGATCAAAACACCCGTCCGCCCGATTCCAGCACTGCAGAAAAACATTCTCTCAGTAAGATGAGCACCTGATAACATCTGTGTGTCTGTGTGCTGGAAGTCCCCTCACCTGCAGTGGACCATAAGAGGCACCGACTCCCTTCTCATACTTCTCATTGACTGGACAAAATCCAGGAAGTCTGAGGAATCTTCTGGTACCCCATGATCTGGCCAGGCAACATACTGCAAATGAGTGATCGAGCGCTGCTGTCCCGACTGTTAAAAAAAAAAAGAGAGAGAGAGAGAGAGAGAGAGAGAGAGAGAGAGAGAGAGAGAGAGAGAGCTGAGTGCAACAGAATGCTTGAATGAGTTTGCCATAAAGCAAACAAGTCTAAACATGCCTGTGTTTTGCCTTTTGCAGAAGGATATTTATATGAAATATTCCTAGAATGAGAGCATTAAGGCTATATAAATCAATCTAATTAAGACATTTTAGTGACGTAATTACCATAAAGTAATATTAATGCATATGGTGATTGCCTATTTACTTTACATTTTCATAATCGATTAATATATTAAATACTGTGATATGAGTGCAAAAACTTCATACACATGCTTTTCTGTTGGCATATAGCATACAGTATAAGATCATTTTCACATCAGTTTCTGCCTTTATAAATCCCATTTTGTTCCTCACTTTTGACGTAGGATGAAATCCATTGAATTTAGGGTCAAATCAGATTGATGATACATTTTATAAATGAGGCCCCAGTATCCTGTCATTCTTTAAAACGCCATTTCTACTCAGAATTACCTACCTAAATACACTGACATTTTAATTTCCCCTTCAGCTCTATCATGATCTTACAAGTGGGTGAAAGAGAAGAAGTGATCTTTAAGTTATTGAATATGAGTCACAGTCTGAAGGCCAAAGTGGAAAAAATAATTCAGTTGTGGTGACAAATCGGGCAGAAAGGAATAATTGGTTCGCAATCTGTGTGGTACGAACACTCACTCACTGGCATTTTTCCTGTACCCCCCAATCATCTCTTTCCTCTCTCCTTTTCTTTATTTTTTTCATCTCAGACACACACACATACCCTATATGGACGAAAAATGTGTGATGTAACCTCCGTCTGCTGTCCGTGCTGAGATTAACTCCCACCAACAGAGACAACAGATGGGTCTCCGTTCTCCAGCAATGATAGATTGTTTGTGAAAGTGTGAGCATGTATGTGAATGTACATGTACGCGCACGGTCCCATGCTCTGGAACAGAGCGGTACGCGACCTGCTTGCCATGTTTACCATCGCAAATAAACGCACCCACATGTTGACACACACTCACACATCAAGCTTTCACATAAAGAAGCTTAAAGCCAAATTTCTGTTTTAAATGAAACATCAAACAAACTTTAGCATGATAGGACTGACAGAATTTTGCCAAAAATAAGACTAGGATTAAAAACAGAGGATTTTGTCCTCTGCATTTAATACATACAAGTTAGTGTACACGCATTAGGAGCAGTGAGTAGTGAAAACACACATACACAGCAAACCGTGGACACACACACCTGGAGAAGTGGGCAGCCTTTTTTTTTTTTGCTGTGGCGCCCAGGGAGCAATAGGGGGGGGGAATTGGGGGGCGGGGGGGGGGGGAATCAAACCCACAACATTCAGGTTAGAAGTCTGACTCTCTAACCATTAGGCCATGACTGCGCCTATTACACAAAACAACTGTTTAATGTGTAATAACTGTGTAATACCATGAAATTGCTTGATAAGTGAGGTTTTCTCTCTTGTGATGTATTTCCTATTGAAGCAGGAAGTTTAGAAGGGGCATATCATCACTTTGAACTGTGACTGAATGTCATACTACTTTTGCTATTTCTTTCTATAAAGATAAAGATATGGCAGAAACAGTAAGAATAGTACTATAGTATACTATTCCAAATTCAAACATCCTAAACATTCTATCCTTACTATTTCCAACATGACATCATGACTTTGCGTAAACATACACGCCACTTTCAATTCAAGTGGCGTGTTATCTATACGCATTTTGAAATATCCGCGTGTATGTCCACGCCGAAATCTTTTGCGTGTATGTCTACGCCATTAAATGTCCGAGTGATTCCGCGTGTATGTCTACGCCGTTAAATGTCCGAGCGAAACGAAGCAAAATCTATATCTACATCTGTGGAGCGATATTTCTTTTCCTAGGATGGTAGGAGAAGACTCATAAATGGTATTAACCCCAGTGACGGGTAGGTTTAGGGACGGGGTTGGGGTAGGTCATATATTTATATATGCATAATACAGTAATATAACGTTAAGTCAAAGGCGTTGATAAACACGCTGAAAAGCGATTATGCGTGTTGATAGCACGCCAAAAATGGAAATACGAATTGGCGTGTCATACATACGCCATTTCATGAGATCAGTCTGCTATTTCTGACATATACAGGATAGAATGGTATATACTCTAACTATTTAACTATTTACTCATAATACATGTATTAAAGTATATACTCTTACTCATATACTCCTACTACTTCTGTCATATATAGTATACTATAATAATAGTATTGGTATGCTAATGTTATTCTGAACTCATACATGTTTTGTGACTAACATACTAGAACACTATTATTTTTCTCTTATAAAGATATAGTATAAGAAAAAGAGCATGCTAGTGTGTTATTCTGAATATTGTCATGGTTGTCATCTATTTTTCAAGCATGCTACTCTTACTATTTCTGCCATAAATTCTATAAGAATATTAAAAACAGCAAGCTAGTAATATTCAGAATTTTGCCATGGTTTGTGGCTAGCTCATACAATGTTTCCCTTTTGAAGATATAGTATAAGAATAATAGTATGCGAGTAGAAGTAGTTGTAGAAGTGTGCTACTTTGAATTCAGTCTATGATTTACTACCTGCTAGTTGTGGCAGGTGGTATTAGGGGGAGGGACATTCTCAATTTACAGAGCATTTGATTGGATAAATATAAGTAAATATAAGTATAATTAGTTTCCTGAAGGATAAAGATGGTTAAAGGGTAACTAAACCCTTATTAATGCTGTTCATTGATTCAAGTAATTTTTTTGACATTTGACATAAAAACGTCTGAGTGCTGCCCTCTTCAGGTTGAACAGTGGCTACTGCAGTTGAATTTTCCTATTGGAAGTAGTGGTGCCCCGTGACATAAGAGGGTACCAGCTAACCACGCCCTTGCCTACAGAGAGACACTTCTCAGGTGCACGCCCCCCCTCAGCTGGGCTCTGCCCACTTTTCCAGCATTTTTCAAATATTGCCAGTGGGTGGAGTCAGGCTCTGACCAGGGGTTTAGTTACCCTTTAAGTTTAAAAGCGTACATATGCTAAAAGTGTTTTTTCTCAACTTTTAAAAGGACACTAGCATATAGATGGCCTAAAATAAGCAACAAACTCATTTTGAATGCAAGTGGTCTTTAACAGTGTATATTCAGTGAGCATTGTATGCTATATGATTTTTCTTACTGCTCCTCACAGGGGTGGTGTCCATTTAAAACTATGTACGCTGTTATTGTTACCTGAGTATTTGTGAGTGTTAGTTCTCGAGTAACGTATGCCAGGTTACACTCCTCTGAGTGACAGCACACCTGAAGATACCCATAATCCCTCGCTTCAGGGGGATGCGGCCAGTATTGGTGGCACTTGGTCTGTGGAAATGGAAGAGAGATTATTGAGCACAGCACAGCATAAAAAAAATAAAAAAAACACAATTGTGCTCCCTCTTTCCCCTCCCTCACACAGAGAGTTTATTAAATCATCCCTTTGGAAAAGAATGCAGAGTGCTTGGTTACCAAGCAACAGTCAAGCTGAGCCGAAGAATACGGAACTCACAATAAGCTGTCCTTGGGGGACTGGAGGTGTGTGATGGGTATCGTCTGATTAGGTGTTGTGTGTGTGCCTGTTTGTAAGTGTCTTTTTGTCGTAAAAGTGAGTGTGTGTGTGTGTGTGTGTGTGTGTGAAATGTTAATGTTTATTAATATTGCAGTACATTGTAACTCACATTGTGTGTAGTATTTAACCATTTTCGTGTCATGTGTGTGGAGAACACGTGTGTGCAAATGCGTTGATGTACCCGTCCTCTCTCAGTCAGTGTGGTTAGCATGATGATGACACTGACGTCCTGCTCCCACACACTCCTCCAGAAGTGTGTACAGGTGTGCGGCAGTGGACCCTGAGCTGCTATGTACCTCAAAATACAACCTGCTGGCTCAGTCTGACACACACACACACACACACACACACACACACACACACACACACACACACACACACAACCAAGTCTTCATTATGTCATCCAGAACCATAACTTTTCTATTCACAACTAAATAAAAAAAACAATGAAAAATTAAATATTAAAGTGCCCCTATTATGGATTTTTGAAAATGCCCTTTCATGTAGTGTGTAACATAGCTCTAAGTGAATGAAAACATCCTGCAAAGTTTTAAATCTGAAAGTGCACCATATATAAAGTTATTGTCTTTCAAAAGTAAGAGTCGACTGAGTCAATAAAATTAATTGTTTTTCAAACGAGTCATAAGCCGTTTTGTGACGTCAAGACAAAACATTAGCATATTGCCCCCCCCCCTCCCTCCCTCCCTCCCTCCCTCCCCTCCCCCCCTTATTGCGCATGCAGAGACCAGTGAAAACTTGAACCCCCTCAAACACTACAGCTGATTCATGTGGATGCTGGATAGCATCATGTCGAGAAGAAGCTGTGCTCTAGAATGTGAAGGTAAAAACAGTTAAAGGACGAGCATGTGAAGAATCAGTGGTTAAAATTCATCTTTACCACAATACCACAGCAGTATAATCCTAAACTTTTGCTATGTTCCCTTTATTTTACTGACGACTGCTTCTCAAATCTCGGAGTTCAATGTAGGATTCGCAAACCGCTTGCCCTTGAAAGATGATGTTACCAACAAAACAAAAACAAAATACTTCGTTTTGAGTTTTACATTGTGTTGGTCTCCTGCTGCTAACTGGTTAACTCGCATTATTACTGTCTTAACTGAAATGGTTCTGCAAATCAGTTATGGGCCACTATTACCTAAAACTATGTCTATTAATGCAGATTGTCTGTCGTTCTCACTACTTTGAGGAAAGATTAAGCATGGAGCAAGATTTGTTTTACCAACGTTTATGTTACATCAGTCATTCGCGCTAGAGCTCAGCTAATGTATGCACTGTTATTGATACAGTTTCCACTTTAACCACAATAAATGAGAAAAATACTCGGTAAATAAATAAGTAAAATAATCGGTTTGTTGATGGACATGCACTTGTAATGCTGATGGTGAGGAATTACAGTTGCAACATCTCATAATGTGCCTCAAACCGAGTAGCGTATCACTGAGAAACGTCCTGCTCGAGTCGTCCTTGTGATGGAGGTTCGGGTTGAATGAATAGTTCTTCCAGTGTTTCATCATCAGACTCGCGCTCGGATTTATATGGTAAAATCATCATTGTTCGTTACTGTCTTTAGTTTACGGCGTAGAAAGCCTCAGGACAGCTGACGTTGTTATGGCAATGGGCGTTTTTGTTTTCTGTACACGGTAGACCAATCACAACAGACTGAGCTGTCTGGCCAATCAGAGCAGAGCAGAGCAGTTTGATTCATCTGACGAGTCGTTTGAGAATCATTGAAAATGTGGTGATGTGCAAAATAATGTATATTATGAGAAAATGAAACGGTTTTTTGACCTTTGATGCATTTAAACATCAACAACATTAGGAAACTTTAAAATAGGACAATAGGGGCACTTTAAATAGAAATAAAATGAGGTAGACCGATAGTGATCCATACCTTCACATGACTGGCATTGATGTAATCATCCCCCTCCTCCAGCAGCACCACCCTGGTGATGTCATCTGAATGAAATGAATGAAGGAGCAGAGAATGAGGAAGAGGGCTTTGCGGATTATGTGAAAACAACTCCTCCGACTAGTTTTAAAGAGCATTATGCCTCATTCGAAAACCGAAAGCTTATACACAAATGAATAAAATG
The DNA here is from genome assembly GCF_029890125.1 of Rhinichthys klamathensis goyatoka. Classification (NCBI taxonomy): domain Eukaryota; kingdom Metazoa; phylum Chordata; class Actinopteri; order Cypriniformes; family Leuciscidae; genus Rhinichthys; species Rhinichthys klamathensis. Next base: position 197,440 of record NW_026606783.1, read on the forward strand.
ATACGTTTGACCTTAGCCCCTAATCTAATCCAGTGTGGTAGCTTTGTTCAATCTCATCATGGTCATCCAGTAGCCACTCTCTTGTTGTAAAATACAACTTTGCTGAAAATTCTTTGAATTTTCAAATGTTCTTTTGAATGCTCTTTGAACTTTTTAAATGTTTCTTTGACCTTCAGATTGTTCTTTTGAACGTTTTCAACCCCCCCAAAAAACATGTTAATTATCAATTATAAATGGAAATTTACAGTCCTGGATGCTGTTCAATACCGTGTTCAAGCCATGCTAAAATACAAGCTAGTGTACTAACAGCTATGGCGCAAAGCATATGCTCACCTAGCTTACATTACATTTATGCTCTTGCTTTTATCTAAAGTGACTTACATTGCGTTTGTAAGTCAGGTTGCGTGACTTACATAGACTTACATTTTAATGTATTTAAAATAACTAGGGTTGGGTATTGAAACAGATTTCACAAATCGATTTTAGTTTCAGTATAGATACATTTGGATATATTGGATATAGGAAAAACTCAACCAATGCTGTAAACCATACAGGTTTACATAAACTTAAATTAATTCACTATTTATTTTTAGATGAAATAATCAACAACAAAAAAATGTAGTTGTATATAAACATTTAAATTGCACACAGTTTTTATATAAACTTTTTAAATATATAATTATGTTTCTACTTCAATTTGTTGTTGAAATATAAACAATGGCTAAAATTATGGCAGCTACAGAGATCTGCTATGTCACATTAAAAAGCGTCAAAATGACATTTCATTTTCAGCACAAGATCGATCTTGTGATTTTAGAATCGATATTAGTTCATCAAAATGAAGATCGATTATAATCTAGAAATCAAAATTGTCCATTCAGCCATAAAGTACTTATTTTGTAGAAGAAATAACACTCATTACTTAGCTATATTGTGAACATAGTAGGAGTTAAAGGCCACAATTATAAATTTTAGCATGTGGTAAATGTTCTTGTTTGGCAGAAAAAGCAATACAACTTACATGGTAATACATCTTTGTACCGATTCTTGTCCATATTCTCAGACTGCTTTGCACAAGACATTAACATTCCCTCTTTCTTCCTGTACAACTTCTGAGAGTAGCAAAACACACATACATGCACGGATGACAATTATCAGCAATGCACACACACGCCAACCTGAGTCATGCTGTAAAATGTTACCATGCCCCAACCTCAAAGTGCAGAAGCAGCGTGCCAGTGACCAACCCCCTCTCCAAACGAGTCATGGACTCCTCTAGTGTCTCTCCAGACGGCTGGGTGGACAGTGGGGATATTTCACCCGGAAGAGTGAGACCCTCACCTAACTGTAGGGTGGGTTCGGCTCGCAAAGAGACACCTGTAAACAAACGCTGTTTGCGGTTTCTGATTGGACGTCAAAGATAAAAGTTAAAAACAAAGAATCCCCCTCAAAACGTATTTGTTTTGCCCAGATATAAAGACAAGTGCGCACCTTTGCGGCGCACCAGCAATGCAAGTTCCTTGCTGTGCGACTCTCGGCTGGCTTTGATGAACATGACCACCTGCTGATGTGTGTGTTCTGAAATGTCCCGCCCATTTATCAACAACACCTGATCTCCCTCCATCAGTGGAGGCACACAGCGACCAGCCTGCAACAGCCAATATTTGAACAAATGTAAAAACCAATAACCCATTCATATTCACAAGAAGCCGGGATTTTTATGGCTTACCGGAGACGCGGGGTTAACATGAGAGATGGCCAGCGGCATCTTCTGATCCACGCCTCCCTAAATATTAGCCAACAATATTCTGACACATGATTTCCCAGACAAAACTCTATCGTAAAGCAATGATGATAAATACGCAAACTGTATCATGTACCACCACCAACTCACTTTGACATTGAAACCAAACTTCCCATCTTGGTCTGGGCCGATCCTCATAAGCAGCAGATCTCCATCAGCGGTCACACTCTGCACACATAGGACAGGAATAGGTTCAGAAAATGCTAGCTACAAAATAATGAAATACTAGCATATATTCAGACATTTTCGCAACATTCTAACAGCAAATAATACAAACAACAATCGAGAGCTTCAAACGTGTCCTCAGAATATTGTTCTTTTGTTGGTAGACCACCAAAATTATACTATCGGCATGTCATTTTGAGTGAAAAGAAATTAACAGAATGTCTTAGTATTTTGACTGTCCTCATTTTTCTTTAATGACAGCAGCAGTTGAGCAGCATGATCTTACAAGTTGATGATCATATTCTCCAGCATGGTTTGAGAATGATCCAAAGAGCATTTTGTGCTTCCATAGAAGAACATAAATTACAAAAAAAACTAAAATTTCATTTGACGTCATAACTGATCTTTTAAGTTTCTGAAATCCTACAACTTGTTTCTAGTCGGGGGAAAAAAAATCCAGATTTTCATTGTGTCTCAGACTTAAAAAAAAAAAATCATGTCCTAGTCTTGTAAATTGTGAGAGAGATTTTCAGTGACTCATCAACATGACTGTAGTATCAGTGTAGTGTTTGGATTTGAGAGAATGACAAACACGGAACATTAGTTATGACAGCTGGCTGTCTTGGTGCTGTGGTTTAGGTCCCAAGTCTTTTGTTGCATTCAGCAACGTTTTGATTGCTTGTCTGAAATCCAATCAATGGGTGCTCCTGACCACATCACAGATTATTATAGATTTAAATCTGTTCCAGGGTGAATCTTATGACTCCTGTCAAGAACATGTCTGATATTATTCAGTTTGCATATAAAAAATGAAGCCAATTTGTAGGACCAAAATTTCTTCTTCTTTTTTATTTTTTATATACACATGCAAAATCATTTATTTTTTTATGGCCCGTCCCTTTTCCATCCTCAATATGACTTAAAATGGTCAAATGTTGCTGCCTTGTCCTGAAGAAATGTCTACTGGAATAAATAACAGCCCTTTTCTGTATTTCCATATAATCTGCAGATCTAAAATAGTTTTTAACTGCCCCATCCATCAATCACAACAATCCACACTCCACAGTGAAATGTGCCACAGGGACCTTCTTCATTTCAACCACTCATTTTAATGTAATGATCCTTTGGAAAGATATGCGGAGAAGCTTTGAAGTTAAACCCTGTTGTGAACCACATTTGCCTTGATCTTGCATCATTGGTTATCATGTACAATAACACTCACCTTATCCCAGACGTGCAACTCATCCTCTTCGGTGATGACGTCATCACTATGAGACCAACTACCACTCGTCCTCCCCTCCTCCTGACTTTTCCTTCAGTGTAAGTTGTTTTAAAAGTTTACTATGAGCATACAGTGAGTACATAAGTATTTTTTGCAAGAGTGTGTGCATTTGCATATGTAGAGTAAATTTGCCTGTAAGTATAGAACACGTCTTCACTCTCAGTCACATAGGTCATTTCATTGGTCAGGTTGTCCACAGATGATGGACGTGGCTTACGGAAGTCATGGCGCAAACGAGGACTCCGCCTAAAATAAAAAATATATTCAATAAAGACACTAAAACTTATATTAACCTTATGAGACCTAGACCTTAATATTGCATACTACAACATATGCACAAAGTCTCATATATATTAAAATGTATATTACATTTTATATAGTGTGTGTGTGTGTATATATATATATATATATATATATATAGTATCTATTTGAAATAGAAATATTTTGTAATGTTATAAATGTCTCTACTGTCACTTTTGTTTTATGTAATGCATCTTGATTAATAATGTTATTTAAAAAAAAAGCATTAATAAAAAAAAAAGAATGTAAAAATACATTAAATAACTTTCATTCATTGCCATAAAAATTAAATACATTTGAGTGCATCTGAGCATTATTACCAGTTGGGTGTGTTGGGTGGTGACCGTGAGGGTAGACTCTTGGTCTCTAGGTGTTCCATTGAGTTGGACCTCACTGCAGGGTTCAACATTTTCTCACCAATCAGTTTTCGGTACAGTGGGATAGACCTTGAACAAAAATAAATGCAATTAAACTCACACTCTCATTTGGTGGAGGCAGCAATGAAATCTAATTAACTCCAGCAATAAAGAACACTGTCATTTTTTAGAATGGCTCCATCGTGACTCTGCCTGTGTACCTAAGTTTTGAAGTTGAGTGAGAGGGTTTCCTATTGTAGAACGTATGGTGGTCCACACAAGATTTCCACACGTTCTTACAGGCGCGTGAACTTGGCATTAAGAGGGAGACCACGTGGTTGCCAAGCTCACCCTGTATAAAATATAAACATATAAAATGAGGAAAAGCACAAGATAGATGTTGCTTTTTGCAGGATTAAACATCTTTGAGGCATTAGGTATCTGGCTCTAATATGGTAATTCCTGTACTTTGCTTTTTCAAAGGATGAGAATGATTAAGCATGGATATCTTACATGTTTCCGGCGTAGGTGGACAAAGAACCTTTTTCTTTTGAATGAAATTTTGATGATGTTAATCCTGAAAAAAGGCAGTCATTTAAAAAGCATGCTCCTCATCAAAAACAAAGTACACCAGAATAAAAATATGGGTTACGGTTTCCAGGACTAACAGTAATTATACTTTTTCTGCAGTGTTTGTACCTCACCCACTGTAATGATAATCACAGTACAGATTCAACCAGAGCTGTAGCTGTCAAACAATCTATAATAGCTTTGAGATGCTTAAAAAGACCATTCTGTAAAGAACATAAATCAAGCATTTACGTAATTAAAACATTCGAGAAAGGATCTGATTGGTCAAAACTCACCATGGGAAAAAACTGGAGCAAATTAAGTGGCAAAACAAGGCCACACCCCCTGATGTAATCCCCACCCAGAGGGCAGGGTTGCTAACATCCTATAGACAGGGATTTAAGAAATTTTATTCAATAGCTTATCAACATTACCCATTATTTCTTGCCATTTTAGAATTATGAAAAACGCAGGATTTTTAGCCCAAATGGTACCTGAGTGTGATGTAGCTCCACTCCATACAGGTCTAATGTTCTCGCTGTATTCAAATAGCACAGCTCAGCTTCACTCCGAGACAGACCTCTGAAACACATTTAGACACATTTATTAACTGTGTGTGTGTGTGTGTGTGTGTGTGTGTGTGTGTGTGTGTGTGTGTGTGTGTGTGTGTGTGCGTGTGTGTGTGTGTGTGTGCTGACATACTTGTGCTGTGGATGCAGCGACTCCACTTTCAGAAGGAACTCCTGGTCTTGGTCAGGGAGAAAATGGGTCTGACTGAGGTATCCGGCAGGAGTTTCATAAACATAGTCTCCAAGCTCAGCTGTCAATCAGACAGGAGTATTAAAATGCTATGTTTGAGAAACCGTTATTGTATGTGCTTTGCTCAGTAATCTTCATTTTTGACAGTGCCATTAACCCCAGCTTTTTCCTGTTGAAGACACATCCCTCTTCCAAGCAAAGACACATTCTCTGCAATATCAATGATGTTTCTATGGCAGAGCTGCCAATCACAAAGTGAGGTGGTGTCATTTTCTCAACTTACACTGAACAGAGTAAGAAGCCAGTACCACAGCTGAGCTTAAAGGACACTTTAATCTGCAATAAAAACACATAATATTGGGATACAAAATCTATTGTTGTGACATCAGTGATTTTTTATTAGTATTTGTCAACATTATATATTTATATTGTCAGTCAATATTTGGTATTTAAATGCCCATAGCTATGTATTCTTACACACAGAATTCTTATTTATACACAATACTGTGTGAGCTTTACTCTGTAACCAGAATCACCTGTTTTTCAAGGATGATGCAACCAGCATCCCGCATCTATTATAATGATGTGGGTTGCTGGTATTTTTGATCATTCAATTCATAAAAAATAAAAATAAAGAAAGAAATATTACATATATAATTCCTCTGAAAAATATTTGGTATTCTTATAATTTAAACAAAATACTTTTTCCAAAGCAGATTTCAAAATAAATTAATAGTTATCCATCTTTTATCATGTAAATTATGTTATGATACCTATATCAGTTGTAGCATATAATACACATTTATAACACCTGCCATCTATGCCGGTTATCAGCCATAACATGAAAACATTTATAAACTCATCTGCAGTTAGAATTTGATATTACTTTCTCATTTCCATCACTCATTCAGTAACTCACAAAATAATGGCACAAAGTGAGTAATTTACAGTAGTATGAGAGTACAAGAACTACAATACACTACTGTTCAAAGTTTTATACAGAAATTAGTACTTTTTTAGCAAATAACATTAAGCCATTAATATTACAAAAGATTTCCATTTCAAATAAATTACGGTATGTTTTCTATTCATCAAAAAATCCTGAAAAAAATTAAGGTGTTTTTAACGTTGCTAATCAAGAATAATTTTTCTTGAGCACCACATCAGCATATTATAATGATTTCTAAAGAATCATGTGACACTGAAGACTGGAGTAATGATGTGAAAATTCAGCTTTGCATCGCAGAAATAGAATACATATTAAATGTACTAAAATAGAAAGCAGTTATTTTAAGTTGTAATCATATTTCTCAACATTAATGTTCTTACTGTATTTTTGATCCAATAAATTAAGCTTTGGTAAGCATTAGAGACTTTAAATTTAAAATTGTACAGTAGATGCAGTATAGATGCAAAAGCAAATCAACATTTACCTCCCCTCACAAATGTCCTTCTTAATTTGCAAGAAATAAAAATGCCTGCAAAACAAAATAAGGGTCAGAAAACCTCTCATTCTAAACACATATAAAAAGCCTATATACATTTCTGTCTCATTTGCACATAAGCAGGGAGATGTACCTGGTCTGCTCATGCTGGAGGGAGTTTGGATCAGAGATGAAGAACCTCACTCTAAATATTAAAAAGAATGGAGCAGAACCTGAGGGAATAACAGTGGGAGAGAAAAAGCAGAGGACACAGTAAGAGGAAAAAGACCCAAAACAAAAATAGTGCAGACAACAGATATACACTGATCAAAGTTCAATGTAAGCTCAGTGTCATTCTACTTCTAAAAAAGTTTAGGCAATCCCCCAGAAATCTAAGCAAATCCATTAAATCATAATTTGGAGTTTAAAAAGCAGGTAGGCACTGAAGCGTGAGCAGCAATCACCGTCTCTGTCTTAATGCATGCACGTCAGTCACATCTGATGACTCAAGCAAGTTTATTAATTTAATCAGCCACCTCCAATTCTCATGAGGAAAACAAACAGGTGTCTCCCGATGCTCTTTTACGGGAAACAAAATTCTTTGTGCTCATATGATATAACTCATGTTACACACTTATCAAACCTGTGCACTCTTATTATGGTTATGTCTGTGACTGATGTCTAACCCTGCAAGAAATCTGCTCCCTCAGAACTTCTGCAGAAAAGCCCTGCAGATTTCCACAGAATTCTACATATCCACCAACCCTTTGTCTGTATCATAACTGCATTTCTTTGCAAGAGTTTTAAATAATGTTGATGAAATGGTAAAATCCACAATATATAAAAATATGGCCGAGAGTGATAAGCTGATAAAAACTTTTATATTATGGCTGATATCTTACCAATATTACATACTATACTATTTGGTCAAAATAAGTGAAAAAGGAAGCTAAATCACCTTAAATGCAACAAGTGAATTTAGGCGTCCCAGCATTATATTGTACAATACGAAAAACACAGTAATTTTAAGAATGGCTAAATATTACATTTAACAGTGTTATTTAAATGATTTTTTTTTTTTTAAATTAACTTTTAAACAACATTAAATAATGGCAAAGAGGAATGAAAATGTGGATGCAAAGTGAAATAGCCAATATTCTGATTGTCCAACACAATTGTCACTTAAAAAAATCCATTGACTCCAGGTTGCCAACTGTATCTGTGTCTAGTTTCTCTCACCCTTCAGCTGTTTCTTAAAGGGTTTGTTGGGGTCCAGCCACCTCTGAAATGACATATAATCAGATGTCACTGAAACCATCATGTTTCTTAAGACAGGGCATTACATTTCTCTATTTCTGGGTCACTTGCAAACAATCACACATTCAATTACCGGAGAGTTGGATGTGTCCTCACTGATCTGCAGGCTAAAGTACTGTTTCTCCACTATGTTTAGGTGTTCACAAACCAAGTTGAACAGCAGATGACCAGCATCGTGTTTCTGTGAAACAATAACACATGCTGTCCCATTAGGAATTGTACCAGTTTACCAAACCAATATTTATAAAGTGATCATATTCTACATGGTTTAACATAGACTACAATGACATATCAAATTACTGTATGTGTAGTGGTCAACCAATATGTTTTTTAATACCTAATGCTGATATTAATACTGACATTACTCCACAGTTGTCAAGCAGAGTATTCACAGTCCCTCTGCCCTTATTTCTAACATCCAGTCTAACACCCTATATTCTGTTGACTTCTATATGACTGACCTATATGTTTCTGTCTGAAAAACGTGCATGTGTGCACGTAAGGGTGGGTGGGTGTCCTTCAGAATATGAAGCCAAGGTTGCAGCAGTGCAATATGGAACATGAGAAGAGAAGCACCAGTGTAATATCCATCTCCACCCTCTAACTGCCAATAAAGGCAAGCTCATACACACATGCACATTACCCCTCTCTCTCTAGGGCTTTGACAGACATATTCGCTCATCCAACCATCCCAACACATCTGTATACACTCTTATACTCACACTGACAGTAAAATTTTGGGTTGTGCCATCAGGGAAGAGCACTACACACAGTAGGCTAGAGCGTGGCATGTGTGTATGTTTGGACAGATCAGCACGTCCAAGAGCAGTGATCTTGTTTCCAAGCACGCACCATGGGGATGTCATCTTCTAACACTCACACACACACCTGCCAAAACAAGGAGTCAAGACAGGTTAAATGCAATAACTTATTCCAAATGTGAAGGTGATGATGACTCCCTGTAATAAAATAATGTGACGCATGATAGAACTTCTGTACATACCGTTCCAATGTTATGAAACAAATGTATACAGCGCATATTATCATACCGTGTGCCACGGACATTTTAAAAACATGTTGGTCCGATGACGAGACCTCAGCAAATCCCTTATAACTGTAATTATACATCCTGTCAGCACAGTGCCTATGACACACATCCCGAAATAAGACGTAAAAAAACAACAACAAAAAACACACACTTTAGGAAAAGAAATATATCACAGATTTAGTGATTTTAGAAACAGTCGGTCTGTCATGTGCTAAAATGTGAGAGGCACCTTAGGCATTGATAAGGAACTGCATGATTTGATGTCATCAACTTTCAGAATTAAAACGGACCCTTTTTAAAGATTTGGGTTTCATTAACTCCCTCTTAAAGGGATAGTTCAACCAAAAATGAAAATTCTGTCAATAATTACTTACCCTCATGTTGTTCAAAACAGACTTTCGTTCATCTTTGGAACACAAATGAAGATCTTTTTGATGAAATCTGAGAGCTTTCGGTCCTTCCGTTGACAGCTAAGCAACTACCACTTTGATGCTTCAACAAGTTCATAAAGAGATGGTAAAACTAACCCATATGAATTGAGTGGTTTAGTCCAAATTTTCTGAAGAGACATGATCGCTTTATATGATGAGCAGATTGAATTTAGGCTTTTATTCACATATAAACATTCCTCAAATCACACATCAGTTGTGGTAGAAACAATGAGGTTCATTATCGAGTGTTACGCAGCACGTTTGAGCTTCCACAAGAGGTTTGTTCAAGCAGGTTCGGTTGAGCTTATGTCTATATGTGAATAAAATCCTAAATTCAATCTGTTCAATGAAGGGACAGAAATATCTCAGATTTCATCATAAAGATCTTCATTTGTGTTCCGAAGATGAACAAAAGTCTTACGGGTTTGGAACGACATGAGGGTGAGTAATTAATGACAGAATTTAGATTTTTGGGTGAACTAACCCTTTAATCATCCTTTTCTCTTCCTCTCACACACACACACACACACTCTCTAGGTCTAATAGTGTTCTTGCATTGTTTTTCGCACTCTTCTTTTCTCTCAGCAATGTCCAGGAATGTGGACTATTTTACTGCCTGAAGAGGTGAGAAAGAAGAAGAAAGTTTCTCACTGCTGAGGTTGAGAGTGAGACAGAGGAATAATTTCTCTGCCCACAAATACAAAGGTAAAAGAGTGAATTACATTGAAAATCTCATTCCCTATTGTCCTACACTGTAAGAAAGTGATAAAATGCAGATGTTACAGGGAGGACAGTCATGCATCTGTCAAGGCCAAATTTATATTGAAAGCAGCTTTGATCTTCAAACACACCAGTTGATTCATTGTTAGTAGAACTGACTTGACATTCATTAATGTCTTGCTAAATGTGTATTTTATTGGGTATATATTGCAATTATTTTTTATGTTATTGTTTTGTATGCGTGTACATACTTTGCAACACTTTGGTGATAAATCAGTGTCCTCATTTGTAAAAACAATACATAAAGTACATAAAGTTTTGGGTTAACTCAGTTTTGGAAGCTTGTTTCCGCCACTGAATAAAAAATCAAAAAGGTAATTGCGATTTTTTTCAACTCATAAATTCTGACTTTTTTCTCAGAATTGTGTGATATAAACTCACAATTGCGAGTTATAAAATCAGAATTGCAAGATATAATCTTGCAATTGCAAGTTATAAAGTGTAATCTCGCAATCGTGAGAAAAAGTCAGAAAATTGAGATAGAAAGTCGCAATTACCTTTGACATTTTTTTTAATTCTGTGGTGGAAACAAACTTCCATAGTATTTATAATTAGCTGCATGTAAACACAATACAGTCTGTCCCCATTTAAGGCATATTTACATAGCCAAGTTCAGGCTGCTCTGTGCCTGGACAAATTTAAGTGTACAGACATAATGCTGCATTAAACCCAGACTATGCTCTGACCCACCTCAGCCCTAGTATCAGTGTGTACCTTGTAAATGTGTTTATGCTACCTCTGAGCATCAATGAAAGTTGAAACAGTCTGTATAAAGACAATTATAAGCCACTTCAGAAGCGCTTCTTTGCCACCTTTAACATGAGTGTGTGTTGATGCTTTGGCAATACACGCAAAACATTCACATTAATAAAGTACTTTGTAATTTGAGAGAGGGAAATGGTGGGTGAGAGAGAAGCTAGAGAATTTGATACAAACATATGTCCTATGGAAATACTGTTATTTGATACTATTATGACAATTCATGTTAACAGCCTGAAGTTACTTCAGATTAATGAACATAAAATCACTCTTTTATATTCAGACTTTACAAATTCTGATCCTGTATTCTCTACAGGTCTCTTCTGCAATTGCAAAATATCTCTGAGACTAGGGAAATTACAGTGACCTAACACTAAACAGGTTTAGAGAGACGTTCACTTGGTTTTGCCAACCTTTCTAACGTATAAAACACACTTCAGAGGGCTAAATAATGGGCTAATATGCATTTTACTTTCACTCACACGTTTGGAAACGGTCTGGGCTGGCGATCATTAAAGGTTAATGTTTAGCAGTAGCTCAGTTGCAAAGCGCTAACGTTACACGCTCGAGCTCATTTGATAGACGATATTTACGAGGAACGAAGTGTATTTACTTAAGACAATACTTCATAAAACAAAGGCCTTTCCGACCATAAATCCCGTTATGTTATGTATTTGAAACACGAAAGTAAGACTGGACATTTCAACACGAGAAAACAACTCAAAGTTTCTATATGAGACACGGGCTTTTCTGGGTGTGACGTCTCGCATTTCTGACTCAAGTTCACGCTGATCTGCTATGGGCTCGGGCATATCTGAACCGAACTGTCACGAAACCGAACGAGATAACAGACAGTCCTGCACCAACATTTTGGCTCGAATAAATATATCAGATTAAACGAAACAACAATTATGGGGGCTTTATCGCGATGTTTTTAAAAACCCATCCAAGAGTGAACAGATTTGTTGTTGTTTTTTAAGCCAATTAAACGCCATTTGGCATTTTCCTACTTCAGCCCACAAGAGTCCAAATAGAGCAGAGCAGAGAAAAGCGTCAGAAAGTTACCTGTTTGAGGTGTTCCCAATGTCTCTGCGATGCTAGTGGTGCTTAGTCCCCGTGAAGAGAGAAAAGTTTCCATGTTAAGGCGGTCATAGTTGCAGGTGTCGGTAAACTTCCGGAATATGTTATTTTTTCTCCGGGTTCCTTCGGGAGGGCAATCACGTCGTCACTGTGCTGACCACGAGCGCAAGATCTATCTTGCAGCAAATGTATTGTTATTATGTTTCCCTTCTCACTGATAGTGTGATTACAACACACCTTTCACAAATTTCCTAATGTACATGTGATTGTCAACCCACACATGGAGACTTCCGAGTTTACACGAGTCTTGCTCTCTAGGCGTGATTCGTGTTGTGCGTGAACTCTCAGGAATGTTACGGGTGCGCGCAATCTCAGGTGCGTGTGCACGACGTTAGGGCGCTGCCTGCTTCCCCTGGCTCAATAAAGCACACCTGAGCCCCCTCGCCCCCCACAAAAAAAACTGCTCATGCTTTCTGATTAAAAAAAAAATGTAACCATGCTGCTGGTCTTAACTGGTCTCTCATTCTAGTCAGGCTGGGTTTTAAATGGGTTTTAGGTGCTTTTCAAGCTAGGTCATGGTGGGAGACAAGTCGACTGCCCAACTAAACATTCTCAAACACATTATTAATTGCTCTTTTCTTATTACTTTTGTTTACTTAAGATATACTTAAGAAGAAATCAAATTCTGATTCTTCTTAAAATCATGGTAAATAACTTATTAAAGTTAGGATAATCTCCAGCTTGTTGTAAATCCCCAAAGATAAGTTAAATGAAAGTATTGGTTTATTTCAAACATTAAGCACTACAACCTATTAGCAGGGTTCCTAAAATCTGGCCCTAGAGGGCCACTGTCCTGTTTAGCTCCAACCCAAATCACCTGAACCAGCTAATCAATGTCTTCAGAGTTACAAGTAGGCCTATGTGATTTTCATTAGGGTTTGAGGCGAGCTAAACACTGCAGGGCAGGGCCCCTCCAGGGCCAGATTTGAGGATCCATGATATAGACTATATAGCATCAGGGATGTGATTGAGTACTCTGAAGTATGCAAGGCATGACTTTTTGCTCATTTGATATTCAACTGTACAAAAACAGATAAAGAAATGAGTACAAATACATGCAACAGACCACTCTGTTTTGAGACGGACTTTTTACAAATATCTAAAATAAACAATGTGTTAAAAAAGAGTGATAAAGCGCTAAACTCCCAACAAGTCTTATGAAATTCTTGGAAATTCATTTTTAAAAATGCCCTACCTTCTTTCAGAAGAAGAATTTGGTGAATCCGACCCCAGCTTGGTTATGCGGGGAGACCAGGTAGACCAGTTTAAGGTCAAACCTCAGGGTTATAATGGTGGTATAGCCAAATGACTTATGGGAATTAATGGAGCTTTTACTCATGATGAGTGAGTTATGTGAGATAAACCATATGGAAACAAAATTTTAAGGAAGTTGAACCATCTTGTTTGCACTATAAAGTCATGTTTTTTTTTTTGTTTTTTTTTTTTTGTTTCTCTTGTCCCCAGGAGATTTTAAGTAATTAAAGATTAACATTTGCCACAATATGTTTCTGGTCTTGCAACAACACAAGCAGCTTAGATAAATAAATAAAAAATCTATGATGCAATTGAGGGTCTTGTGCAAATGTATTAGACTAGCACAAGTTTTTGACATTTGACAAGATCTGTTTTAATGGCTTTACATGTTAAAAACCACTTAAATGAGGCACCTCATGTGATTTGTCTTGTTGCGATCATGCAGCATTTAGTTCAATTGGAATGCACAACAGCTACAATGTGATCTTATTGTTCTGAGAAATGTGGGTGCATGGCCACCAGATCACTCACACTTTGTTTCTACAATAGATTGTTAATTGTTTCTCCCAATGATAATCCATGAGGTAATTTGACAAAGATACGTGGATTTGTGCATGGGTGGAGAGTATATGTGTGTCCTGGTGTCATCTCTCTGATTCAGAAATTAATCAGGGCTGACTGTCCCTTAACCTCCTGCTTGCCAAATATAGGTTCCTCTATATCACACCCCCACCCCTCTATGACATCAGAGAGATCAGTGGATTTATTGGAAGGTATAGCCTTAATAAATAAATGGGTATTGTATGACATACATAACAGTCTTGTCTCTCATCTTTTCTCTGATTTTCACTCCCACCCTTTCTTTGTCTAGCATTAATCTATGGGAATCTATCACTTAATCTAGTATTTCATGTCGTATATAAACCGCTCTTAACGTAGTACCTCTGCAAGTACAAACACACGTTTTTCTTCATCAGTTGTTGATCTGCACTTATATTAAGAGACACTTTACCTGTTCAGAATGTTGCCTAGACTAATTTGTCCAGCATCAATGTCTAATGAATGTGCTTTTATGTCTCTCATGTGTGTTTGCGTATGTGTATTTGGCTGTGGTGGCAAGCAGGCATCTCTGTTATGTAACCTGTAAAGTTGGCTGATTGAGAGTGTTAAGATGCCAACATGGCAATAAGAGAACTCTTAAATTATTAAGAGCCAGACAGGTTGATGAGGGATCCCCCTTATTGGAAGGTAATAGTCAGAGCTATATCCAAGAAGAGTTGAAACCCTCTCCAACCACAAGCCATACACATTTAAATACATAGCCTAAATCAAAGTATCCTATGTTAGTAGAATGTGAAAGAGGAATTTGGAAGACTTTAAAAAAATATTCTGTCCTGTTAGTAGGCCTTTTGCAATTTCAGTGCAAATCGGTTCTTCTCTTCTCAAAGCTTTTGTGAATTTATTTTACCTCCTCAGTCTAACGTTTCGTTCGCGTTTATTTAGCGCCCTCTAACAACCTTGTAACTTTTGTGGCAATTTTATATTTCTTTTGAGTTCAATTGAATTAAGGGGATCATCATCAGACGCCGTTGAAAAGGGAAACCGAGAGCTCAACTGGGCGCTATACTATCCAAGCAAGCGTGTCTTATCTGACAAAAACGGGAGCAGTGGCGTCACAGCTTTTGGAAGGAACCACGTGCCCTGCAAAAATAGCCGGTTACGGACTGTTCCCCTTATGACATGAAGCAGCGCCCAACCAGAACTGACCGGTAAGACAGCAGACTACCTACGGACTCACAACTCACAGCTGCAAGCCAGGACTTTCTTTCTCGTCGAAAACATGGTGAAAAAGGATAAAAGTCCCGTCACTTATGCAAAAATGAAGGGAATAGTTTCATATTTTACAGGTGAGCTCAAATAATTTCCCCTCATACTTTAATAAAAAGAGACATCTTTGGGATTAGATACGTAAGATATAACGCAGTAAATTAAATATTTTACAAGATTTCCTACTATCTATCTATCTATCTATCTATCTATCTATCTATCTATCTATCTATCTATCTATCTATCTATCTATCTATCTATCTATCTATCTATCTATCTAAATATAAATTCAATATTTGGAAATGAGCTTGTTTTAAAATGTAAACCAGTTTAAAGGTAATGCTAAATATGTTTAAATACATTTTTGCTTAGTCTTACAAAGGTTGTTCTATGTCCACTATATGCAGCATATATTTCACTAAATAAAAATAATCTTATAATATTTTATTTTCAGCTTTGATCAAGGACAAGAAGCTTGGATCCAGCCACCCAATCTATCGACAGTGAGTCTAGTCATCATTTTCCATTGCGTGAGCTAAAAGTGAAGCAGAACATGGCTCTGAGGGCATTCCAGTGCAGAGTTCAGAAGATTGACTTATTATTTCATTATTTCTTCAAAGATCAGCTGAAAAATCAGGAATGACTGAAGTTGCACTGCATGTTTCAGACTGACCACCAGTGCAACTTTAAGACCATGACCTACTTATAGCAACATTCCAACGTGAAACCAGTAGCCAAGTACTGTTGCATAGGTGTTGGCTGACTTTCGGGCAATTTTATAAGAAAATAGCTAGAACTGAAGATTTTCATTTGTTAAAATCAGCTGCATTTCTCTGACATGGTTTCTCTCATTCCAGGATGGATTTCTTGCGACCTGAGGGTAGTCTTTCTGAGGATGACGGAGCAGCAGCTGTAAGTGAACTTTAACAAGCTCATGTCCACGTGTATGTCCTGGGGTTTCTTACTACAGATTAGCAATATCTTACTTAAAGTATTAATAAAGGTCTCCAGTCCTTTCAGAAACATAACGTCAAGCCAGCTGCACTGATTTGAGTTGCTGTACTGGTTGACCTGAGTAATCTATAGATGTAACAGGAAGTGAAGTGATCTGTGGTATGGTTTCATATGTCACTGGAGTAAGCTGCTGACTCTCTCCCCAATCTATTTCCTAGGTTTGTTACAGTAATCCATTAACAGAAGAGCCACAATCTCGGTAAGTGGGGTGCTCAACTATCAGTCTATGGACACAAACACATACAATTACACATAATAAATATTTATTTCTATATGATTTTAGGGTATCTGCTGCTGATTTTGACTACTTGAAGGTTATCGGGACGGGAAGCTTTGGCAAGGTATAATGTTTGGCAAGGCCCACTCTGCATTGTATTTTCTATAATGTATAAATATTGTTTAAACCTGGTTTGAATGTCTTCCTGAATGTCTATTCAGGTGTTCTTGGCCACACTCAGGGAAAATGGCAGATTCTACGCAGTCAAAGTCCTACAGAAACACATTATTTTAACAAGGAAAGAGGCGAGTATGACTATGAGTATATTACTATAATTTTTTGGTTCATAACGTGTCTGTATGTATTAATTGTGTTGTTTTTTTACAGGAAAGAAATGTCATGTGTGAGCACAGGGTGTTGTTAAAGACTCTTAATCATCCATTCCTGGTGAAGCTCCACTTCAGCTTTCAGACCAAGGACAGACTCTATCTAGTGCTGGACTATGCATGTGGAGGAGAGGTATGTTTACTTAGCTATCTAAACCTAAATCACACCCTAACCCTAACAGAAAACGTTGGCTTTTATACAATTAACAAAACTTTATGTACTATATTTCTATACCATTTAAATGAGGACTCCAAACGTATTTTTTTGTCAGATTTAGCTCACTTCGTTCTAAGTACATATTCGGCCCTGAAATATAGTTAAGTAGGTATATAAACACAATCAAGTACACAGCTTTGAATCTGGACTTGTTTATAGAGATGAATCCAGATCAAAGGTTTAAGTCAGAGGCCAATAACAGGATTATTGTCAAATTATCAGATATTTTTATAATATAGTTATAGTAGTTTATAATATACTAATAATAAAGTTATAATTGAGCTAAGGCTGGTTTTCGCATAGTTCTTATCTCTCTGTCTGAATATACAATGTGTAATTGAATATCAAATCGAAAAGTTACTAAGAAAAAACACAACTCTGAGGCCAATTGTAGTGGACGAAGCCTACAGTCACGTTATTTAGATCTGTTAGTCCGTCTTCGCAAAACCAGACTGTAGCAATTTCAGGAAAAACTGCATTTACAGGACATTTAAAAAAGATGAATTATTGTTTTAGTCTGACTGAAATTGAACTTTTTTGAGTCAAGTCAAGTCAAGTCACCTTTATTTATATAGAGCTTTTTACAATACAGATTGTATCAAAGCAGCTTCACAGTGATAACATGAAAATAATACAAGAAGTTTGTTTCTAGAAGAAAATTGCGTCATCGTCCACCTGAAGTAAGGCAGATCAGTAATATTGTTGAATATTAAATGTCCCCAACTAAGCAAGCCAAAAGCCAAAGTAGTGGTTCTTAACCAGGGGGTCGGAGCCCAATAGGCGTCTCAGCAAACTTCCAAGGGATAATTAATATATTATTCCAATATAATTAATATATTATTATAAATATAATTAATATTCATATTATTCATATATTTAAACATCAAACTTAATTAAAAAGATCTGAATTTTTTTTCTTTCCTATTTATTGTTTTTTATTAAAGAACTAAATTAATTGAGGTTAATTAATTTGACCTATATTGGCACTCCCAGTATCCCAGTGTAAATAATACATTTTAGTTAAAATTATTATTTTATAGTTCTGTTCATACTTTGAATATTGTGTTGGACAGCGTGGGGTTGAGAAGTCAAAAAGGTTGAGAATCACTGTTCTGAGTGACAGAACAATTTATCAAATATTCATATAAATTATATGATACAAAAGTCCAAATAATACTATGTTGTATGTATTATTGTGTTAATGAATGTCTATTTTTCATTTTTGCAGCTCTTTTACCATTTGCAGAGAGAGGGGGTGTTTGGAGAACCCAGAGCCAGATTTTATGCTGCTGAGATTGCCTGTGCTTTAGGATACTTACACTCCCTGAAGATTGTCTATAGGTAACAACACTCTTCTGAAATATCTGTGCCTGTATAATGCTGATAAGCTCATTCGTTTGTGCTTAGTAAGAACAAAATGATCACCAACTTTCACCAGATTTACAGTAAACCATCTTTCTCACATGCTCACAGGGACCTGAAACCAGAAAACATTCTGCTGGATTCTGTGGGTCATGTGGTTCTGACCGACTTTGGCCTGTGCAAGGAGGGCGTGAGTGGACATGGCACCACCAGAACCTTCTGTGGAACCCCGGAGTACCTAGCACCTGAGGTCCTCCTGCAGAAGGAGTATGACAGGACTGTGGACTGGTGGGGTCTGGGCGCTGTTCTCCATGAAATGCTCTACGGCCTGGTAAACAAACCCACCAATGAATGCTCAGATAGATAAATAATACAGGTAGACAGGTGTGTTTTACACAAACTCTTTCTCATTCCAGCCACCTTTCTACAGTGCAGATCGTCTTGATATGCTCAGGAATATTATTTATCAGCCTCTGGTTCTAAAACCGGGAGTGTCTAGTGCAGGCCGAGATCTGCTGAAGAGACTGCTAAACAGGGAGAGGGCGAAGAGACTAGGAGCCAAACGTGACCTGGTAATCCAACAAGCACACAGACACATTCACGAACAATCACACAATCTGAAATTGGTTTATCTTGCTAAAAGAAAGAGTGGCTAAATGTCATTTTGCCCCTTTTTTTGGCTTTTAGACCGAGCTGCAGTCTCATCCATTCTTCTCATCTATTCATTGGGATGACCTTGTTACAATGAAAATTTCTCCACCTTTTGTTCCCTTACTGGTGAGTTTTTTTATTGACACATTTGTCTTTAATGGGATTGTTCACCTAAAAAAAATTACTTTTTAAACCAGTATAACTTTTTTCTTCTGTGGAACACAAAAGATGATATTTTGAAGTTTTTTTTTTTTGTCCACACAATGAAAGTCAATGGCATCCAAATTTTCATTATACAGAAAAAAAGTACTTTCTAAATATATTTTGTTAGTGTTCCACAGAAGAAAAAAAATGTGAGTGTGAGTAAATGATGTGCTTACAGGTATGAGCTTATTTCATAGATATTAATTTGTATTTGTTTACATTTCAGTCTGGCCCTGGTGACCTCACGAACATTGACCCTCGGTTTACAGAACTTCCTGTTCCACACTCGCTAGGAGCATGTGAGGAGTCTGGAGCAACCTTTCCTGGCTTCACCTACACCAATGAAAACATTTTCTCACTGACTCATGGACATTAAGACAAATTTTTTGTCAGACCAATAAATTTTGTCGGAACATGTTTCTAATGATTTTTAACTTAAGTTCATTTTTTATGTTAGCTGGACCAATGCTTTTGCAACATGACTACAGAGTTTCTATCAAAAGTGACTGTGTTTTCCTAACATTCATCTTATTTAATTATTTTTTAGCCCTATTTGATAAAAACTATTTGTAAAGAAGTACAATGTTTAATGGTGTTCTGACTACTATATTGTAATGAGATGAAGTGAGACTACAGGTTGCATCAGATGCTTGATTATAAAAGAGATATTAAGTTGTGAGACTGAAAGAATATTAAATCTGAATGTATGTAATTGTGTACAGTATTAAGATGGGATTGGTAAGTGTTTGTAATGAAATTGTCTGATCGGTAAAGAATGTCTAATTTTTGGAATGGAAACAATTAAATTATTATAAGCTAATGCGCGGTTATTGAATATGTTTTATTATGAAAGTCTATGTAGCTTATTAACGTGCTTTAAAAAATAAGGTATCACAAACAATCACAGTTGGGCACTCGCGCTAATAGCTATACTGTAATCGAGACATGGGTCACAAAGAAAAACACAGTTGTCATCCACAGATCATTTACATGTATAATTTCCCACTACTTTACTTGTATAAATGCCAAATTTCTGCTTCCTGTATCTGCCTCAGACCTACTTGCAAACAACGTGCCAACCTCGAGTCTAGGAAGAAACCTCCACTTTTAAGCTCACAGCGCCATCTTGTGGCGTCTTCACTAAATTCGCCGTCTTCCTTTTCGCCACTTTTGCAACAATGCGGCTGTCAAAACATTGTATTTAAATATTACGAACTTCAGTTTGAAGCTCGACGCAGTGTTGTTTTATGAATAAGCGCTGCGTTTCTTTATTTATTGCATATGGCGAAGTATGCCCTTCAAAAGAGATTTGCGGAGTAAAACCTGAACACGTGATGGTTACAGGAAATCAAATCAGAGGATCACCGCTACAATGACTGTAAACTGAACAGATACAAAAATCACACTCTGAAAACAGCTCGTTTCAGTGAGCACGCACTAAGACTCCATTAAAATGGAATAATTTGTGACCCCGTTTGAACACTACAAAGCGCTCTCTTTTTGTTTAAAGAGCGTAAAAACGTAAGGGGGATCAAAACCATTTTCTATATCTGTAATAATAAGGCCTTCGATTGTTTTAGCGCAACAAGCACCGATTGAAACGGGTATGAAACAAGTCAGTGCTGGGGTCATGTAAGGACGCTATAAGGCTCAGTTCCTCTGATTCTCCGTTACATTAAGATAATCACTCACAAATATATGCTGTGGTAAAGTTTATCGGGGCTGTAGAAGTTGGACAGACACATATTAACCGGCGCATGCGCAATAACGCCACCATCCAGGTCTAAATAAGAGTTAAGAGAGAAACGAGGTGAGTTGCACGTTTATCAATAAATATGACGTTAATGTCGTCACCCACGCAGTGAACAACGATACGAATATAGAGTGCGTTTTTTGTTTAACAATTTTCAACCATTGCGACTATTTTCAACGAGGTTCAAAAACCGTAAAGATAATTAGAAGTCAAGTTTGTGCAGAAGAAACTAAAAGCATGCAATTTGTTATTTCCCCGGGTCTGCATGCACCCGAGTTATTATGGTTATATACTGATAAATGACAACTCATTCAAAGTACCTCGTGAAATGTTTTTCTTTTGGATATGAACGTGAAACTGTTGATTTGGTTTATTGTAGGCTGCCCTGCTAATGTTACAGCTAGCCGGGCTATCAGTCGGGCTAACGACATTCCGTGACAAGGGGAAAGTAAGGAGTTTGTTGACGGAGGGGAAAACATTGCGTTTTAATAAAACAAGTTGTACACTTGGCCTTCCCGTGTTATTTGAAGGTCCGAGCGATGTGAATCAGACCAGAAAACTGTTATAATTTACATACTTTAGACGTGTCGGCGGCCCTTTGCTATCCTCCGCCATTTTGTGTGTCAGTCGAATGCTAATAATGGGCGCTCGCGCATTGCACTTTATTTATGGCCAGAATAAATTCAGACATCACTTGAAATATCAAAACAAACGTTTTGTATTAAACCAGACGAGCTTTTGGGTGATCTTTGCGGGGCACCGTTACTGTACAGTCTGATATTTTGACAATATTTTGATTTAAGACACACGACAGGTCAAGAACGTTAAAACACTATTGCCTACTGTATACGAACGATAACGTGCTTGAATAGAGACTTTCTTCTTCGAAAACTAATCATTTGTGAGTATGTACGTTTTAACTTGTCATCGCGATTATCCGCCCTCTTTAAAAGCACAGATTTAGCGAGATTCTTTTAAAACAAGGAAAAGCTGAACTTGTTCGTCTAACTTTACTTTTAATCGCTTTCCTCCATTAATAACCACCAAAGTAGTTTAAGTGTGTCAATGAGAGTTGGTATACATAGCTAGTCCATAAAAATGAACATCATAACAATGTAGAAATACATATTTTTGTCCTCGTTTAAGTGCTTGGTGCAATCCGTACTGCGAGCAGCAGTCGCCCTCTAGCGGAATTGGTTGGAACTACAAGCGACGCGCGGCTATTTCGTAATCTCGAGTTGCGGTCGTTTCATCAGCCGCAGTCAAAACACGGTTTTCGAAACGAGAACGTCGTATTTGAATATTGAAAACGACAGTTTTGTTTTATTTACTAAAACAATGTGCGCTGATATTTATATGACACTCGCAGCAGATGCTTGGTTGTGCATGTGAATGCATTAAAACAGTGGTTCTCAACCAGGGGGGCTCAGCAGACTTCCTCAACAATTAAAAGGCCTCAAGACTTAAAATAATTTAAAGCAGAAAATAACGAGCATTAAAATAAGCCGAAACAGCTAAAATCAAGATATGACTTACTTTAATTCACCCCTCTGAAACACAGTCCTGGAAATCCTGGATGGGGAAGCCATGTAAAAGTGTGATTTATAGACCTGGAAAAGTCATGTAAATTAATAAAATATTATAATGCTATGGGTATTTTGCAAATATATCATCAGGAAAAAATTCAAGAAAAAAAGTAGAACATATTATTAAGTTGGCTTGTGAGAGCCAACTTACTGATATTGTACTTAAACTTATTAAGTTGGCTTGTGAGAGCCAACTTACTGATGTTGTATTTAAACTTATTATTATTATTAAGTTGGCTTGTGAGAGCCAACTTACTGATGTTGTATTTAAACTTATTATTATTATTATTATTATTATTCTTCTTACTCAAAATTTACAACTGCTACTCCTCCTAGAGCTTTAACTCCACATACTCCAAACTCGGCACGGACACTCAAACTGTTCTGACTCGGTATGCTATATCTTTTCTAACTGATCGGACTTACGGTTTTCCTAAAAATGACGATCAAAGTCGGAAAAAACTCCCATTGACTTTACATTGCGGAATCTTCAGATTTTCAAACTCCCCAACTGTCAAAAATTCAAATGTAAATCCCTTGAAACCCTAGACTGAATCAAACTGCCATTCTATACACTATATGAGCCAATGAGACTCATTCAAACTCATAAACTCATCTATCTATGACACTTATCCATCTATCTATCTACTTTAAACTAAATTAAACTTCAAACTAAATTAAACTTTAAACTTCAAACTAATTTAAACTTCAAACTTATTTAAACTTTAAACTTCAAACTTATTTAAACTTTAAACTTCAAACTAATTTAAACTTTAAACTCATAAACTCGTACACTTATAAACTCATACACTTATAAACTCATGAATTCATACACTTATGAACTCAAACTCATAAATTAATAAACTCTGAACTCTTACTCATTTAAACTTATAAACTCTAAACTCATAAATTCATACACTTATAAACTCATGAACTTATAAATGCATTAATTCATACACGTATGAACTCTCATGAATTCATACACTTATGAACTTTTAAACTCATAAATAGTTCACCATAGCAAACACCCAGAACACTCTAGCAACTGCATAGCAACCACCCAGAACACCCTAGAAACCAACTGAAATACCTTAGAACACCCTAGCAACACCATAGCAACCACCCACAATACCTTAAAACACCCTAGCAACCACATAATATAACTTAGAAACACCCTAGCAACCACCCAGAACACCCTAGCAACCACCCAAAATACCTTAGAACACCCTAGCAACCACCCAAAATGCCTTATGACACCCTAGCAACACCCTAGCAACCACCCAAAATACCTTAGAACACCCTAGCAACACCATAGCAACCACCCAAAATACCTTAGAACACCCTAGCAACACCCTAGCAACCACCCGAAATACATCAGAACATCCTAGCAACACCCTAGCAACCACCCAAAATACCTTAGAACACCATAGCAACACCATAGCAACCACCCAGAACACCCTAGCAACCACCCAAAATACCTTAGAACACCCTAGCAACCACCCAGAACACCCTAGCAACCACCAAAAATACCTTAGAACACCCTAGCAACACCCTAGCAACCACCCAAAATACCTTAGAACACCCTAGCAACACCCTAGCAACCACCCAAAATGCCTTAGAACACCCTAGCAACCACCCAAAATAACTTAGAACACCCTAGCAACACCATAGCAACCACCCAAAATACCTTAGAACACCCTAGCAACACCCTAGCAACCACCAAAAATACCTTAGAACACCCTAGCAACACCCTAGCAACCACCCAAAATGCCTTAGAACACCCTAGCAACCACCCAAAATGCCTTATAACACCCTAGCAACACCCTAGCAACCACCCAAAATACCTTAGAACACCCTAGCAACCACCCAAAATAACTTAGAACACCCTAGCAACACCATAGCAACCACCCAAAATACCTTAGAACACCCTAGCAACACCCTAGCAACCACCAAAAATACCTTAGAACACCCTAGCAACACCCTAGCAACCACCCGAAATACCTCAGAACACCCTAGCAACACCATAGCAACCACCCAAAATACCTTAGAACACCCTAACAACACCCTAGCAACCACCCAAAATACCTTAAAACACCCTAGCAACACCATAGCAACCACCTAAAATACCCTAGAACACCCTAGCAACCACCCAGAACACCCTAGCAACCACTCAAAATACCTTAGAAACCACCTAGCAACCACCCACAACACCTTAGCAACCCACTAGAAACACCCTAGCAACATTTAATTACTTGAAACTATACTTTAACCTTTAAACTACTTTGAACTTTAAACTATTTAAAACTTTAAACTACTTTAAACTAATTTAAACTTCAAACTACTTTAAAATTCAAACTTATTTAAACTTTAAACTACTTTAACTTTCAAACTAATTTAAACTTCAAACTACTTTAAAATTCAAACTAATTTAAACTTTAAATTAATTTAAACTACTTTAAACTTTAAACTAAGTTAAACTATAAACTACTTTGAACTAATTTAAACTTCAAACTAATTTAAACTTCTTCAAACTTTGCGGTCCAAACTTTCACAAGCCAACTTAAAGTTTGTCTCGACGAACTTTTTCTAGTTAGTGGTGCTTGCCAAAGGCAAAGCAACACTAGTGTTATTGTGCATACTTATTATTCTTATTATTCCACACAAAGTTTGGCGCGCTACTCCTCCCGCAGCTTTTGTCACACACACCTGAGTGAGGCGTCAAATCGACCGGCTCATTGAGGAGAGGTGTGCTATGACTTTTCTAAGAGATCGGGTGTACGATGTTCGCACAGCGAACGAAAAAGCGGCCAAAAAAGTCCCATTGACTTAACATTGCGGAATTTTCAAAAATTCAAATCCAAACTGCCACTTTCACACACATCCACAGAAAAGGGCCTGACAGCCCTGCTGTCAGGCCCTCTCTCTCTCCCTCAGAGGATTTATTTTATCAAGCAGCCAATAAGTAATGGCCTAAAATCTTCAAAGCCACACCATAGCAACCAGTTACAGCACCCTAGCAACCGTGGGTGATAGGCACGAGGCCGCAGGCCTCGTGCCATACTAAATAACTCTATAAAAACTCTATAAAACTCTATAAAAACTCCAAATAAAAACTCCACAGTAATTATCTGTTAAAAAATACACGCCGACATCACACACCCCTGATTGAGGCGTCAAATTGTGCGGATTATTGAGGAGAGGTGTGGTATGATTTTTCTTAGCGATCAGGGGTACGGTGTTCGCCCCAGGGGCAAATCATTGGGTAAAAAAGTCCCATAGACTTAACATTGTCACAAAATTTGTGAGATCATATCTTTTGAACAGAAGGTCATAGAGACTTGGGGTTGGGCTCTTTTGACTCGGCCTATCAAGAAGCCAATAAGTAGTGACATAATAACTTCATGGTCACGCCCTAGCAACCACTTAGGGCACCCTAGCAACCATAAAACTACATTTCCAAGCCATATTTCAGCTCCAGAAAAAAGTAGAAACATGGAGTTTGGCTTTTTTGACTTAGACTGTCAACTACTCTTTAAATATCATCTCATAAACTGTATAAGCACACCATAGCAACCATATAGAGTACCCTAGTAACCACCTGAACACATGAATATGACATTTCTCAGCACCAGAACATCGTACAGACGTGTTTTTTGTCTCGTATGCAATCGTGTGCCACACTCTAGCAACCGAGCTGCGAATTTTGCCACTGCAAGCACCACTTCACATTTTCTTCTGGAAATGTACATTCTAGTGTTGTGATTACTATTCACCTAGACAAAACTTCGGCACGCTACTCCTCCCGCACCTTTTGTCGTAGACCCATGAATGAGGTGTCAAATCAACCGGTTCATTGAGGAGAGGTGTGCTATGTCTTTTCTAAGCGATCGGTTGTACGATGTTCGTCCGGCGGGCGAAAAATTTGCCGAAAAAAGTCCCATAGACTTAACATTGGCAAAAAATTTGTGAGATCATATCTTTTGACCAGGAGGTCATAGAGACTTGGGATTGGGCTCTTTTGACTCGGCCTATCCAGAAGCCTATAAGTAGTGACATAACAACTTCATGGCCACGCCCTAGCAACCACTTAGGGCACCCTAGCAACCATAAAACTACATTTACAAGCCATATTTTAGCTCCAGAATATAGTAGAAACATGGAGTTTGCCTTTTTTGACTCAGACTGTCAACTAGTCTTTAAATATCATCTCATAAACTGTATAAGCACACCATAGCAACCATATAGAGTACCCTAGTAACCATACAAACACATGAATAAGCCATATCTCAGCACCAGAATATCGTACAGACATGGTTCTTTGCTCGTATGCAATCATGTCCAACAACCTAGCAACCGAGCGGCGAGTTTTGCCACTGCAAGCACCACTTCACATTTTCTTCTGGAAATGTACATTCTAGTTAGTGGTGCTTGCCTATGGCGAAGCAACACTATTGTTATCTCACATACTTATTATTCTTCTTCTTATTATTCTTCCGGCCACTTTTTGACGCGCTACTCCTCCCGCAGTTTTTGTCACAGACCCATGAATGAGGTGTCAAAACGTGCGGCCTGTTTGGGAATGGTGTGCTATGACTTTTCTAAGAGATCGGGGGTACGATGGTCGCCCCAGGGGCGAAAAACGGCCCAAAAAAATCCCATAGACTTAACATTGCGAAAAACTTTGACGAGTCGTAGCTCGGAACGAGGATGTCGCAGAAACGTGAAATTTGCCACATTTGAAGAGGCTGACAGACTCTGTAAGAACAAACCACACAATGGGGTAAAAGTTGCACCCCTGGGGTGCAGGAGCTGCCCAAAGTTTCCCCATTGACTTACTATGGTGTAGGACGGCCCATGAAATGGGCCGTCCTACACCATAGAAACCGCTTTTATATTGAACATAACTCTGGATCACAGTGTCATAGAGACAAGGGGGCGGGCTCATTTTACTCAGACAACCAATCAGTCTCTCAGGATCATTGTGAAGCTATCAAGCCACGCCCTAGCAACCATTTAGAGCACCTTAGCAACAACTCCCATAGACTTCCATTGAAAGAGATCGAAGGGATATCTCTGGACTGAATTGTCATAGAAACATGAGGGTGGTCTCGTTTGACTCGGGCCAGCAAACAGCCAATCATGAATCACCTCAACACTTGCTAGCCACGCCCTAGCAACCATTGTCGAGCACCTTAGCAACCAAAATCCAAAGAGGAATATCGTCCATTCTGAATGTCACAGAGGCATGGGAGTTGGTTTATATCTTTCATAGTGACAAGCAGCCTTTGGAGTTTCATGATTGGCAGCTGCCAAGCCACTCCCTAGCAACCAAACAGAGTACCCTAGCAACCATTTTGCAAAACCAATATCTCTGCATCAGAACATCGTATAGAGATGGGGGTTGGTTTATACATTCACATTGACTTTGGAGCTTCATGATTGGCAGCTGCCAAGCCACTCCCTAGCAACCAAACAGAGTACCCTAGCAACCATTTTGCAAGACCTACATCTCTGCATCAGAACATCGTATAGAGATGGGGGTTGGGTCTTTTGACTCATGCTAGCAAACAGGACTTGCTACATGCTACACATGCTAGCAGTGAATAGCTACATGCTAATATTGATTAGCTAAGTGCTAAATCATGCCAATAAAATGCTACAAACTCAACAGTAACCATCTTTGACAACTACCAACCACCTAGTAACACCATAGCAACCACCCAAATTACTCTAGCAACACCCTAGCAACCACCCAGAACACCCTAGCAACTGCCTAGCAACGCCCTAGCAACCACCCAGAACACCCTAGCAACCGCCTAGCAACCACCCAGGATACCCTAGCAACCGCCTAGCAACGCCCTAGCAACAACCCAGATTACCCTAGCAACCGCCTAGCAACGCCCTAGCAACCGCCTAGCAACCACCCAAAACACCCTAGCAACTGCCTAGCAACCACCCAGAACACCCTAGCAACCGCCTAGCAACCACCCAGGATACCCTAGCAACTGCCTAGCAACGCCCTAGCAACCACCCTCGAACACCATAGCAACGGCCTAGCAACACCCTAGCAACCACTCAGAACACCCTAGCAACCACCTAGCAACACCCTAGCAACCACTCAGAACACCCTAGCAACCACCTAGCAACACCCTAGCAACCACCCAGAATACCCTAGCAACCACCTAGCAACACCCTAGCAACCACCCAGAACACCCTAGCAACCACCTAGCAACACCCTAGCAACCACTCAGAACACCCTAGCAACCACCTAGCAACACCCTAGCAACCACCCAGAACACCCTAGCAACCGCCTAGCAACACCCTAGCAACCACCCAGAACACCCTAGCAACCGCCTAGCAACACCCTAGCAACCACCCAAAACACCCTAGCAACCACCTAGCAACAAACTAGCAACACCCTAGCAACCACCCAGAACACCCTAGAAACCGCCTAGCAACCACCCAAAACACCTTAGCAACCACCCAGAATACCCTAGCAACCGCATAGCAACACCATAGCAACCACCCAGAACACCCTAGCAACTGCCTTGCATCATCATAGCAAACTCCAAGAACACCCTAGCAACCGAGCGGCGAGTTTTGCCACTGCAAGCACCACTTCACATTTTCTTCTGGAAATGTACATTCTAGTTATTATTATTATTCTTCTTACTCAAAATTTACAACTGCTACTCCTCCTAGAGCTTTAACTCCACATACTCCAAACTCGGCACGGACACTCAAACTGTTCTGACTCGGTATGCTATATCTTTTCTAACTGATCGGACTTACGGTTTTCCTAAAAATGACGATCAAAGTCGGAAAAAACTCCCATTGACTTTACATTGCGGAATCTTCAGATTTTCAAACTCCCCAACTGTCAAAAATTCAAATGTAAATCCCTTGAAACCCTAGACTGAATCAAACTGCCATTCTATACACTATATGAGCCAATGAGACTCATTCAAACTAATAAACTCATATATCTATGACACTCATCTATATATCTATCTACTTGAAACTAAATGAAACTTCAAACTAAATTACACTTTAAACTTCAAACTAATTTAAACTTCAAACTAATTTAAACTTTAAACTCATAAACTCGTACACTTATAAACTCATACACTTATAAACTCATGAATTCATACACTTATGAACTCAAACTCATAAATTAATAAACTCTGAACTCTTACTCATTTAAACTTATAAACTCTAAACTCATAAATTCATACACTTATAAACTCATGAACTTATAAATGCATTAATTCATACACGTATGAACTCTCATGAATTCATACACTTATGAACTTTTAAACTCATAAATAGTTCACCATAGCAAACACCCAGAACACTCTAGCAACTGCATAGCAACCCCCCAGAACACCCTAGAAACCAACTGAAATACCTTAGAACACCCTAGCAACACCATAGCAACCACCCACAATACCTTAGAACACCCTAGCAACCACATAATATACCTTAGAACACCCTAGCAACCATACAGAACACCCTAGCAACCACCCAAAATACCTTAGAACACCCTAGCAACCACCCAAAATGCCTTATAACACCCTAGCAACACCCTAGCAACCACCCAAAATACCTTAGAACACCCTAGCAACCACCCAAAATAACTTAGAACACCCTAGCAACCACCCAAAATACCTTAAAACACCCTAGCAACACCATAGCAACCACCCAAAATACCTTAGAACACCCTAGCAACACCCTAGCAACCACCAAAAATACCTTAGAACACCCTAGCAACACCCTAGCAACCACCCAAAATACCTTAGAACACCCTAGCAACCACCCAAAATGCCTTATAACACCCTAGCAACACCCTAGCAACCACCCAAAATACCTTAGAACACCCTAGCAACCACCCAAAATAACTTAGAACACCCTAGCAACACCATAGCAACCACCCAAAATACCTTAGAACACCCTAGCAACACCCTAGCAACCACCAAAAATACCTTAGAACACCCTAGCAACACCCTAGCAACCACCCAAAATACCTCAGAACATCCTAGCAACACCCTAGCAACCACCAAAAATACCTTAGAACACCATAGCAACACCATAGCAACCACCCAGAACACCCTAGCAACCACCCAAAATACCTTAGAACACCCTAGCAACCACCCAGAACACCCAAGCAACCACCAAAAATACCTTAGAACACCCTAGCAACACCCTAGCAACCACCCAAAATACCTTAGAATACCCTAGCAACACAATAGCAACCACCCAAAATACCTTAGAACACCCTAACAACACCCTAGCAACCACCCAAAATGCCTTAAAACACCCTAGCAACACCATAGCAACCACCTAAAATACCCTAGAACACCCTAGCAACCACCCAGAACACCCTAGCAACCACTCAAAATACCTTAGAAACCACCTAGCAACCACCCACAACACCTTAGCAACCCACTAGAAACACCCTAGCAACATTTAATTACTTGAAACTATACTTTAACCTTTAAACTACTTTGAACTTTAAACTATTTAAAATTTTAAACTACTTTAAACTACTTTAAACTAATTTAAACTTCAAACTACTTTAAAATTCAAACTTATTTAAACTTTAAACTACTTTAACTTTCAAACTAATTTAAACTTCAAACTACTTTAAAATTCAAACTAATTTAAACTTTAAATTAATTTAAACTACTTTAAACTTTAAACTAAGTTAAACTATAAACTACTTTAAACTAATTTAAACTTCAAACTAATTTAAACTTTAAACTAATTTAAACTTCAAACTACTTTAAACTTCTTCAAACTTTGCGGTCCAAACTTTCACAAGCCAACTTAAAGTTTGTCTCGACGAACTTTTTCTAGTTATTATTATTCTTCTTTTTCTTACTCTGAAATTTCTGACTCTAACTCCTCCTAGAGCTTTAACTCCACATACTCCAAACTCGGCACGGACACTCAAACTGTTCTGACTTAGTGTGCTATATCTTTTCTAACTGATCGGACTTACGGTTTTCCTAAAAACTACGATCAAACTCGGAAAAAACTCCCATTGACTTAACATTGCGGAATCTTCAGATTTTCAAACTCCCCAACTGTCAAAAATTTAAATGTAAATCCCTTGAAACCCTAGACTGAATCAAACTGCCATTCTATACACTATATGAGCCAATGAGACTCAATTAAACTAATAAACTCATATATCTATGACACTTATCCACCTATCTATCTATCTACTTTAAACTAAATGAAACTTCAAACTAAATTACACTTTAAACTTCAAACTAATTTAAACTTCAAACTAATTTAAACTCTAAACTTATAAACTTATAAACTCATGAATTCATACACTTATGAACTCATAAATTAATAAACTCTGAACTCTTACTCATTTAAACTTATAAACTATAACCTCACACACTTATAAACTCATGAATTCATACACTTATGAACTCATAAATTAATAAACTCTGAACTCTTACTCATTTAAACTTATAAACTCTAAACTCATAAATTCATACACTTATAAACTCATGAACTTATAAATTCATTAATTCATACACTTATGAACTCTCAAGAATTCATACACTTATGAACTCTCATGAATTCATACACTTATGAACTTTTAAACTCATAAATAGTTCACCATAGCAAACACCCAGAACACCCTAGCAACTGCATAACAACCACCCAGAACACCCTAGAAACCAACCGAAATACCTTAGAACACCATAGCAACCACCCAAAATACCTTAGAACACCCTAGCAACACCCTAGCAACCACCCAAAATGCCTTAGAACACCCTAGCAACCACCCAAAATACCTTAGAACACCATAGCAACCACCCAGAACACCCTAGCAACCACCCAAAATACATTAGAACACCCTAGCAACACCCTTGCAACTCCCCAAAATACCTTAGAACACCCTAGCAACACCCTAGCAACCACCCAAAATACCGTAGAACACCCTAGCAACCACCCAGAACACCCTAGCAACCACCCAAAATACCTTAGAACACCCT
Organism: Rhinichthys klamathensis goyatoka; assembly: GCF_029890125.1. Taxonomy (NCBI): domain Eukaryota; kingdom Metazoa; phylum Chordata; class Actinopteri; order Cypriniformes; family Leuciscidae; genus Rhinichthys; species Rhinichthys klamathensis. Next base: position 230,062 of record NW_026606783.1, read on the forward strand.
AGCAACCACACAAAATACCTTAAAATACCCTAGCAACACCATAGCAACCACCCAGAACACCCTAGCAACCACCCAAAACACCTTAGAACACCCTAGCAACCACACAAAATACCTTAGAACACCCTAGCAACCACCCAAAATACAAAAGAACACCCTAGCAACTCCCTAAAATACCTTAGAACACCCTAGCAACCACCTAAAATACCCTAGAACACCCTAGCAACCACCTAGAACATCCTAGCAACCACCCAAAATACCTTAGAACACCCTAGCAACACCCTAGCAACCACCCAAAATATTTTAGCAACCCCTTAGCAACCACCCAGAACACCCTAGCAACCAACCAAAATACCGTAGCAACCCCCTAGCAACCATCCTTAACACCCTAGCAACCACCCAAAATACCTTAAAACACCCTAGCAACCACCCAGAACACCATAGCAACCACCCAAAACACCTTAGAACACCCTAGCAACCACCTAGCAACCACACAAAATACCTTAGAACACCCTAGCAACCACCCAGAACACCCTAGCAACCACCCAAAATACATAAGAACACCCTAGCAACACCATAGCAATCCCCCAAAATACCTTAGAACACCCTAGCAACCACCCAGAACACCCTAGCAACCACCCAAAATACCTTAGCAACCCCTTAGCAACCACCCATAACACCCTAGCAATCAACCAAAATACCTTAGCAACCCCCTAGCAACCATCCTTAACACCCTAGCAACCACCCAAAATACCTTAGCAACCACCTAGCAACCACCCAGAACACCCTAGCAACCACTCAAAATACCTTAGCAACCACCTACAACACCTTAGCAACCCACTAGAAACACCCTAGCAACATTTAATTACTTGAAACTATACTTTAACCTTTAAACTACTTTAAAATTCAAACTTATTTAAACTTTAAACTACTTTAACTTTCAAACTAATTTAAACTTCAAACTACTTTAAAATTCAAACTAATTTAAACTTTAAACTAATTTAAACTTTAAAGTACTTTAAACTTTAAACTAAGTTAAACTTTAAACTACTTTAAACTATAAACTACTTTAAACTACTTTAAACTTTAAACTAAGTTAAACTATAAACTACTTCAAACTAATTTAAACTTTAAACTAATTTAAACTTCAAACTACTTTAAACTTCTTCAAACTTTGCGGTCCAAACTTTCACAAGCCAACTTAAAGTTTGTCTCGACGAACTTTGTCTAGTTATATCTATAATCCATATCCAGTAAATCACGAATGACTGAAAAAGTTAATTGGTTAAACCCTAAAGAACATTCAGATCTTAAAACTTCTTGAATCCCGAAATGTTATTATTTTAACTTTAATTATTAACTTATTTTTTGTTTTGTTTAAAGAAACTAAGAGTGTAGATAGATTAAAATAAGTTTTAAAAAACAAAACTAGGGCTAGGGGGCCTTCAGATATCGTCGAGGACAATGGGGGGCATTGGAGTCAAAAAAGTTGAGAACCACTACATTAAAGGATTGTTTGCCCTTTAGAGGTGTTTTGGACAGTTTGGTTAAAGAGTTAGTTCACCCAAAAATGAACATTTTCCCATAATTTACTCACCCTCAAGCCATCCTAGGTGTTTATGACTTTCTTCTTTCAGCCAAACACAATCTGAGTTATATTAAATAATATCATTGTTCTTCCAAACTTTATAATGGGAGTGAATGGTACCTTGTTTTTTGAAGCCCAAAAAGCACATCCATCCATCATAAAAGTAATCCATATGGCTCCAGGGGTTCATTTTTGGGTAAACCCTTTAACTTTAAAGAGTTAGTTCACCCAAAAATGAAGATTCTGTCAGTAATTACTCACCCTCATGTTGTTCCAACCCCGTAAGACTTTCGTTAATCTTCAGAATACAAATTAAGATATTTTTGATGAAATCTGAGAGCTGGCTCACTCCTTCAATTGCATCTGCCGGTCCAGAAAAGTTAGTAAAGACATCGTTAAAATAGTCCAAGTGACTATAGTGGCTCAACCTTATACGACGAGAATACTTTTTGTGCTTTAAGATGCTTACTTCTGTCATCTGTCCATGTTGTAACAATATGTTTTTCTCTTTTGTCTTCCATTTGGTAGGAAAAGATGGCAGAGACATCTACGAGTGGTGGTCCTGCTGCCACTGGAGCCGATTTTGACATGATGAGCGCTCTTGACTGGAAGGACGGCATAGCTACATTGCCTGGAAGTGACATTCGGGTACAAATATTAAGTGTATCTGATGCATAAAATGTGATGCAAGGGACATATTGGACTATTCTGAATGTGCTGATAAAAAATCTCAAAATCTGGTCATTTTTTAGTTTCGGATGACAGAATTTGGCACCCTGGAGATTGTTACAGAGGCGGAGCCCAAAGTTAAAGAGGCGGAGCTTACAGGCCTACAGCCTCAAACTACAAGCACCAACAACAGTAATTCCCCTGAGCAAAACAAAACTTCAAATCAGACTGTAAAGCCCCAGTTGAATACAGACCAGCAGACAAATACTGTGGGTGAGTACATGTAACACATATTTCTACAAATAGAGGAATGATTTGCTCTTTTATTTATTTTTGAGGACTCGATTTCTTTTTTCAGTTTCCACTGACCCCCACAGGCAGGCCGGGGGCATCAACACTAGGAGCCCCAGCTCTGTGGAAAGCCCCAGCATGAGTACAGTGCCCAATGTGATTGTTCCCATCACTGAGGCCACTGCAAACTGCAGGTCCTGTGGTCACTCTGGTTCACAGGAGTCTTTCCTACAGGGCAAATTTTGCAGTGCTCCTTGTGTGCAGCCTACCAGTGGCAGGTACATGTTTTTGGCACTTACACAGATCTGCCAGTTGCACTGTTTATGGTGAATTTATAAGTTATTTTGTCAAGTCAAGTCAAGTCACCTTTATTTATATAGCGCTTTTATGTGTGCAGTTCAACCCCAGCTGAGGCATTCGAAGGAGAGCGTTTAGGTAAACGTGTGAGAAAGAAGAAGAAGATGTTTATGGAATCTGGAGATGAAGAGGAGGACAACATAGAGGAGGAAGAGGTAATACACACACACACACACACACACACACACACACACACACACACACACACACACACACACACACACACACACACACACACACACACACACACACACACACACACACACACATCTCACACCAAAAGAGCACACCAAAAGAGCACACATTCAATATCAACAGGGATGAACTACTGCATTGATCAGTTTTTTATTTTTTTCTGTTTTTTCAGGAGAAGGTTAAATCCTCGAAGGGAAGACGAGCGGCTAAAGTTGCTAGACTAGGTTGGTAATTTTCATTTAGCTAACACACACACACACACACACACACACACACACACACACACACGGAAATATAAACTGGCCTGACAGTATCTCATGCCTTATGTCTAGGGATTCACAATATATTGGTGCCATATCAGTTATCATCTGATGTTAGGGATTTTTTATTTTTGGATATTGGATATATATCATCTGATATTTAATTGTGCATGGTCATTTCCCAAATTTTTTAATTAAGGTTAAAAAATGTTATTTAAATGACCTTTGCTGTCTTACAATCACATAATTAACTCAAGTTATTTAAAAAATAAATAAAACGAATTATGTAATAACACTGTTAAATGTAATCTTAGGCAAATCTCAAATTTAATATAGTCTTATTAATATTTGTATTCATACTATACATTATAATGTTGTGATGCTTAAATTCACTGGTTACATTTAATATGACTGACAGATTTGAGTTTTTAGTCTTAATTTATTTTGTATCAGTGTTGTCAAAATATTTTTAAATTGGTGCATGCCAAATTGAGTCTTTTAGCAGGTTGTACAGATTGTGTCATGTATATTTTCAGTCAGTTTCAGACTGTCATCCTTTCCATGCTTTTCTAAGCCATATAAAGTGCCTCTTTGTGATGCTGTTTCCATAGTGACAGCACCTCCTGTTAAGAAGAAAACCTGGAGTTGGTCAGCTTATCTGGAGGAGGAGAGAGCCATTGCCGCTCCTTTGAAACTTTTTAAGGAGGTGAGAAAGACAGTATATATCACGGTTATATAAATAACATGGTATGGTTGGGATCCTGATTAGGATGGTAAGTTTGATGTCAATTCAGGTTTGTCATTAGAAAAAAGTGTTACTTGAAAGAAAACAGAGAGATTTTTTTAAAGCATGACATCTATGAAATTCAATAATTTTGTTTTTGTGTGTTTGCCATACAGCACCAGTCTGTTCCGCAGAGTAGGAATGGATTTAAAGTTGGCATGAAGTTAGAGGGACTGGACCCCTGTCACCCTGCTCTCTTCTGTGTTTTGACTGTTGCAGAGGTAACCAGGGTCAAATGTTTCTGTGATGTTACTTGATGTGTCATTATTAGGAGCACAAAACTAAATGTAGTTTTTAGGTTGCGCTTATAGTAAGATGTATTTTCTCTCTTCCAGGTGCAAGGTTACAGGATTCGGCTTCACTTTGATGGTTACCCTGAGTGCTATGACTTCTGGGTAAATGCTGACTCATGGGATGTGAAGCCGCCAGGCTGGTGTGAGAAAACCGGCCTCAAGCTATTGCTTCCAAAAGGTGCTTAATGTACTAATAAAGATGTACTGTAAAAAAAAAAAAAAAACTGTTGGCAAGGATCAACCATGCAAAACGCTACTTTTGTTTTCTGTAACATGGTAGATCTGTTTTATAGATGTTTCTTTATGTGTTAAAACTACTTAAACTCAATATTCTCTCTGAACTGTGTGATGACAAACTGGTCTAGCTGTTATTCTGATATTCAACATAGATGTAATAGTATTGTAATTACAAGTATTGTAATTTATACAAATATTATTTATAAATAATAAATATAATTAAATATAATATAAGATATAATTGAATAAAGCATGGTTACGTTAGCATAGTTTTCATGTTGTTTAAAAAAGTTTTTTTTTGTGGACACTCTTAGTTGCTGCATATGCTGCTAGTAAAATGTATTGCGTATGCTGTTCTTTACTATGATTTAACAGGTTGCAGAGATGGAGAGTTTAACTGGAACACATATGTAAAGAACTGTAGGGGTCAACTGGCCCCCAAACATCTCTTCAAGAGTCTTAATACAGTATGTCATTTCATATGCACACACTTCAAGAGAATAAGAGATATTTTATTCCAGGAGATCATGCTTTCTTTTTTAACCATGTGTTATCTGCCCTATTTAGTCAGTCACACCGTCAGGATTCCGTGCTGGGATGAAGCTGGAGGCCGTGGACAGGAAGAACCCGTCACTCATCTGCGTAGCAACCATTGCTGCTGCTGTCGACAACCGGCTCCTCATTCACTTTGACAACTGGGACGATACGTATGATTATTGGTAAGATCGTGAGCAGAATACTGGCCATATGAGTGTCCCCATGTGCATGTGGTTGTAAGTGCATTCTGTTTGTTCTCAGGTGTGATGCCAGCAGTCCGTACATTCATCCAGTCGGGTACTGTGAGGAGGTGGAGTTAACACTCACCACACCTGCAGGTCAGACTCCCTTAAATATTTTTCTTTGTTAACTTTTATATGTAGCTTTTATGTGTCGTTGTACTAAAGTCAATATAAAGGATCTGGAAAATATTTACAATTTACGATGTATCTATCTAACATCTTCTAATCAATTAAATTTATTAGTATAGCACTTTTCATAAAAAAAAACAAAGAAAACAGGAACAAGCTAAACATTTTGTATTTTTTTCCCCCTCTCAAATTTACCACGGACCCCATAGCACCCCCTGGACCCCAGTTTGAAAGCCCCAGAATTAGTTTTCGTTTTCTTTTCTTTTTTAACAAGCTCTAATGTGCATGAAAAGTTGTATTAAAGTTATTGGAAGTCTATTTATGTCTTTCTTAGAGTATAAGCACCCAAAGAGTTTTTCTTGGGAAAAGTACCTAGAAGAAACTGGAACCCAAGCTGCACCAGCTAGAGCCTTTAAACAGGTACGGTTTAAATCATTGCAATGAACCATAAGAGGTGTAGGTAAATAATTTAAGTTTTAACTAGGACCTTTCAAATGACATTTTATAATTGGTCAAATATCATTTGAAAGGTCCTAGTAGTTGGTGTGGTGCTAAAGTGCAGAGTCAGCCTGAACAAAATAGAAATAAAATTTACAAAGAATAAAACACGTTTGATCTGGTTTAAAGTAGTAGGCAGTTTGATAAAAAAAGATTCAATGATAACATATGATTCATAAAAGACATATGTTCTGTTTTATACATATTTTGTGTTTTAACAATTTAATTTAATCTTCTACACAATTCAAAGTTATTAGTATAGCTCTCTTCATAATAAATATGAACAAATAAATGTAGAGAAATAGCAAACAAGCTAAAGGTGAAAGTGGTGAGAAACACTCCCTAAAAGGATATGTCCTGTTTTATACATTTGTTTGATTTAAGTATGTATTATTTGTTTATATAATATGTTTTTAATAGTTTTCTGAATGACCTTTGATCCTTGGCCATCCAGAGACCACCACATGGCTTCCAAGTTGGAATGAAGCTAGAGGCAGTGGACAAACGTAATGCCGTACTCATCCGTGTCTCCACCATCTCTGATACAGAAGACCACAGAATCAAGGTTTACACACAAATATATCTGTTTTGTCTAATTAGCTTACTCTAATTAGAAGCCAACATGGACATACAGCATTTAATATGCTTGTACAGATAGTATATCTTCACTAAATCTTTGTGTTTATATATATACATAGATCCATTTTGATGGCTGGAGTGACGAGTATGATTATTGGCTAGATGCCGATAGCCCAGAACTGCACCCAGTAGGCTGGTGTCAGAAAACAGGTCATCCTCTACAACACCCCAACGGTAACATACTGACCTACACACAAATATAAAGTATTTCAGCACATGGCCACACCGGACTCATAATCTAACTCGTAATGGTAATATTATCAGGTCCCAGAGATTCTCCAGTCCCTCCAGGACAAGGCTGCCCAACCCAAGGATGCAACGGAGTCGGACACATTCGAGGACCTCGGTATGGGACACATTACACGTAAGTTATACATGTGTTGTTACAAACACAACTCATAATGCGCATTCAAATGCAAACGAGTCTCTCTCCCATTGTTAGGGCGGTGAGTTGTCCATACTCAGATCTGAATTTGAATAAAGACGGGTTGGTTCCAGACAGACTGAGTGGGGAGAGGCCAGTCACGCTCAGTGGACCCCCGCGCCACCGCCGTGCTGAAACGCTCACTCAGACGCAGCCTCCCACACCCACACCCAGCGCCAGCACCCCAGACCCCCCTGACACCACCACAGACACCTGTCCACAAGCTCGGGCAGTGCGTGAGCACATTGTGTGAGTGTCAGCAGTGATGTACAGTTTAACTTTTCTTTTTCTCACACACACACACACGCTCACTTTTTATCGATTTCTCATTCTTCAGGTCTGGCAGTGCTCCTAAATGTGTCAAGCCACCCCAAGTGAAGCAGGAAGGTGATGGGAAAGGTATAGATTCTTCAGATATTTTGGCTTAATTTGCTTTTTTTGTGGATAATCCATAACCTTGGAGAATTTTGTACATGGGTCAATGAAGCGATGCTTGGTTTTTTGCCTGGATGTGTAATAATAATAAAAAAATTCATAGATATAATGACTTGAATACACTTCATCTATGAAGTACATATTTTTAATTTTTTGAATTAAAATAAGTTTGATATTTTTGAGAGAAATAAAGTAAAAACATAAAACACAATGAAGGAAAAAAAGCTTTATTATTGTTTTTAAAAATCAATACATATTTAATTAGTAGTAGTTTGACAGTCAATCATTTTTATTTCTGAGAACACAAAAAAATATCTTAACAAAACTGCTTTACTCACTTTTGTCCACCAAATCAAAGCCATGACAACTAACATGACCAGAAAATGATATCAGAAATGCATGCTGTCATGACTGTCAAGGGCAATAAGGTAATTTGACCTTTTTATAACAAGACAAGCTTAGTTCATTATATATAAAATAACACTACATTTAAACTTTTCCAAAAATGTCAACCATATAAGAAGTTACCTGAATACAAAAAGCACATTTCTAAGAACTTGGCGCCTGTATTTTGAACTAGTAACCTTTTCTTTATCTTGGACACTGTTATTTGCCAATGACTGACATATGAGAACGTTTGCAAGGCATGTCATGAATAAATTCTATTTGTGTTGTAGATTCTCTTCAGCAGTTCCTGCATGAGTCTGTGTTTTGTGGATGGGAGCCACCGAGGTTTCAGCTGTGTTGGGAAAAGCATGGCAAACTGCTGCCTGAAGCTTTGGGCCTCACCGCCAAGAGAGTGGCAAAGTGGAACACTGAAGAGGTGGCATTTGATAACTCTAGAAAAGTTCATTTATGCTTTAAAAGAGGTCCTCTAAACGTATTTATTTTTATTGCATCTTATTTGACGATGTTGTTCTTTCAGGTTTCAAGTTTTGTACGAGGCCTGCCTGGCTGCAGAGAGCATGCTGCCACCTTCAGGAAGGAGGTAAATAACTAAAACATCAACTTTACTTGTGAATATTAGTGTAATGTACCTTCCCTATATAGTATACACTACCATTCAAAAGTTTGGGGTTGGATTTTTTCCAATGTTTGTAAAAGAAGTCTCTTATACTTAACAAGGCTGCATTTATTTGTTCAAAAATACAGTAATATTGTAAAAATATTATTACAATTTAAAATAACTGTATTTTTAATATATATTCAAATATAATTTATTCCTGTGATGGCAAGGCTGAATTTTCTGCAGCCATTACTCCAGCAGGGTTTGTATGGTCATGAAAAACCTGGAAAAGTATTTTAAAATAGCAATTTCGTGGCCTGGAAACCCAGAAAGTTTTGGAAAAGTCATGGAACTTTTTTTCCACAAATATCTGTATAATAGAATATATGCTTAATCAGTGCCTGAATTTCGCTGCGGGATTGCAGATATTGCATATACAGTAGTTTTACTAATTCCCACAGGTTTCGCGCTTATTATGCTGGAAATTAATTCCCACAAAAATGTTTTTACTATAGCATGTAGATTAGAGGAGTAAATTAATACACACAGAATATCAGATCAAATCACTAATTTGAAAACAGCGTGAGTGATTCAGTGGTTCTACGTCGTCTCTCTCTCGCTTTCGCTCTTATATATGGCTTTACAGCAACACATTGCGTCTGGAAAAAAAACATTCATTTTTATATTTATTCTGTTGTATTTATTTGTGCTACTGCTTTTAATGTATTTGTTCTTATTTTACTGATGGTTAGTAAATTCAATTCAAAGTTTGAAATCAAGATTCTTGTGCTGTGTGTAAGCTATATTGCACAACAAAATTACCTCATTGTAAAACCACAAATACACAGAAGTGAGCAAACATGTAGTTGAGATAATTGTAATAAAAAAATCCCCCCCATAAGAGTCATCCAAGGGGGAATTCCCCCCTATTTTCCAAAACGCAATTCAGGGCCTGGTTTAATTGATAATGTTGGTTAAACAAATTACAATACTTCGCATTCGGGTATTCAGTCATTTGCACTAATTTATCACATTTAGGACTAATGTAATCTCTGAGTATTTTTGTTCTCAGACTAAGTGAATATGTTTTTTTTCCCATTCTTTTTCCTACAGCAAATTGATGGTGAGGCCTTCCTGCTCCTTACTCAGTCAGACATTGTAAAGATTCTAAGCATCAAGCTCGGCCCCGCTCTCAAAATTTATAACTCTATCCTCATGCTGAGGAGCGCAGATGAAGAGTAGACACCTCATAGCAACTGCTGCTCCTTCAAACAACATGTTTGAAAGTTGCTCTTGTCTCCACCGATGTGTCCAGCGGACTGACAAATGCTCAATCATTGGTCTCATTTATGATTGACGGACATTGAAAATCAGCCGATCCAACGAACTGTATGTGATCAGAAAAATCACGTCTCCCCTTCCAACCCTGCACTCGCTCTAAATTAGGTCTGATATTCTCTTTTGAAATAGATCATTTGATTCATATTAGACTCTGGGAGGGGTGAGTACACTATACTGAGGCACCTTAAAATGTTGAAAGCTTAAACTGGACTGTTTCATTGTTGATATTTATGCTTTTACAGTTGCTAAAATGACGGCTAGTTGCGTTTGGTGCGTCGATTGAAAGGCATGATTCTGGAGCTTTTACTTGAAATGTTTTTTTTTTTAAATGCAAAAAGACCTTTGTTTGTAATTGAACACATCCCAGATAATCCAAATTATCCTGTTTGAGACCACTAGAGGGCAGCAGGATTCTTTGTGTGTGTGTGTGTGTGTGTGTGTGTGTGTGTGTGTGTGTGTGTGTGTGTGTGTGTGTGTGTGTGTGTGTGTGTGTGTGTGTGTGTGTGTGTGTGTGTGTGTGTGTGTGTGTGTGTGTGTGTGTGTGTGTGTGTGTGTGTGTGTGTGTGTGTGTGTGTGTGTGTGTGTGTGTGTGCATGTATACATGTATAGAAATGTATACATGTGTGCTTGCATCTAATGTCAGGGAATTCTTGCTCTGGGCAAATCTGGAATTGAATGTCTCAAGTTTGTATTTACTTCAGATGAAATTGTAAAATGCATTTGTAAATTGAAGATATTGTACATTTGTTGAAGTGAATTGGACAGTTTGATTGACTCACTAGACACTGAAAATAGAATTAGAATTGAGCGGGTGTGTGTGGTGAGTGTGTATTTTCATCTTCTGAGACCCTGACATTTTGCCTTGTACAAGCATTCCTGAGTACTAAGACATTTTGTTCTGTCATTCACCGAGCAAAAGCTTTTTGTACACCCGTGACCTGCTGTATTACACAGCTGTAATTCTCAGCTCTGCTGCAACTGATTTTACTCAGCCATGTTGGAATCACTCCACTTTCATGCATTGGTTTGGCTTTTGCAGTGCTTCTCAAAGTTGTCATTATACACACATGCATATGCAGGTTCTTCTTATAGCATTAGGTCAAGATAATAGATCCAGTTAGGGTCGAAACTGGAGAAGCTGAAGACTCGGAAAATGGTTGTACAAAAGCTAAAATACTAAATAAAATAGATATTAGTCTGCAGATTATTGACTTGATTACAAGTAGGCATTTGGATGGTGATGGAAAATCAAGATTTAAGGAAATCCTAATCACAGTGGTTTGCGTCAAGGATGAGTTTGTATTAGATTTTGATTGTTTTCTTTGGTGTGTGTGTGCGTGTGTAGATTAAATGTCTCTCTAAGCAGACTGTTTATGTGTGACAGATTGTGTTTCTGAGTTTCAGTCCCGAATGGATGCATGAATAGAGCGAAGGAGAATAAATAAGGATTTCAAACAGAACTCTTGTTTATTTTTTGTTTTCATTCATAACGATCTTAACGGTTGCATAAAACTGAAATTTAAGTTCATGCTTATAAACAGAGGCTCAACTGGCATGGAGTTACTTTTGTGTCTTTTTTATGCAATTATGCATATTGGGTTTGAGAGCAAAAATAATTTAAGATTGTAATAAAAAAAAAAAAAAAGATTGCAAATAAAAAGTCTTCTTAAAACTGTTTTAAATTACAAAAAGAAAGCAACTGATAAAAAACTGCACTATGAATAAACTTCCTTTTTCTTTATGCAGTCCCCACACCTCATTACGCACCCATATTTTCTGCTCTGTTCTGCTGTTTTTGTTTGCAGGTCTAAAACTTTTGCTTGCTTATTTAGCATAGCATAAATTATTTTTGTAATAAAAAAGGTTGTTTTTTTAATTATATAATATCTTTATATACAATTACAATATTATTACATTTGCTCTCAGACAGTATGTTTGATTGCATAATGAAAACGCCAAAGCAACTCCATAAACTGGCCACTTCATAACCTACAGAATCTCGCATACTGAACTTCCATGATGGCCCACAGTTATCTGAATACATATTTAAATAACTAAATATAATACAAAATAACAGTCTGAGTTAGTGAGAAAAAACCTTGAATTGGGCCTAAAGACTCCCTAGAGACTCTAAGAATAGGTTATTCTGCCCACCGTGGGACCCAAAGGGCTTGCACACATGTTCCCATGACCCTCTAACCACAGTATCTCTCTCGCTCGCTCGCTCCCACGTCACTGGCCGGTTTAAAGTAAATGCGCCTCCCCTCACGCTCATGATACGCGCGTTTGCTAAAGGCTGGAGAGACTGATGGATTTGCGCGTCTTCTTCGACATGGTTATTAGACTCGTTGCAAGGTGCGCGCTCTCACGTCATTGAAGCAATTAAAACGGACCGTAGCCAATCATGTGTTTCCAGTGGAGAAGCAACTGAGGTGAGTTTAAGTGGTACTAAGTAACTTCAGGTGCTGATGTCCCGAGATATAGCTGAACGTTCACGATGAGCATGAAACAGTGTGTACTGAAACAGACATGCTACACGTACTGCGTTGCGTAATGTGCTTGGATGATATATCATTTTGAAGACACACCCATAAAGTTTGTTACCTTAAAGCTGAAGTGTTTTACAGGACAACTATAAATAAGCCATTTTCATGTTGATTTCCCTGCAAAAGTATAAATGTTGGGAACTATTGTAAGATTATTCTGTCTGAGAATCTAAAAAGCCCAATTCTAGCAACATTGGCCCAACCAATGGCATGTGTTTAGGGCGGGACTATCTGTATGTTTGACCAATGGAAGACAAACTCCACCTTTATTTTGTTTCACAAAACTAAGGCCACTTTAAAGTCACCATGATATCAAAATTGACTTTTCTTTTTTTTATTCAAAATTTCATTATTTATTGTAAATGATTTATCCATGCACATATATATTTTTTTATTCACGTGCCCTCGTAATCTTTAATTAAAATGACTTTCCCTCCCTCTTGCAAAGACATCTCTTCTCTTTTCTGATGAAGTTACTGGCGTGACGCCGCGTGAGGGCAGGTCTTTTGCACTTTATTCCAATTTAAATGGTTAAAATCAAGTCCTGCCCTAAATTCTTTTTCTTGTTAATTTAGATCCATGTTCGTCATAGGTAAGTAAAGACTATCGCAAATGTTGCGGTACGCAGAGAAGGAGACCAGAGGCCTTTTTTTGAATGGATGTCAGTTGAGGAGAGTCTTCACTATGCTAAATGAACTGCTTAAAACCCAATAGGATTTTCCCATAGGCTTAAAAACAAGCACTGCGATCAACAAAATTTTATGAAACTTGCATGTTTTGTCCATCAAGATAATTATCACAGATTAACACAACTTTTATTCATTTTGAAGCCTAAATGCAGTCGCCAGAAGTAAAAAGCTAAAGGTATATAAACGAACTACTCCACGGTCCCACGAATTCAACGTCACCATCACTAAGCTTCCGACAACTCTTTCAGTTTTTATCTTAAAACATTTCCCCAGAACGTTAGAGTTAGAATAGTTTGCAATAACACAATTATGACCATAACGATACGTATACGGCGTGATGGCGTTTAATGTCCCAGACAGCCTATGTAGTTCCATTTAGCCACTTGTTAGCAACCACCTTTTCCAAGACACGTAACAGCTTAACAAAATCTCGAGTGGGGTAATATTGATGTATTTTATGTCGTAGAATAAAACGTAAAAGTGTCTTGAGCTTTTGTTCCCCACAGACCTTATTTCAGCCATTTAACCAAAACCCCATTCAAAAAACCCATTGACTGGAAGTGCTAAAATGCTAACCTGCTTGCGTGTTTTGGCCTACAAAGTGATCATACCTGCACCACTCTATAATAAGACCTGCCAAGGTAACAGAATTGTCACAAAACACACACACACACACTCACATTTGCAGTATGTTTTTAATTTATGATTTGAAACAGACTGTGAAAGTCTCTTAGTAATGTTAACTACTGACCTTATTGTACTGTCTGAGGGAACCTATATGATGCGTTAGGCCTCTGGTTGACAAATGAACCTTATATCAATGAGCTTAGTGGAAAAGAAAAGTGTAAAATAGTGTATCTTAATTTTTTTTATAAATGCTATTGTCAAAATTTCTATTGTTAAACTGAAGTTGGATTTGTTGTAGGCCTATATCTTGTATGACTAGATGCGCTGGTGGTAAAACAACCTTCTTCTTAAGAAATGGTTTACATCGGTTCCACATCCTGATAGCTAAAATGTGCTACCCATGGTTTTAACACTTATACACTTACAGTAGTACATCTACATTTTTTTGCCTGTTGACAATATGTGTTACCCATGTGTCTATTTATAGGCTATACACAGAATGGTACAGCAGCATAGAAAATGCTTAAACTAGATTATCAGTAGTTCCTGAGCGGACAGCTTTCAAGGTGGGAAGTTGGGAACATTTTATAAAATGGTATTGTTGCCTATTACTCGTTGATTTCAGTTGCGCCTATAGAACAGTTAAAATATAAAAAAGAAAAGAGCTAAAACAAGTAAAGATGAAACTATTGCCTTACTGAGCAGAGATGAAATGTCAAACAGCATTTGCAGTAAATCTGTGAGTAACTGGATGTACAAAGAACTTAAAAAAGGATTATAAAAGGATTGTCAAGGATTAGTTGTCTTCCCCACAAATAAATGCTTCTGAGAAACTGCTAGGATTACTATAATAATGCATGCATTCAATATGCAAAGACTGAGTTGTCATATAAATGATATATTTTTTTAATATATGATTTGCAGAGGTTTGCTTGAGTATTTGGAGTCCATTAGCCTATTTTGCCTTTATTCCCAGGAGAATGTCTGAGGTAAATCCCACAGAAAAAGTCGCTGTAACAGTCCCAGAGTCAAAGACTCCACCGCCAAGGACGGATCCAGGGCCTGCGATTGGTGGACTGCGCCTGCGATCTACACCAGGGGCTTGTTTGTTGTTTGCTGGTGTTTTGCTGATAGTAGGAATCGGCGTCGCTGTGGTGGGGTATTGGAACAGTCAACCCCGCCGACAACAAACACCACATCATGTTTCAACTGGACGCACCTCTTCAGAGAAACTGAAGCTGATTGGTCCTGTCATCATGGGGGTGGGGCTTTTCATATTTATTTGTGCCAATACAGTTCTCTATGAAAATCGTGACCGAGAAAAACGTTACGAACAAGACCGAGATAAAGACGACCAGGAGATCCTGCCACTAGTACAAACTCATAGGAATAATAATTCAAAAGGATTGTCACAAATAGAAATGAACACCAACATGCGTACATTGGACTTGTCTGAAATCAACATTCATTGCTTAGAAGAAGGGGTGGGAATTCCCACTCTAAAGTGCTCTTCCCCATCCTCTGGCTCATGTAGCTCCAGTCAGGTTAACTTGGAGACTGGATCACCCCTCAGAGATCACAGAAACATGGAAACATTGGCCTTGCCAGTCATTAAACTCAATGACTGCCTGATTGGCCCCTCAGACCCAGAGCCTCCACCTCTCCCTGAACGGACATACCGGAAAAATATAGGAGAGGAAAATATAACAAATGTGGAGCTAAAACAAGTTAATCCTGCAGATTCATCTCTTATTACACTGAGCAAAGAAGAGCTAAAGGATCGGTAGTCTTTTACATCTGTTGTCCTCACTAAAGGTCCACATGTAAATATCTATTCAAGTCAAACTAATAAGATGTTAGGGCTGAGAATAGATAGATTTCCAAATTTGATTCCGATTCACAAATTCTTCTATTTTTTATTCAATTCTAATTCTTTTTGGTATATTTCTGTTGTAATAGGCCTATGCATTTTTCTTACATTTCTTTCTGTGCTAATTCTGTAATTATTACTGGGCAGTTTTTCAAACGTATTCAACCTGGTAATGTTTTTTGAACACGCTGCAGGTTTTTGATTTACTAAAACCGGCTCTCAAGAGTCATTTGTTCATATATCGTCACCTCTGTCTGTTTATAGAGGCAGTCGTTTCATGCCATCATGTCGCAGTAGCCTACACAGTCTTTCTATTACATCAGTATACAGAATTTACATTCGCAACTCAGGTAAAATATATATATATATTTTTACTATGGCTCTAAAGAGTAAAAGATCACTCAAGATTTTAAGAATCATTAAAAAAGATCACAATTATTCAGAAACTATTTTACCCAGACATAGGCTTCTTGTCACAAAACGCTTCTTGTTTTACCTTGTACTGGGGATCAGTTAAATTGCTAATCTCAAATAGAGATTTATTTTTAAAGTTTTGAATGAACTGTTTTATAAAACGCTTATGCATTGCTGTTGCTATATACCATGTGCATTTATTTAATTTTTTTATTTGATTGATAGATTGTAATCTGACTTGTGAGAGTGACATAAGGATTTGTTTGTAGATTTTTGTTCACATGAATTTTAAGTAGGCCTAATCAATTATATATGATCCTATTTTTTATGTGTTCCCAGTCCCACCCACTCAAGCTCAAAAGAATAGAGACTGCACTATGTGACATTGTGTTTGTTGTTCTGGTCTTTATAGTTCACATAAATGTCAGAGCATATGAAAGGCCTGCGAGACACATAAATAGATATGTGTGCACACACAGACAGATTCTCCTAGTCCTGCCCTTAAAAAAAACAAGTTTATTCAAGTGTACTATTAGTATACTTCTTTTAAACTAAAAATAAGCAAGTATACTTTCAGACTAATTTTTATTTACAACTCAGAAATATACTTTAAATTACACTTAAGTATACCTACACTGGCCGGAAAGTCTAAGTATATTTGGCATATACTTGTACTCAATCTTTTGATTGAGATACTTAAAAGTATAATTAAGTATTCTTAGTAGCCCTATACTTGGCTTATAGTGTGTTTGATTAAAAAGTTATTGATTTATAAAGAAAATGGATGTGTTCCTAGTTCTGAGTGTATGAATTTTTGTGTAGTCTACTGGTAGTGTACATAAGAATTTACTTCAAATCTACTTAAAGGTGCAATAGGTGATTCTCTGCAGAAACACTTTTTGTTATACTGGTTGAAATTCTCCTCATATCCTGATAGCAATCATGTTAAACGTTCTAAATGTATTTTCATAAATGTATATCTTCTGTGGAAGGCGTAGGACCATAAAATGAAAATCCAATCATCATATTCGGTCTGAATGAAACAATACAATGTCATACCTGTCAACGTTTGTTTTTACATACCCTGTTACGCACCCTGTTCGCGCAGACATCATACGTCATCAGCGCGTTTCAAGCTATGCAGAGTACAGACAGACGTCGGTCACGGAGCACCACAAACAATTACGCAAGCTATTACGCATCGTTTGAAAGAGTAAAGAAAGTTTAAAACGGCCGATTCCGAAGAAGCAGCAGAATCAAGCCAGACTATGCATTGCTTATGTGCATGTAATCCAACGCGATCATCAGACATTAAACAGCATATAAATCCAAACTGCCAAACGTTACCGAATGAAATGTTGACCTAGGAAGAAGTATAGGACTAACTACTAAATTAGTAGTTTACTGAGAGTATACTTCAAAGGGTACTTTCATAAACTAAAACATGTGCTACAAGTATGTAAATAGTAAACTCAGTATACCTATAAGTTCACTTGTATAGTTGAAGTACAAATGAAAAACGTAGTTGTAAACTAGTTGTGTACTCAAAGTATACTACTGTTATACTTAAATACACTCTTGTATACACTCATTAGGGGGAGGTGCCTGTGTTGCATAGCATATTCGTGTATCTGGGGGCGGAGCTATCAAAATTATCCTTTTAGTTAGGGCCGTGTTTGTTTTGGTGATTTCAAATATCACCAATGTTTCTCAGAAATTGCTTACTGCACCTTTAATTGTTCTGTATTGTTAAGAGACAGCCTGAAAGACAAGCTTCTAGAAGTCACAGCACACAGTGGGTGTCAGTCACATGCAGTCATACAGCAGTGAGTAATGCTCTGTTTTGATTAGTGTGGGTTAATCCCGAACTGTACGACTGCTGCAAAACCAGTACAGCTGTCTGGTACAGCATCAGAGCTTAGAAACATGGATTAACAGTCTTTTCAATATCTCAATAGTCAGTAAGTATACAATGAGGGATTTGGTTGGTTATGATGATTTAATGAGCCCCTGCTCTGTGGATGATGTAACTGCAGTATTTTGGAGGCAAAAAAAGTGCATTCTGATTAGATACATTTTTTGCAAGGAACTTATAAATCACAAACATCAAAGGGAGCAGAAATAATATTTTTAGAGGTATTCACATGTTAGCCACCAAATAATCACAAATTTCATTAGAGCTCAGTGTAGACTAAAATGTGCTAGAATTTTTTTTCTTTATTAGTAATGTAGTCTTGTTTTACAGTAAAATATCTAAACATCCTTAAAACAAGATAAATTAACTTTGTTGAATTCTTTTCAGAGACTTGAATTATGTTTATTTTTCATATTTGTCATATATAAAAAAATATATAAAAAATTGATGAACATGTTTAGAAATCGACAGTGTGCCACATACTGAACATAGAATAAACACATCTCAAATTTGGCAGTGCATATGACAGCTTTTATTCCTTTTGATTATAATTGAATAGGTGTAAGCAGTTAAAATAAACTAAATTGAAGCTTGAGATTTGTATTGATTTTCAGCTTGAAGGTCTATAAAAATTAAATTATGTCAAATTATATAGTATTGTGGATTACCAGTGTACAAGTAAACAACTTTCAACAATGTTAAATTACACTGATCAAATTGATGAAAACTGCAAAAGAGGGTTATATTCTATAAAACATGCAAAGCGTTTGTTTTTTCCACATGTTCACATCCTTGAATGTTTCAGCCGTGATTATATGCAAGTGCGTAGAAATGAAATGATCAGGCAGTTTGAATTCAAACATATATTGTTTCTTGTTGGCGAAGCAAGACTGTTTTTTCATCATCTTCAATCTGCAAAAGAAGATTTTACAGTCACAATTGGTTCACAGTCTTTTCTAAAAAGCATTTAAAAACGTTCCTTTTGGAAAGTCTTTAAAAGACAGGAGTGTGTTTTAATATGAAAGGTGGAACAATAAAGCTGTTTGAGGTTGGATCCGTCCCTAAATCCCTGTGTTTCTCTCACATCTAGATACTGTAGATCAGTGGTTTGCAACCTTTTTGACTCCAAGCCCCCTTTGTTCAAGACAATATACAGGCCCTCCTGTCTAAGCTGATATGTACCAATGGTACTTCTGTTGTAACTAATAATGATAATAAAAAACACCACATAATGTTTTACATGTATAGAATTTTTAGAATTTTAATTAAGACTTAAATTTAAATAAATTATACTTATTGGGGCCCCCTGGTGGGCCCCGGTCCTCTGGTTGAGAGCCACAGCTATTTTTAACAATTCCTTGTTGAGCACATTATAACTATATGCTGTTGTGTGTGTATACATGTATGTATGTAACTCACTAAGCCCATTCTGACGAGTATCTCGCCGTTGAAATGGGGGAGCTGAGCTTTGCCAGAAGGTGAGTATGACGAGAGACGTCTGTCCCATTCAGTGGGTTTGAAATCTTCCTTGACCTCCATAAAGACACGCTTAAGTTCAGTAATGCTGGCGTGGTGCTTTAAAATAATCTCCTGGGACACATCCAAGTCCTAAAGAGAGCATATATTATGATTCATTTAGTATAGGATTAGCATTAAAGTAGACAAGCCAATATCAATTTTATACACTTCACAAACCTCCAGCATCAGAATGCTGTGACGAACATAAATGCTCTCTCCCTCAATTTTCTTTTTCCATATCTGTGACTAAGAAAAAAAAAAAAACACGATTATGGATTAATATGCTCTGGATAAGTAGGAACATGACAAAGATGATAGAAATAGATGAGTGTCTCACCCTCCTCATGAGCACGGACTCAGTCTCAGCCTGTTAGTGTTAAGAGAGAGAAAAATGATTTTTAGAGGATTGAAACTTTCACATGTTCTTTTGTGTGTATGTGAAGTTTACAGTATGAGTGTGTTTGTAACCTCAGACTCCAGTGTGATGTTCAGGACGTCTTTTGTCTTCTCCTGACGGGTTTTTGTAATGGACACAGGTTGTGCGGTCGGAGTGGAAGTCAGTGGTTGGTCAGCTGGGATCTGTGGGCGGGGTTTGGGCGGAGCCACTGGGGAAATAACAGGGGTGTGTGGAAGAGTGGGAACTAGAGAAAGAGAGATGTTCAGGAATACATGGTAACAGGTTTGACAGACATTAGAAAATATTAATTTCTTATAATCAAGTGTTTTTGATTCTGTTTGTGATACATACCATAATCTTTAGGGAAAGCACCCATAAGGGTAAACCAATCGTCCTCCAATTCTGTCTGCAGCTGTACTGGTCTTTTCTCTGGTACAGATGGCCTTTTTGGTCTTTCCTCAACTCTTATCTGTTTCTTCCTCTCTTCTTCCCTTCTCCTCTTCTCTTCCTCAGCCCTCCTGTCCACTTTAAGGTCATCTGCGACAACTTTAAAGAAAGTAGAGAATAAGAATTTTTTGACAAGACTGCCAACTGTGCAATAGTGAAATCTGTCCCAAATACAGTATTTGTTGTTATTTTGTATGTAAATGGGACATATTTTTTTAAAAAGATTTTACATCAAAAATGTGGTATTCAGTAGGACATAAGCGAGGACACATTAAATTGGTCAAAAGTGATTTTTATATTGTTGCAAAAGATTTCTATTTGAAATAGAATATGTTCTGTTGACCTTTCTATTCATCAAAGAATCCTAAAAAATGTATAACTATTTCTATAAAATATTACGCAACACCACTGTTTTCAACATGAATAATAATAATGCATCTTCAGAACCAAATCAGTATATTAGACTGATTTCTGAAGGATCATGTGACACTGAAGACTGGAGTAATAATGCTGAAAATTCAGCTTTGCCATCACAGAAATAAATAACATTTTAAAATATATTTAAATAAAACCTGTATTTTTACATTATAATAATATTTCAAAATATTACTGTTTTACTGTATCTTTGATCAAATAATTGCGACTTTCAAAAACAGTAAAAATCTTACCAACACCAAAATTTGAACAGTAGTGTGTGTGTATATATATATATATATATATATATATATATAAAGTGTGTATGTACCTGTTTCTTCTGGTGAAACATCAAAAAGAATGAACCAGTCGTCTTCTGCTTCAATCTGAGGCTGTACTTCTGTTGCCAGAGTAATAGATGGTTGAGCTCTTCTGGCTTCCAGTTCCTGTTTCCGCTTCTCTTGTTCTCTTAGTCTCCTCTTCTCCTCCTCTCTCACTCTCATCTCCTGCTGTCTCTCTCTGTCCTCCTGTTCTTTAATCCTACGCTCTACAGTGGCCACTGAAACAACTGATCAAACATATTCTGATTACAATATGCCTCTCACCTGAAGCAATACCAGGATAGAACAGAGAATAAGACATGCAGTTAGTGTTCCCACCTGAAGGGACGCTCCTCTTCTCAGAAGGTGTTGTGTCCAGCAGTTCAAACCAATCATCATGAACTTCTTGAACCCCGGTGGGAATCATCTGCGGAACAACGTCAGCTCTCTTTCTGGGCTCATCAATGACCACTCTCTTTTCTTCAGTGATCAGTCTTTTCTCTCTCATCTGCTCCTCCACCACCCTCTGAACTCTCTGGTCTTTGGTGATTTCACAGACCTCAAAATCTGTGCTTCTGACATCTAAAAAAAGCACAGTAAACAATGGGGTTTGTGTGCACTTTTGTAGCTGTTTTGCTTCATGAGAAGCTTGTTAAATTATTTGTACCACAGATTCATAAAAAAACACATAAAACTCATCTTTATGAAAAGCATGTAATAAAGATACTTGATACTAGTCTTGGGTAAAAACCTTATTTAGTAACCCTTTACAATAAGGTCCTATAAGTTAACACTGGTTAATGCATTAACTAACATTAAATAACAATGAGCAATACATTTGTTACAGTTTTCATTAATCTTTGTTAATGCTAGTTATTAAAAAATACAACTGTCCATTGTTAGTTTATGTTAAAAATGAACATTAACTAAGATTAATAAAGGCTTTAGATGCATTTTTTTATTGTAAGTTCACGTTATCTGATGCAGTTAATATTAACATATGGAACCTTGTTGTAAAGTGTTACCCATTATTTTAATTATACAGTTTACAGTAAAGTTGTATATATTAACATTAATATAGTATGTATCATGTTTTTTAAAAGCATTTAATAATATTTGTTAAATGTTATTGTAAACAATGTTTCATGTTAAAATGTATTGGTATGTGGTTTTCCATTACCTATTATTGAGTTTATCATCTTTTTATTTATTTTTTTGCTATTATTGTTATACATCTATGATAGTGTTTAAAGGCATGTGTGGTGCTGTACCTGATGGAAAACTCTTCTGCTCATAAGGCCCTTTGTCAAAAAGCTGAAACCAGTCGTCATCAACTTCCCTGGGCACCACTGGAAACTGTGGGGTTTGTACGATGCTCGTCCTCTTCTTCTCTGGTACTGTTATTTGTTCTTTAGTGCTCACGGTCATCACCTCAATCACTTTCTCCTCAGTCCTCACTCTGCTCTGAATCTCCTTCTCTCTGGTCTCCTCATAAAGCTCAACAGTTGTGCCTCGCAGCTGTGGAGACGACGGCTCTGGAACAAACAATGAATGATGAATGTTTCGGTGTGTTTTTCATGTGTGCATTTGTGGTTGTGGTTGTGTGTGTGAGTGTGTGTACCTGATTCTATAGGAGAAACATCAAAAATGATGAACCAGTCGTCCTCTATGTCTCTTTCAGGCTCTGCAAGTGGCTCTGGCCTTCTATAATTCACTGTCACCTGCTCCTGTTGTTTTATCTGCACCTCTTCTTTTCTCCTCCCAACAGCGATCTTTTCTTCAGCCTCCAAAGGAGCCACAGACACAACACGAGTTTCTGGAGTGACAGACACTAAAAATTAGAAATGACCTGTTATCAATGAAAATTACCACAACAACGAAATTGAAGTGTGTCAGTAATCGCAAAAATCCATTCGCTTTCTCACAATATAAAACACTTAAAATGCAAATTCTATCATTATCTACTCACCCCCATCATGGTATAAGATTATTTTTCTTAACCTACTGGCAAAATGTTTTTCTTTTCTTGTTTGAAGCCCAAATATCACGAAAGGTTGTTAGATTTATGCTTACAATGACCAAAAATTGGTTTGAGAAAAATGAATGTCATTAAAAATACTGATTAATAATTTAAATAATATTTTTTATTTAGTATTTTCTAGTATAATTTAATTGTACCTTTTATTTTTGGATCAGTGTTATTTAAGTATTATTGTATCTGTTATGATTCCTGTCTTATGTTCCCCTTGTCTTGTGTGGACTTTTGTCATTTCCTGTCCTGTACCATGTTTTGTAGTCCCTTGTAGTTGTTCTTGTTTATTAGGCTCCCCAGGTGTGTTATCTTGTTTAGCTTGTTAATCTCTGTATTTAAACCCTGTGTCTTGTATCAGTGTTTGTGGGTTCTTGACTTTGTAATGTTGTTTGTGCTGTTCCTGAGTCCTGTTCCATAGTCTATGTCTGTTTAATTAAAGCTGCTGCATGTGGATCCTGCTTCGTCCTTTGATTCAACCTACAGTGTTACAATCATAGACTGTAAAAGGTTACAATATATTTAATAATAGTTTGAATTAGCTTGTGTTTTTAGATTTTCAGTTTTAATTTTAAAGTTATAGTCATTTTGTTATGTGCTTTTGTAAAAAAAATTTTGAATATATTTCTATATAGCTTTAATTTATTTTTATTTCGGTTTTATTTTTCATTTTAATACTTCAAATTGAACCAATTTCATTTAGTTGCCAGTGCAACATTTCTAATACATTTCTAATGATTTTTAATAATCTTAGTTTTAGTTAACATTATCCAAAAAAATTGGAATAATAAATGCCACAGTTACTTTTCATGTTTGTTTTACAGAAATGTGCAGCTTGGATATTCTTATTTGTTACATGGAAGAAAAAAAATCACAGTGACAGGAGGGTGAATAACTGATGACAGAATTTTTGGCTGAACTGTCTTACAACTGAATCTTTATCACACAAATATCAGAATTGTGAAATGTGAATTTGATTGTGATTATGCTTGCAGAAAGAAGTACTTCACCTGATGGAAAACTCTTCTGCTCATAAGGCACTTTGTCAAAAAGCTGAAACCAGTCGTCATCAACTTCCCTGGGCACCACTGGAAACTGTGGGGTTTGTACGATGCTCGTCCTCTTCTTCTCTGGTACTGTTATTTGTTCTTTAGTGCTCACGGTCATCACCTCAATCACTTTCTCCTCAGTCCTCACTCTGCTCTGAATCTCCTCCTCTCTGGTCTCCTCATAAAGCTCAACAGATGTGCCTCGCAGCTGTGGAGACGACGGCACTGAAACAAACACAACCCATGATGTATGTTTAGATATGTGTGCTCATGTGTGTGTATATATGGTTGTCTGAAACAATATGGTGGACATTTACTGTAGTAATGCTGTATCAAAAATACAATCTGTTAATTGTTTTAAATAACATATATTTAACTTATTGAGAAATAAGTATTCAAATCAGGGAATAATGAGATGTAATTAGAAAGTATTAATTGAGCAATTATTAATAATTTGTTTTAAAAAGAATGTTATGAATTTCTTTCAGTTCAGTAAGAGCCCTCTTTCTATCAATTAAAATCAACTTCCTGTGATGTATGGCCAGTTGAATTCAAGTTTCAACTAATGAAATGTGTCAAATCAAAAATAATGAATTTGGCCCAAACCTGATGTGGTATAGATGTGCTCCTGAATCAACACCTATCCTAACCATAAACTACACTTGTCATTGTTGATAGGAATATTGTTATATGATGTTCTAGGATGATGACACTGAGGAAATTCACACTAAGCAACATGGTAGTGTGTACCTGATTCTTTAGGAGAAACATCAAAAATGATGAACCAGTCGTCCTCCACGTCTCTTTGAGGTTGTGCTGCTCTCTGCTCCAGAATAAGTGTCTGTGGTCTCCCATAATCCTCTGCCACCTGCTCCTGTTGTTTTACCTGCTCTGTTTTCACTCCGCTCCGGATCACGTCCTCTCTGGTCTCTTCATACAGCTCAACAGAGGCCACTGAAACAAACACAATCCATCACACATATTGATTTCTTGTTTGTTTTATATGAGTGCATGATAGTGATTGTGTGAGAGCATGTACCTGATCTTTTAGGAGAACCATCCAAAACGACAAACCAGTCGTCGTCTTCATCTGTTTGAGGCTCTGCTGCTCTCTGTTCAAGAACAACTGGCTGTGGTCTCCCATAATCCACTGTCACCGGCTCCTTTTGTTCTTTCTGTACCTCCTCTGTTTCCACTCTGCTCGGAATCGCCTCCTCTGTAGTCAGTGTTTGTGGCTTCTCCGATGGCACCAGCTCTTGCTGTATTTTCCTTTCTACCTCTCTCTTCTCTTCTTCAGCCTGATATTCTTCAGGAACGGAGCTGCTCACATCTGGTAGCGGAAATCCATTTGAGTGTTTTGTTGACATTTGTTGAGAAGCATTTCAAATCCTATTTATGCATGTTTCCAGTGTTATAATAAAAGGAGTTCAGGATGAACATTTAGCTGCTGCTACTCACAGGTAAACAGGTACAACTTATATATAATATATGTAAGGGATAATGTAGACAGTCACTTACCAAATAAATATGTCAACATGAAATATTCATTTCAACTTAAATTATTTATTTTATAATTACTTGTTTATTTTTAATAAAGAATTTTTTGTTTTGTTTTTTATTATTAAAAAATCCATTATTTTCTTCCACTACGAGCTCTGTCTTTAATTCTGATTGGTTGTCAAATATTTTATCGTTCATCAGCTGTAAAAAGTTGTTCTGAAAAAGATTCCAATGATATTGTTCCTCTGTGTCATTATTGTTAGTGCTGTGGTGTGGACTTCACTATTCTCATATAATTAGAACGATTATTAAAACTTTATTGCTATAGTTATTGTTCTTGGTGTGAACGGGCCTTAAAGTCAGCATGAAATCATAATGGACAATTCTTGTTTTTTAGGGAATATTGCAGTATTTATTATACATTATTTACAGTATTTGTGTCACAGTCTGTCTTGTCTCCGCCTCTTCACTACACTTCCCAGCATCCCTCATGTTTTCGCACCTGCCTGTCATCATCGTTGTCACCTGTGTCTTGTTTATCATCATCTGTGTCACCTGTTTTAGTTCATCCGTGTTTGTATTTAGTTCCTTCAGTTCAGTCAGTCCTTTGTCTGTAGTTAGTTGTGTTTAGCGTGTGTTATTTTGCCTGTCTGTACCTGCCTGAAGTTTCTTTGTAAGTAAAAGTAATTGCATTGGAGCTCTTGCCTTTTCGTCTTCTTCTGCCTGCACCACGCTGTGACAATTTGTGTACCCTTTTTTTATTTATTCATGTGCCCATTTAATTTTTAATCAAATACCTTCCTCTCCCACTTGCAGCGACATCTTTTCTCTTATGATGTGTTTACTGGCACAAGGGCGGTACAACCTGTCACTCACATGAGATCGACAAATAGCAATCCACAACGATCCAATCAATTCCCGATGAACAAAATCAAGTCCCGCCTTACATTTTTTCTTGTTTGAGAAGCCGTTCAACTTGCAACTTCCATGTCATGCTGACTTTAAGAGTAGTATGCGAGTATGCGGATAAATGTGCAAGATGCCACCAGATTTGTTTTTATGCACAAGTCTGCAGTGTGATACGAGAAACATAAAAATAGTTGTTTTAGTTGGACGATGGTAAATATGACATATGACTGCTAGATGGTGCAAAGGACCAATCAGAATAGAGTATTTCAGAGAGCCGTGTAATTAAAACAGAAAAGTATTTTATAGATACCTGAAAGATGCGATATCTCCATGGTTTGTGGGAGCACATCCAATAGAATGTACCAATCATCATCTTTCTTCATTAGTTTGGGGATATATACTATCTGTTGCAACTCCTCCTGAACTCTTCCTAAAAAAATATGATGTTTACACCTTAGGTACTTCAATTAGCTTTTCAATTTAACTTAGAAATATATTTAATGAAAAAGCAATGAACAAAATTTCATAACATATGACATGAGACATGACAAAATCACATGACATACCTATGGGAGTAGGCGTAAGCATCAATGGCCTGCAATCTAGTAAAATGTACCAATCATCTGTCTCCACGCGTTGAAGCTCCTCCTTTTCAACTTGCTGCAACCTTTGTTCCAAACTTTCCACTTCCTGTAATCCAACCCTCAGTTCTTCCACCTCAACTAGCTTTCGTTTGATAGCCTCCACCTCCTCCAGTCTCTGCTCCATGATTTCCAGTCTCTCAAAAATGTCCCCAGAACCAAATTTCCTCTCTTCAGTGACCATAACATGTCTTTCTACCAGCTCCATCCTCTCTATCTTTTTCTCTACATCTATTTGTGATTCCACCAAAGAGTTGACCTCCTGTGTCCATTGTTTAGTGATTACTACCCTCTGTATTCTTTCTCCATTGACTTCTAGTACTTCCTCTCTTAGTGTCTCCTTTAGAGGTTTCATTACTTCCTGGTGTTCTTTCTCGATAACATCAGACCCCTCCTGGACCACCTGAACTTTATATGATTGTTTTATCACAAGCTCATTTGTGAGCCTCTCGTCTGACCCCTCCACAACTTCCACGTCCTCTCTCAGTTCTTCCGTCTGAAGAGGCTGCTGGACGCCTGATAGTGAAACTGGAACAAAATTAACCAAAATTACAATCAATCACAGCTCTTTCCTTCAGGGAATGTCAAGATTTAATGCAAACTATAATATGTATTTACGCAGAGCAGTCCAGAGGGACTTGTGCGTTTCTTCTTGAATGTTATGGAAAATGTCAGCACAGGCTGCCCTTTTATCCTTATGTCAACAAATTTGGTTGATTACCAGAGCTTGACTTTTTGGCATGTGGATGGAAGTGAGAAAGCATAAGTTAGGTGCAAGCTCCAAAAATAGGAGCTTAAAAAAATAGTTAGGCCTAGACCAAAATCACAATTAACAATATTTTAAAATATTTTTTTATTGTTAAAGGGTTAATTCACTCAAATTAAATTTCAGTCATTAATTACACACCCTCATGTCGTTCCAAACCTGTAAGACATTCGTTCATCTTTGGAACACAAATTAAGATCTTTTTAATGAAATCTTAGGGGTTTCTGTCCCTCCATTGACATCAACGCAACTACCACTTTCAAGCCCCAGAAAGGTTGTAAAGAGATCATTAAAATAATTTGTGTGACTCCAGTGGTTTAACCTCAATTTTAGGAAGTGAGTGCTTTGTTTGCACCAAAAAAACAAAAAACAAACATAATTTACCACTTTATGGTAAAGATCTTCACTTTATGATCTTCATTTGTGTTCCAAAGATAAACAAATGTCTTATAGGTTTGGAACAACATGAGGGTGAGTATCTTTGGGTGAATTAACCCTTTAATGTTTTAGGAGTTATAATAATTCATCATTTAATAATTATTTATTTTATACATTTATATTATATATTTATTTCCCCCAAATTATATCACTATATATTCTAGAGTCTGTGCATGCTTAGTTAGGCATGGGTTAATGCTCAGTTAGGCATTGCAGGCTTTTCTATAGAAGATGTACAGAGTGGTGTATTTGAGAGCACTAGAAAAGACTTACATGGGCTGCTGTCAAGGAGGACACACCAATCATCTGCATGATGCTTCCACTCCTGCAGCTTTTGGCTTTCCAGCATCCCATCATCTGTACAGGATGTTTACAGTTCATCAGAAAATATTTGTAATTGTATAACGAACAAAGATTAAAAAAGGAACCAAAAATCATATAGTGAAATGTATTTGTTTAAACAAGAATTATTAATTAAAATAGACTAAGTAATATGTGTTTGACACACACAACTATATATATATTTTGTGGTCAAATGGCAAAAGCAAGACTGCCTATTTATTTACTATTCTTTGATCATAAATGCAGATACAATGCAGTTATTTCAGTCAGATTACATTATTTCAATTTGCCATAGGACTTTACCTGATGTAGAAATGTGCCATTTGTCTGGACCGTAGACCAGGAACCAATCGTCAAACTCTGCTCGAACTGGTTGCGTTAGAATATCAAGAATTTCTTCATTTGCTGAAAACAAACAAACATTTAAAGTGAATAATTTGTATCCATAAATAAAAAAACTAAATTAGCCTAAAAAAAACAAAAGAAAAGGAAACAAATCTACTAAATTAACTACATATCAAATCAAACAAACTAAAACTAACAAAATAAATAAATAAATGGTTGCCTTTTCTCTTGTTGATATAACGTGTGAATCGTGGAGGAGCTCGCGTGATGTTGCCACTGGCCTCCAGACACTCAGACTGAGTGAGTCCATGGTGGCGGAACCTGGAACCCAAGGTCAAGAGCCGTTTTGCTTTTGTGTCTTGAAGTCTGTTTCTGAAAAACACATTCAGAGGTATGGACGTTTTTCTTGAAATATCCCAAAGAGGTTCGAAAAAGTTTTACTTCGAATAATAATCTTTTCAAATAATGTATACATTTGACTGGAGCGCCCCCTTGTGTTTCTTGTGCTCACATGGACACAAAAAAATGGCTGAACCTTGTTATATACATACTGACTGTAAGCCTTGGTTAGGTAATAAACATACATACATGGGCTGGCTTACCTGAAGAAGCTATGATGTTCTACAGAGCATTTCCATAGTTGTTTGCAGGCTCGGTAGGTGGCCAATCTAAAGCTGACGTCACCCTCAGACTCATCTGGCTAAATCAGGTCAAATGGAAAAGTTAACCACATTAGCGTGTGTCACTACTCCAAAAGACCAAGAGCAATCCATAAGCAAAGAATAAAGCTAGTGTGCATGAATACCTCAGAAGGACGCATCTTGAGAAGGAAGGTGCTGCGTTTGTGGGAGATTTTAAGAACTCTGGGCCAAAAGAAAACATTTGTTTTTATCCCATCCTCATAAACCATCAGTCCCTCAGAGCACACGCCGAGCATCACATCTGCACCGCTGACATCCTATCAACAAATCAAACATTATACTAAAGATGTGCACCGTTCATGCCCTGTTAAGGGCTAGTTCATCCAAAAATGAAAATTCTGCTATATCACTCAATGTTGTTTCAAGCCGTTTGACTTTCTGTCTTCTGTGGAACACAAAAGAAGACTTTGAAGAATGTTTTTGTTCATACAATGAAAGTCAATAGGGTCCAAAACAACACTTGACCCCATTGAGTTTCATTTTATGGACATTCTTCAAAATATCTTATTTTGTGTTCTGCAGAAGACAGAAAATTGTACATGTTTGCTGATTTTAATACATTCCAAATACTTTCAAACTGAGTTGAGTTGACAAATTAAAATTACTTTGGCAGGATGCAGGTCAACTCCATACATGGGAAGCCCCATGGCGTTCTCAAGGAAAAGCATATCTGCCTGGGCAGGACTCATGAATCTGTGTAGTACACAAAGAAATTATACAAATGTGTTTTTGTGTATGAGTTAGTGTACATATATGTGTGTATGATTGTTGGTACAGGATACCTGTATGTGGAATGCAGCTCCATCACTCTCTCCTCCAGCTCTTCACTCTGATTGGGTGCAAGAACGATTTCACTGACATAGTTGTTCTTGTGGAGATTTGGGTCGTAATCTCCTAGTGTTGACTGAACTGTGTATGAACCCAACAGAGACAAGATGTCTGATGGACAGGGCAGTCGGCCAATCAGAATATCTTTCTTCAGCTGAAGACACAAGAGATATCTGAAAGAATTACATGGAGTAGTAAGTGTTCAGTCAACGAAAGAAAAACATGCACATATGTATCAACACAACTATAAGCAGTTCAATGTGTATGTTTTATATGTGTGCATTTGTCTCTTGTTGTACCTAGTGATGTCCTCAGACAGAATTGAGGGATCGGGTGGGTAAAACTTGATGCTGAAAAAGAATTCAGTTACTGGACCTGAAACCAAACAAACAGGGAACAAATGTAGAGCTGAAAACACAAGCATGTGTGAATCTGCACCATCCACTAATAATGTATATGTGAAAATCTCATACTTTTTATCTGTTTTCGGATCTCTTTAGCACAGTCCAGCCATACCTGAATCAATAAACACAGAATAATGCTTAAAACAAATGAGTTTTTATTTGTCAAATGATTGAATATAACAGAATCTCTATATGCCAGTGTGATATAAAATGAAATAAATACCCTGGTACTAGGAGAATCCCACATAACCAGACCATAATAATCCCTCTCCAGCAGGTCAAGGTGTTCACAAACTTTACTGAAGAGATCTTGTCCCACTGCATTTCTCTGTGCAAGAAGAAATTGAGTTTTAATCATAACATCTACCTGTATATCTTTTTAATGTCTTTAAAAAAATTACAGTAAAAAAAATATAAACTTAATTAAATATTACTATAATTCAATATATTCTCAAGAAAAAACTTCTTGTTTGAAAGATCCTGATTAAGAATGTGATTTTTTGCAATGTGAAAGGAAGGACAGAGAGTCTTTGTTCAGATACCTCCAGTTCCCACACAAAGTGGGTGTCATCCAGGAAATTCACTCGACACTGCAACATGTCTCTCAAAGTACTCTCTTCTCTTCTGTTTATTCCTCTGGTGGTGGAGTTCAGGCAGTCTCGTCAGGCAATGAGCTGCAAAAGTAGCAAGGCTTTACAATTTTCTTTCGAACTGGACCTCAGTTCACATTCATGTTCCCGTGGTTCTAAAGCAGCACACGTCTGTATGAGGCATCATAAGAGGCCCTGCCCTCCTGCACTGTCCTGTTGTGTGATATTGATATGAGTGTTTTAGAAAGATATGCCCACCCCCCACCCACTCACACAGAAACACATAAATACATCAACATGCCTGTGATAAGTGAGGGGGTCAGTCATAAACATATATTTATTTGTTCATCATGACTGGAGAAAGAGGAGACAAGAAGGAATTACTAAAGTATAAATGGATTATTTATTTAATATGATGTTACGCGGTCTTTTCTGACTAAGATAAGCTGATAAGAATGGGTGGGGTAGCCAAAGATCTTCATGCAACTCTTCCCTCATGTAACATATTCATATTACAAAATATGCACAAAAATGACTTAAAAAAAGAGAGATACTAAGCTGTCCATACTGTTTATATGTAAAATGGTATACAGGGTTTAAACTTTTCAACCACATGGTTTAAATATAACGTTGTGGGTCATGAAAAAAGTATCTGCAGGCATATTACATCAATATTTTATATGAACGTCTTGTGAGAGTGAAAATATCCACTATTAACAACAATAGCATTTTTTTTTTTAGCTATAGCCGATTTTTCTTTTAACTAACTTACATTAAGTCCTAAAATGTCTTATTGCCTATATAAATTAAATGAGTCTGTAGGAAAATAACATGAATGATCAGCCTACCTGTGCATGTGAGCTCTTCATTGGTCTTCTCATGTAGCAGCTCCCAGCAGTCTATGATGAGGGTGGAGGATCAACACTATTTCCATGACGTTAGTACTGAGATAATCAACCGTGCACATGAAACCAGACCTAGCATATCTTAAACAAAACTGAAAACATTTCAAACACTATTTTTTAAATAATGAGTATCCCCCCATAACATAGCCGACAACTGCTTTATTTTTATAGTTGCAAACTCCAAAGTGAAGAGCTACATACTATTCCAACTACATTTACTGATCTGATGGACACTTGGGTGTAGGCTAAATAATAAACTAGCAAGCCTTTCCATCCATCCTTTCATTCTCCCATCCAGTGTAGGGTCAAGGAAATGGTGGAGCCTTTCTAAGCAAGCCTTTCTATTTAACACTATATTTCCGTTTAAGCGGAATCGCAGTGTGATATTATTATATACATGTGTGTGTCTTGGGCAATTGAATCCTAGAGCAGTCCTCTGTCTGTTATCTGTCTCAGTGCAGAGGAAAGCATGAGACTTAGATAACACTGTAACTGTCAAACTTCTACTCATGTACAGTCTAGACATTTAAGAGCAGTGGACAGTTGCATAAACTGCTAGTCTTACAAGTTAATACATTTTTTTTCCTTTAAGACTTGTCTTTTAAAGCCACTTCCATAAAATGTAGATTGGACTAATTTGAAGCTGAAAAGCTAAACTGATTATGGTCAAGCTAGTTCTTAATTAGTTCCTAATGTCACAATAATTTGGACATCAGTTTTAACTAATCTAAGCGAGTCTAGTGTAATCTGAGATTTTTCTATTATTAACCAATGTGGGTGTTCCTTTTTCTTGACGGGAGGATGCAAAATTGAAATAACGTTTGAGACATAAAAAACACATTCAGTCTGATAAGTGAGATCATTTATTGTTGTTTAATCCATTTTCTTTAACTTTCTGGTATCAAACGTTATGCATATCTGTAAATAAACATACCTGACACAATTGAGTGGCAAATAAAAACGGAAAGAGTAATACATTTTTTTAAAAAACTTGAGTCACATGACCATCAATGCAACACCATTTCTTATAAGTTCAAATAACAATGTAACTGATTAAATGTTGACTATTGTCATTCAACAGTAGAAGGGTTAATTGTAAGATTTAAAGTTGATTAAAAACACGTTCTCTACTTAATGATCAATAGTATTTCTGCAGCAATAAAGATGCCATTCATATTTTTGGTGACATATGGTAAATCCCACAAATATTACATGAAAAATTATGATGCAAGCTTAATGTTTGCATAATATAACAGCATATTCTCTATTAAATTTCCATTTAAAGGAGTTTTCCAAGATTAGTAAAAGTTACGCTCAACAGCATTTGTGGCATAATGTTGATTACCACAAAAAAAAGTTTTGGGGAAAAAAAAAGAAGCAATAATCAAGGATCAAGGTTATGGTGCTGCACTTAAAATGGAAGGGACCGGGTCCAGTTTTTGGAGGATTTAAAAGCAGAAATGTGAAACTTACAATTTTATAAATGTGCTTACATTAATTATACTTTTAAAATGTGTGTATTATTTGAGTTGTAAATTGGATATAACAGAAAATGTTAGTAATTTTTCCCACACTGAAATCATGTTAGCACATATTGTTTATGTCTTGTGGCTATACTATTGAAACAGTATTTTAAAGTTTATACATTTGTTGTAAGATTCTTACTGCAATTCAGATTTGAAAGAAAAATGGAGAATCATGGTGCAATGCATTTCTGTGATAATCATTAAACCATAATGCCACAATGCTGTTGCTTGGCTTAACTTGTACTGGATACAAAATATTAAACTAATTCTGTTTAATTTGGTAAACTGTATATCAACTTTAGATGAGGTTTTAGACTCTTCAGCCTTACCAGGCTTAGATGTTAGCATGTTTACTTATTGTTTGTTTATGCTCACTTTAGCAGGCAAGATAGAGATGGGTGTGCTCTGGAGCCCTGGGCCAAAGATGGGAAACAGCTTTTCAGTGAACTTATCATTATACGTGCACAGGTGCTTGTTGTTGCCTGTATCCCAGAATGACACTTCTCCCTTCTCCATATTGACCTTTACTCTGATGGTTTCGGGCCTTCTCTCTAGATTCAGCACAGTGCGTGGAGTGGTCAGAGCATTGTAGACCCCTTTACTCAGGCCGATGGTCCACACTCCTGCTTTTGTAGTCACTGTGAACTTCCTCTTCCGAACTACTGACTCCTTGCATACTCCCAAGATCCATTTGGGGTGGTCAGCCACTCGGACCTCCCAACGGTGGCGCCCTGAGGAGAAACCTTCCGAACCAAGAACAAAAACACAGGGATCGAACCTCTCAGGGTTGTCTGGGAAAGACTGCCTCTCCTGACTCTCTTGCACACTGGAAAAATCAGGAGATATAGAGAGCCAAGGCGAGACTGTGTTGGGATCCAGGATTACAGGCACTGCAGACACAAACATGTTAAGGTGACCCACAAAGTTCTCTGAGTTAGTATTACACATATTGTATAGAAGATGAAATGTGCACTCACAACATGTGATATGAGATTGCATATTTTCCCAGATTTTGTAACCCAAAGCACCTACATGCTTGGCCATGTTAATGAGAGCTCCTTCAACCTTCTTTGGTTCATCACCAGTCCACTGGGTTCTGTGACAGACATCAAGTGACGTTAACCCTCTTACACACAGCAGAATTAAAGTCACAATGAAATGGACTGAAACAGATTGTTGAAAAATAAAAAAATTTTGGGCAGAGACTTGGTTATATGATTTGTTGATTGGATTTTGAGATGTGCATTGCACTTCTGCATACGTCATACGTCTGTCGTTTTCACTGGAAGATCCAGTTACGACATTTTTATTACATTTTGAAGAAAGAAACACATGCACGGATGAATTGTTCACAATTGTTTGTCAAAATCCAGTCATTTTAATAGAAATACGAGTGAATTTAGTGAGGGTGAAATAATTCCCCACGAAAATTTCGCTACAGGTTCAGCTGGTCATGCGAATTAACCATCAGGAGGCTGCTTGGCTTTAAAATGACTTCTTTGTGAGCTGTGCTTATACATCACAACACTCAAAGACAGTAGGAATTTTGCTAATGTGACCACACCTTAAAGGTACAGTACACCCAAAATGAAATTTAAGTCATTATTTACTAGTGTTTTTGTTGTTGTATTTTTATTAATATTGATTTCTCAAAGTGTTGCGCTTGTGTGCTACACAGTCTCATGAACATGCAGTCATACACAGCAAACCAATAGACAAGGTAAGGATTTAATTAAATAATAAATATAATTTTTGTTTGCTTTTCACCAAATCTTTGAATGCCCTCAGTCAGAATACTTAGAATATATGGCACGAGTCACCAGGGATCGTTCTGTGACCAGGTTTGAAGCTAATCACTATTCACTGCCATTATATGGATGAGCATGAGCAGGACATTTTGTGATCCGAAAAGCAAAGAAGGACATATGGCATTAGAACACTAATGCCGAAGTAAATAATGACTTGATTTTCATTTTTGGGTGAACTAACCCTTTAACCCCTTAAGTGTCACGGGCCCACCGGTGGGCCCAAATCCTTTACATTTTTAAAACAGTAATATCCTATACTAAACCTAAACTAATCTTGACAAACTATATATCATTTGAAAGCTTACAATCTCTAGTTTCCATATTTGGTGATTGATTTTCAAAATAAATTACAGAGGAGCCGTAATTTATCAATTTGCAACAATAATATTTTCATACTCTTAGACCTTTATTTTGAAATAGTGATGAACATGAAAAATCATGAAAGAAGGGTAGAAACCTCAGTTTGTTTTCATTCCAAGAGTTCAAAAGATAGCATCCATTCAATTATTTAAAAAAAAAGGTCTGAATTTTTTTTTTTTATATAAAGAAAAAAATTATATGATGTGGCAGGAAGCTAAAACGCACATGCGTGTTCTTTTTATGTTTCTTAGAGGTTGAAATCATATCAAAATCTGCCAAACTTCTCATATTACTTCTGAATAGGATGTCTACTTCATAAATTGTATGAAAATTGTGGAAATAATGGTTCATATCATTCAAAACACATATGGAAATGGAGGCGCCCTTATATGGGCAGTAATGGAGTCTGGTTGTCATCTAGTGAAAAAGTTTGGTACTGCGCCCAAACAAAATCTTACTGAAAGCTCATTTTTTGAGATATCAACCTAAAATTTGAAACACAACTTGTTCAGATTTTTGGCTTTGATTTTTTTTGCAGTTTTAGAGTCGCCCAGGTTTTGAAAATATATATTTTATATAAAATATGAATAATTAAATTTTTTACATTGTACATTTTCATAAACTCAAACTTCTATAACTTTTTTTCTATTTCACTTTCTTAATTTATTTCACTTCTACAAGAATCTGCCAAATGTCTTCTTTAAAACAAGACCAATCTTACGTCTATATTCCAAAGCATTCTTGAATTACAACCATTTAAGTTCGAAATGTGCATTTTCATGTATATTCAAAAAAAGGGGGGTGACACTTAAAGGGTTAAGATCTATAACATGCATTTAGAAACTAGATAGGGGGAAGTTTCATTTCATGTCAACTTTAAAGCATATTAGATGGAAAAAAGGGCAAAAGGCATCAGTGTGAGCAAATATGACATATCACTTGTAATTCATAGCATAACAGAACTAAGAAATATATGAAAAAAAATCGAGAGGCACATACCGTCTTTTTAGCTTCTGGAAGTTCTGAGAAAGAAAATGCGAAAAGTTCACTTAAAAGAGCTGAATGAAGGATTCATGTAGTTATTAGTTATGTTACACAGTGTGAGAAAACCCTGTATAAATGTAAGGGGTCAATGAACTAATGCTCAATTTCCATATCTTGTTAGTTACAGGGTTTAATGAAAGATTTTGCTATATGTTTTAAGGCCTTGCATGGCTTAGCCCTACAGTACATTGGTGATCTCCTCCTCCTCCTTCCGCTTCCACAACATTTACAGGTTGAAGTTCATTTTTCCCCATTGACTGATTTTTTTTTTCGAGATTGAGGCCATTGTCCTGCAGAGTTTCGCTTCAACCCCAATTAAACAGGCCTGATCCAGCTAATCAAGGTCTTACTTCCAGGCAGATGTGTTGAGGCAAGTTGGATCTAAACTCTGCCGGACAGTATGGGGCAGGTTTGGATATCCCAGTTTTATTAATCTGTTATTTTTTTATGATCACATTTTGTATTTATTGTATTTTTCTTTTCTTGATGTACAGCACCCTTAGGTACAACATTTGTTGCTTTATAAATAAACTTGAACTTGAATCTATTAATTTATTGAAAAGTGCAATTCATACAATAACTGGAATGTACATCTGCTAAGCATGTTTAAGTAAGTCTAATCAAAATGTATGGATGAATATGTGTGTCCTGTTTACAATTGGTAAACTGAGAGTAAAGGCTGATGTATACTTCTGTGTCGGACCTACGCCACAGACTCTACGCTATAGACTACGCGTTGGTTTTCATTTATACTTCTGCGTGATTGTACGGGTTGACGCGCAATTACACATGCAGAGGGAACATGTGAAACCCGAGGGAGAGGTTCTAGCGGACCAATCACAGCGCTTGCGTCCGCGTAGATTTGACGCGCTGTTACATTTTTGGAGAGGTGCACGTCAGGGTACGCCGAAGGGTACGCGCGCTACACACAGCCTACGACGTAGCTACGGCATGAGTTCGACGCAGAAGTATAAATTGGGCTTAAGTTTGAATTATTATTTGGTACACAAAAAGTTATTACCTGAAGGAAAGTCAATTCCTCGGCTCCCATTTCCCTCTTTACTGATTGAATCAATTCTGCAAGAGCTGAAATATCACGAGTGATGCTTTCAATACTTTCATTCATCATCAGCCTCTTCTCATTTTCTTCTCTATACAAAGCATTAATTCTAGATGTCTCCTCATCAGTTAAGACCTGACGGAGTCTCTCAAACTCCTGCTTGATTTGCGTTTCTGCCTCTTTAGTCTGGCCCTGTAACAAAACAGAGAAGTGAAATGAGCACATGGTTTAAATGATCAAGACTTTGTTGAAGTTTTTGGCCTTTAATACGTTTTCAGAAACTGCTTACCTCAATAAAGGAGATTGTGTCTCTATATCTTTTTTTCATTCTTTTGAAGGAGTCCTGCTTACTTTCCAGTATTTTTATTTTCATGTTAAGCTCATCCTATAAAAAAAATGCACGTTAGAAATGTGCATTTATGCATTTCCACAAAAAAAAGTCAGTATTAATTTTAGCTGTAACATGAAGTGAGTTGCTTTTGGTTCACTACTTATCATGGTGAGGGAAAATGTAACGAGCTCACCTTGCAGAAAGGCACTCCCTGTTCTATCGGCACCAGCTCGTGTCCTGGGTGAAGCGTCACGCAGTCCACGCACACAGGTTCCTCGTCTTTAATGCAGAAGAGCTGGAAGGGGCGCTGGTGCAAACCACAGATGATCTCATCGATAGGACCTCCTGTTCTCCAGTTCCTCTCCTTTTTATAGGATACGCAAGTGTTGTCCAGTGCGCGGTTGGGGATCGGTGTCTCTCCGTCGCAGCATTTTCGGCACAACGGGCATTGCTTTTTCGTCTGGTTCTTCCAACTGCTCTCCAGACATTGCCGACAGAAACTGTGGCTACACGAGAGCAACACGGGTTCCCTAAAAATGTCTTTACACACAGGACACGTTAAGTCTGATTCGAGAAGAGATGGTCTGTCTGTGATGTCCTCGTCACTGCAGTCTGCCATGTTAGACTCGAGCTGTACTTTCACTTTCGCTAAACGGCAATATTTTCTTATATGAGTCTAAAAGATGCTTAAAAATCGCGGAGCTGTTTAAAACGGCAAACCTGTAGTGCTTAAAATGTGTTGTTTAAAAAGAAAAGAAGAAAGCCATTTTTTGAAGGACGAGACGTTCTACCTGTTTTCGTCTTATTTCTGTCACTGCAACTTCCGCGTTCGTGAGAGAGCGAGTGGGTGCGGGGAGAGAAAAGCAGGAACATATAATAAAAGTGCAAACAGTCAAACAAGTTTGTCTACATTTTCATACAGATTTGGCTTGCCATCTCTCCACAATTAAATTAAAAATGTTTCTAGCCCAGTTATCTTACATTTTTTTTGTCGTTTGTTATATTAATTAATTAATATAATAGTGATACAAATGGTGTAATGTTTTGTCAATATACATAATTGATTATGACGAAAAGTACTTGAACAACATACTGATGAACAAAACATAAATACATATTAATACAAATATATAATTAAATATAGGCCTAAAGCATGAATAAAAAAATTAATTCATTGATTTTTTCGTTTATTTTAATTTTTACATAATGAAATGTTGCAGTCAGTAAATATATTAAACATAATAAAAGGTGAGTACAAATACATAAATTGAAATGTATTTATTTATGTAACATGAAACTGACAGCCTACGGCGTGAAAAAACAATTCACTATACATTAATTTGTTTATTTTAGTCTGTTAAAAAACTCCATACGTTGTCTATATCAAGCTTAATATTGTTTTGACACATCAATGTCTCGCCAGGGGATCATCATATTTGTCCTAAGCATTAAAAGTTAAAAAAAACCTGATATGTAAGATTGCATTGCAATCTGATTGCAATAGTATCAAAAGACCAGCAGAGAGCCCGTTCAGCATGCTCACGGTTATTAGGCTTTGTGTTGTTGACAACCATCTGGAAGCGCGCACACACACACACACACACATCCCCAGTTAACAAACACTAAGCACACAGCTGCACGATTCAAGACGCGTCCTGGACATCAGGAAAAACTTAGGCACACGGTTGATGTTGGAACAGTTATTTCTTGGATTTAGCCAGAAGTTAAACCAAATAGGAAGCGCACATTCTTCTTAATAACATCTGGAGATGTTTGGTAAATAAAGCCATCCTGTGAGCAGAGCTCAACGCCTTTGATTCTAGCAGCTCTCACACATCATCATCCGCGGTGGTCTCGCGCTTTAAACCGCCGCTGGGCTCAGCAGCAACACCACCACCAATAATAACAATAGCCGCAGCGAAATTGCTGGGGCGTCGCGTCGCTCAGCGCGTCTATTTATTTATCTACCTGACACAGGATGTAAGTTACGAATACCTCAATGCTTTAGAAACATGGAGACCAAGATTCGGGAATTGGTGAGTAAATGAGCGGAGGACGGTTTGCTTTTTCCCGAGAGCTAGCGGGATAGACGTGGGCATGGCTAACGTTAGTCGGTTAGCTTGTTCAGCTAAAGCGCTGGCTCAATTGTCGGTTTTAACAGTCTCTTTGATTGATACGAGTCAGTAAATGCTTACTGCTAACTGACAATGGACAGATGTACATTGCTATATACATGTTTGTTTCACAGGGTCAGTTAAATGTGATGACAGAACAGCTAAGTAAACCGTTAGCTCAGCATAGCTGTTACAATGATGCCTGTGTCAGCTAAACCACTAGACCAGACATACTAGTTAAAAAGCACAAATTGGAAAATTATTCAAATTCCAAATGCACTCCATCTTATATTTTATGTTGGGTAATTCTCAGTGTGTATGGCACATAGTTTCCTGTTGAAAGTGCTTTTTTCCCTCATCAGGTTTGTGCTACTTTGCAGCAAATATAGGTGATTCTGGTCTATTGCATAGTTTTTCCAAGACAGCTTAGGGATTTTGCAAGCATCCCTTTTGCATCAGATGTTGTCTTTTTGACAAGATAAGATTAGATAAGAATGCTTTGATTATCCAGGACAACGAATTTACAGTTTCTACTGTGACAAGACAAAAACATAAAACAACAATATTTAATAATATATAATCCAAATAAGGATTAAGGATTGTATCTAATATAAGATTAACCCTGTAAAGCCCTAATATTTTTTTAATGGAAACTTTTGACAAAATCTTTAAAAACAAGTTTACTTTTATGTTTTGTATTATGTTTGATACATCAGGCTTTTTTTGGCTAATATGCTATTGTTAGAATATTTCAATCAATCAATCAATCAATTAATTAATTGTAGGGCCACAACATGGTTAATGCAAAGCAATAAAATTATTGAGAGATGTAGCTACATATAAACAAACATATTCTTATGTTTACTTAAAAAAAATCAAAAGATTTCACAGAAAAAAGTGTACACGTAGCTGTTTTACTTGATTTGTGCAGTGTCTGGTCTGTTCTGTGTAGTAATTTATGTTGTATATGGTGTTAAATGTCGATGGTATTTGATATAGTGTACAGCACCTTGGTCAACAATTGTTGTTTTTAATGGTGCTATATAAATAAAGTTGGCATTGACATGTACTAGAACTTGAAGGTGGACATTTCTAGAATTTCAATAAAATGCCTTTTACTTGCTAAAAAAGTATGAAATATCAGTCAGAGGGCAGAAGGCATGTAGAAGATTTTCAGCTGAGGTTTTTCTGCAAAGTGTTGATTGAGTTGAAAATGTAGAGGTCTAATATACAGTAGGCTATTTGGGGATGCCATATTATAGAGTTAATTTGACTCTAGTGTTATTTGTGTATAATTCATGTATATAATTTAATTTGATGTTTTTTCTCTATAGGTCTCCATACTGTGAGCAAGTCCAACTTCCCACCCTCCAGCAGTTTCTCCATCTTTTTCTCACTTTGCCCTTTGTGGCTGGAGGAGAGGATGACTTCCCACACCCAGACTCTCCTGCTGCCTGTCTTGATGGTTCTGATCCCTGTTATCTGGGCAGGAGACTGTAAGGGCCAAAGACAGGTTCTCCGGGGTGTCCCAGGATATGTCACAGATGGGC
Source organism: Rhinichthys klamathensis goyatoka (assembly GCF_029890125.1). NCBI lineage: Eukaryota > Metazoa > Chordata > Actinopteri > Cypriniformes > Leuciscidae > Rhinichthys > Rhinichthys klamathensis. The sequence goes on from NW_026606783.1 coordinate 272,381, forward strand.
CGGGAAACTACTCTGTGAATGGGAACTGCGAGTGGCTCATTAAGGGTTGGTGTCAAAAACTACAAAAACAAAGGGCTGATGAATGAAAGAAACTTTATTAGCATATAGTAGAAATGAAAGGGATGATCGTTTTCAGCTTATTTTTTGCAACTTGAATGAAATGAGAATTCATTCAATATTTTTTCTAAATACATCTTATTGTGAACGATTTGTCCATGCATCTATGTTTCTTTTGTTATTTTTCATAATTTGGTCAATCCTGATATTCTGTTCTCTTCAAACTACAGACCTCTCTGTGGTGACGTATGACAGACTTCTTCAAATAATTAGTCAGTCTAAAGTCTAAAGTCTGTGCCTTTCTGCAAGCTTACATTCAGATCTGCCTCCATCCAATCAGCAACCGATAGATAAAACCAAGTTTTCTACATTGTTTTTCTTTTTTGATTATCTGTTTCACTTGGATGTATGTCACAATAATGGAAGAAAAGATCTGTCACTACTTATGTTTTATTGCAACTTGAATTATTTCGTCACATGATTAAGTTGGTATTTCAGTATTTGCTGGTTTAATGAGAGCTGAAGGAAATCTTCTGGAGTCTCATCATGTTACTAAGGCTGGCTTACCTAATAATTATTACATTGGTATAACTACCTATATCAGTAGCTAAGTGACCGTGACCCTTCACTCTCTCAATTGTTATAGTTGTATGTTTGTTCTGTTTGTAATTGGAACTCTTCTTGAACTACTTCTTCAGCTCCCAGCAGAAACCATCGCATTGTGCTTAACTTCACGTTTATGGAGACGGAGTGCACCTATGACTATCTGTTTGTCTACGATGGAGATTCCTACCAGAGCCCCCTACTGGCAAGTTTAAGTGGCACCACCCTACCACAACCAATTGAAGCCAAGTCTGGTAAGGTAAGCCCAAAAGTATCAGTTTACATCCTCTGTTCAACTCTAGTCTGAGTGTGTGCTTTCCTTTTCAAGGAATCAAAATGCACTCCCTTTTTTTTTTTTGCTTAATGCTTTTTATTCTGCTTTGAGAAGTGCCATCTTAGGTATTTCTGTTTATGTCAGCGTGTGTCCGTTTTATAAGACCATGAGTCATAAGAAACTATGCCAGTGCTTGACTGCTAGACTGGTTTCTTGTTCACTTTCTGCCTCTCTTTGTGTATAGTCATTATAATTTGTTCATCTTTTTGTTGTGTTCTTTACAAGATGCTGCTCCACCTCTTCAGTGATGCCAACTACAACCTGCTGGGCTTCAATGCCACCTACACGTTTTCGGTTTGCCCTGGGGACTGCGGTGGTCATGGGCGCTGTGACGTAGCTACTGCCCGCTGTCAGTGCCACCAGGGGTGGGGAGGAGTGGACTGCAGTTCCCCTCTCTGCTCCCAGGTCTGCACACAACATGACCATGGTCGCTGTGATAAGGTAAGCAAAAGATTAACCTCTTAATCATACATAAATTAAGTTGAAAAGTATTTTAAGTATTGTTCTCCAGGTAACTCATCCTTAATAACATGAGTCTGCAGAAGATATCCTTCAGGTCTCATGTTATTAAAGCATCAAACACTGAAATATCAACTGAATTATTTGACTAAAGAGTTATTGAATCCCTCTCTTGATCACAGAGGGGTGAGCATTGTATCTGCAACCCTGGCTTTGTGGGACAGAACTGTCAGCTGGGTCTCCGTGACAACAGTGGGGCAGGACAGTGGTGGGAGGTGAGCTCAGGTGACATTCAAGCAGCCCCTCGCACCGCCTCTGCTGGAGTTTACCTGGCTTCTGCTGGAGCCATGTACATCTTCGGAGGTAAGACTGATGGAGAAAGTTATTCAGCCTTTCCCATCGCTAACTGATCATTATTCACTTCTCATCTGGGATGTGGGTTTCACACATTAAAAAAATTTTTTTGAATCATTTGGTTCTGGGGTTTTTCAAACTTTTGCCAAGGTTTCTTGCAAAGGACCCTCCTCCTACAAAATAAAGGCAACCATGTATCTTCAAGTATAACAACTTTATACGTATGAGAAACATATTAAGCTTGATATATTAAATTATTATTTAACTGTATTTTATATTATCAGTCTACTAAAGCAATATTTACTTTGTTAATTTTTTTCTACAGACATTAAAATGTTATATACAAACTATATATAGACCAGTGTTGCCACAGTTACTTTGAAAAAGTAACTTAGTTACTTTACATATTACTTGATTTAAAAAGTAGCTTAGTTACTTTACAGATTACTTGATTTTAAAAGTAACTTAGTTACTTTACAAGTTACTTTTATTAGTTACATTCAGCAGCTGCCGAAAACATCCCTTTTTAACAGTAACGTCAACAATGTATCTCCTGACATTTTAAGTTGAACTTAAAAACTATTTCCCGAAAAAATACATGTTTTTATAAAAATTTAAATAAAGACAGTCTTTCTTGAATTAACTTAACATAAATACTTGTTTTTCTAAAACATAAAACAAAAGACAGTCTTTCTTGACCTGACTCGCGATCACTAGTGAACGCGCCAGAGAGAAATGCACATTTCATACGGATTACATAAGCAGAGAACAGTCTGTTTTCTTTCTTTTTGAATTGTTCTGTTTAAAAGTACACATTTCGAGCTTTCTATAGATATATTTATCAGGTGTGTGAGGCAAGTATAGGCCTACCTTATACGCTGTGTTTCTGTTGTTCACGTGCCGGTGCCTCCGTGTCGTGATTTATTGTCTGCTATATTTACTTTTTATTTATTAAATCCAGGCAATTGGTTGATGAAACATTTATTAAAATTAAGATACAATTTATACAAAACGAAATTCACCTTAATGAAAGGCTTTGTGCTTTCTGTTTGATGTCTCTGTGAAAGTTTTAACCTCTTAACCTTCTCCAGAGCGTCGGCGCACTGAAGCGTTTTTTTTTTTATTTAGTTCAAATATACTATCAGATTTAATGTTATACCTTGACAAACTATACATCATTAAAAAGATATAAGACTCAAGATTCAGTATTTGACCACTATTGTATTCTGAGAAACTTATAGTGACAGTTATGTCTTAATTTGTGTCAGGAGTTATGAAATGAAAAAAATGAGTCGATACCTTTAATATGAATTATGAGCGTCAGCCGGTCCATTCATAAAAAACACTCCGTGCTGTCGTCATGACAGCGATTCACAAAACAACGTCCCTGAGGGCTTTTAGCTCAACAATGTGCAGATGTGGAGAAATATTGATATATTCTCATAGATTCACATCATATTTCTATAGACAGGAATAATATTTATTGAATTTATACCCAAATGCGTCGATGTAATCATAATGATCGCTTCTTACTGAGATGTGCTGTGTTTTCCATTCATACCAATAGCATGGGGGCGCTATTATGTCCAATAAAAGTCCATATATGGATCATGAAGAAGACCCATAGTCATGTGACATTCCAGGACGTCACTGAGTGATACAGAAAGTACAGAGATCGCTGTAACATGCAGATAAAGATGTTTTGAAGACAATAGACATGATTGCAATGATATTTGAGTTACCTGTGTTCTTCAAGCCATGCCAGGTATTTCATAATAATAGATTATATTTATAATGTAATGCTAATCGATATAGATTTCATCATCGTTCAGAACACTAAATAATACATTTTCTGTCTGATTTTTTTTTATCTGAAGCCAAGTTAGATCACAGAAGATTATTTAAAACACTAGACTTGCGTTATATAGTGAGTTTGGAGCGCAAACATAGTTTTAATCTCATAAATGGTCGTGTATTGATGGTGTGCTAAGCTAACATGCTAGCGAGCCCAGGCGCACCTGCCACGAGCAGTTATTGTTTTATGATTTTTTTCTAAATAGGAATGCTTACTGAAATGTTTCAGTGCATTTGATACCAGTTTCAAATATTTAGTGAGAACTTTGATAAAAGAAATTAGGGTTTGAAACCCTATGAATAGCTTGTGAATAGCCAGTCGTTAGTAGCTATAATGCAGACAAAAGAAATGCATATTTAGAGCCATAATAACCAGTCTGGAGAGGTGTAAATGTGTGCAGGGGAGACTGAGACTGAATGGGGCACCACAAAACAATAGAGACAATAGACTGAATAGATGACTCAGAAGATGACTAAACATCAGTTTGCTAATAGAGTCTAATCAAAATAAAGTAATTTGACATGATCTTGAAAAACATTTAACTAAATACAGAGCTTTATACTTATCATTTTCAGATTTTAAATATAAAATGGTCAGACATGTGGCTTTAGCTGCAGTGCATTTCTAGATTGCTCCAGGGCCAACTTCAATTTTATTTTCATGAAGATGTTTCATAAAAATAAATTTCTAATAACTTTACAAAACTTTGAAGCTATTTAAAATTGTTTTTTTTCATTATGACAATAATTAATTCTACATTTACAATAAACAACCAGGTGTCAGCTTTCAAATGAGATCATACTTGTGCTTTTAGTGCAAAGGATTCATGAACTGTATCTGTTTCAGTTTGTGTATGTCATTTCTGGGGATTTTTCAAAAGTGGGCTTGAAGCTTAACAGGTTAAAGCAGTCTTTCACTGCCGCTTTCAGAGCGGTCACGTCCGTAACGGGGAACTGTCACGTAACATTGTTTTTCCCTCATAAATGCGTACACGAAAAATTAGACAAAAATGAATATTTTATGTTCTGTGGAGAGCCAACCCTTCTTCATCCGGTCGGTAGTATTACTTTTTGTACTTTTGCCAACTAAAAGTTAAAGTTTTTTGTGTCACGTCGGTTACAGATGTGTATTTCCCTCATATTAAATATAAAACGCATGTGTAGACTGATATTTTTCTAATGTCTGGACTCCTTTATTAAGGGAGTATGGATAAACAGACGCTTCAATATATTAGTATTAAATGCATTTTCTGAGAATTTACATTTCAAGTTTTTTATCTCAAATGTCACGTCCATAACGATGGAATTGGCCAATTTTAAAGAATTTATCCTCAACTAGTTTTGTGGTGTAGGTCTACGTATTATATAATGTTAACTTCAAATAATACGAATAGTAATTTAAAGATGTGGTAGCATTGGATCTGGACGGGAAGGATAGCTAACTCTGGGAGTTGGAAGGGGTGTGTCTTGATTCTGCCTTCTCACACACATTTCAGTTTCATATCGCCTATCAGCCATCATTTCTACTAAAGAAAATGACAAAAATAGTAACGCACAGTAACTTGGATAAGTAACTTTAATCAGATTTCTGGTTTGGAAATAGTAACGCGTTAGATTACTCGTTACTGAAAAAAGTGTTCAGATTAGAGTAACACGTTACCGGCATCACTGATACAGACTATCTTCCAGTAGAATAAATTGATCACAATTGTAGAAAAGCAAAATGGAACAGCAATTTTATAAATTATTATAAAATTCGGTGAATGTGAAAAAAATCATTATTTATTTAATATCTTATTTGTGGACATTAACTTAAACATGAACTTTTTTTATTTAAAAATTTGTTTAAGTAAATTTTATTTTACTCTCAATTTGAAAACCCTTGCTTTAAAGTACAGTTGTGATTTATTTCAATTCATTCTTTATTTCAGGGTTTGATCTGAATAGAGCACTGGGGGACCTTCTTGTTTACAACTTTTTGACCAATAATTGGGAACAGATGTCACATTCATATAGTCCAGTAAGAAACTTCTTCTCTTAAGAATTTTCTTATCTTATGTATTTCTAATAATATATTTTCATTTTAATGATCCCATAAATATCATCTCTGTATCAGGCTCCTCGACATTCCCACATAGCAGTAGAATGGCAAGGCAACATGGTCATCTATGGTGGTGAGCTTTCCAACCACTCATTGGCTAGTGATGTATGGGTGTACCGTGCACAGCAAGATGAATGGCAGCAGCTAGGCCAATCAAACTCTTCAGGGGCACCCAGGCTGGCGAATCACGCTGCAGCTATAGTAGACAACTATCTCTATATTTTTGGGGGTGAGTAAACCATATTCCTATTCTTAAATGGAGGATTCTAAAAAAGACCAACATGAGCATTAATGTGATTTTGTTGTAAACACATGCAAAACATACATGCTTCATCTCTTTTTTCCTTTCCTGCCATTTGTCCCCACAAATGTCTGTCTGTTTTTCCTCGCTTCTTCTTTTTTATATATCAATTTATATTTTTTGTTAATTGTACCTATCCTTAAGAATAATTGATCGACCTGTGTTTTCAGGGAGGACAGAGGAGGACATGTTCTCCTCATCACTGTACCGGTTCCGGTTGTGGGATGGAGTGTGGGAGGCAGTTCAGCCTACGGGCGGAAAACCACCTGCTACCGCAGGACACAGCATGGTTTATCATGCCCATTCCAAAACTCTGCTGGTGTACGGGGGGCACAGACCTACCACTGCTAGGTATAATAACACCAGCTTAGCACTGTATCGCACACTTTTGTGTTTGTAGTATAAGCTGATTATATAGCACACACACACACACACACACACACACACAGATATATATATATATATATATATATATATATATATATATACAGTAGTCAACATTTGAAGTGGATCAAAAAAGTAAATCAAAGTTGTCCTAAGACAAGAACGGGTATTGTTCAAAATTCATGTATAACTTTGATGAAAGGTTTCGATCCACTTCAAATGTTGACTACTGTATATGTATATGTATATGTATATGTATATGTATATGTATATGTTTTTGTATATATATATGTGTATATATATATATATATATATATATATATATACACACAGGGGCGTAGAATTTATTAGGGACGTGTCCCTACCAATATCCAGTGACACCGATATATCCCTAGCAATAATTTCGATCAAAACTTAAAATATATCTATATATTGATGTCCCCGTCCCCACCAATTTCAAAATCAAACCTACGCCACTGAGATGTATATATGTGTGTGTATATAATATTTATAAAAAAATATAATTATATCAGATCTTGGCTGTGTGATTGTTTATATCGTAAGCTGTTATCTCACTGATCTATATATAAAGTTGCACATATAATATATACAAATTTAATTTATCTCACGTGGGGTGATATATACTATATAGAAAATCTCAACTGCTTGATTGCTTATATCATCACATTGTAAATATTTTCTCCCAACTCTGCTAAATGCGACTATTAGGTATGAAGATATTAAGGCATCATAAACATTAATATCACGATTTTCTGTAAACTGCTTTAAAGCAATGTGTATTGTGAAAAGCGCTGGAAGCGCTTAAATTTGACTTGACTGACAATGCTGTTCAAATCACATTGAAAGGCCCTAAAGCATACACAAAAGTTTGGCTGAAAATGTGTGTAGCTCATAAAAGTCTGTAAAAACAGGAGCTCTCTATTAAATTTTATTTTATATATCGCTGTTCAGAAAACAAAATGGGGGAATATTGCATGAGGAAATGACAAATTGTAAACTAGTACATGGAATCTGACAATGTGCATTGTTTCGTTGTTTTTGTTTACAAATACTTAGTTACAGTCTACTCCTGTCTCAACTAGGTTCAGTGTGCGTGTGAACTCAACTGATGCTTTCCATGTTGAGAAACGATTTTGGACTTCCTTCCGCTCACGTTTTCCTGCCAGTGGCCCGAGGGAGAGAGCATTCCACACCGCCACCGTCATCGGCAACTACATGGTAGTGTACGGTAAGTAGAGATGAGTAGTAGAGCTACACCCACCCTTATTGTTTCTGTGGTTTCAATGAGTGGGAATCAAATTAATTAAGGGAGATCTGTTTCTGTTTTTATCTCAGGAGGGAATGTGCATATTCACTACATGGAAGAGAAGTGCTACGATGAGGAGATCTTTTTTTATCATCTTGGTTGCCATCAGTGGGTGTCTGTTGGCGAAAGCCTCAGTCAGCGTAAGTGTATTTTTAATGGTCAGGGAGAGAGTCTGTTTGATATGTTGTTTAGAGAGGAGATAAAGTATGATGATGCATGTGATTGATGATCCATGCCTCCCTGAGGACTCTTTGCAAAAAATAACAGGAGAGCCTGTAAGGACTCGTGTGCAAGATGCTTCAGTCTGACTGGGGGCTTGTTATGACCTACTCTTGAGAGGTCATTTGTTGTGTAAATGCCCTTGTGTCTGATGCAGATTTACTGGCCTTCAGCTTTTAAACAAATGGATTCATAAGAAATAAAACCGCCTTCAGATAAAACAGTGTTTTCTGTTTATTTTATTTTTTTATTGTAACTTAACCAGAGAAAGCTCACATGGGTTTGGTACCCTTCCTAGTGCCTGTCATGATTTTGGCAATTGTTATGTTTTGTTTACGAGACATTTTTCTGAAAGGTGGTATTATTCCATAATGATGCTTCAGTTCAGCCCTCTAGGATATTGGGATGCTTGTAACTATGTGATTGTACTACAGTATTTTATTATTTCCTTACTTTAGTTATTTTCAATAAGCATTTATAAAAGAATGTACATCTATTAAAAGGAATGTTCCAAGTTAAAGGGATAGTTCACCCAAAAATGAAAATTCTGTGATCATTTACTCACCCTCAAGTTATTCCAGTTGTTTTATTGGTTTTTTCTTCTTCTGCTGAACACAAAAGAAGATATTTTTAAGAATGTGGTATACTAGGGAAGTCAATGGCTGCTGTTAACTGTTTGGTTACCCACATTCTTCAAATTTCTTCTTCTGTGTTCAGCAGAAGAAAGAAAATCGTACAGGTTTGGAACAACTTGAGGGTGAGAAATGATAACAGAATTTTCATTTTTGGGTGAACTATTTAAGCTCAATTAGCAGTTGATTGTCACAAAAAACAACTTTGTCGAAATGCTCTTCTTTAAAAAAAAGTTTTTTTGAGAACTTTAAATGATTTGTGCATATTATTTTTTCTGTGACATGCTAACACTGTTTCCTCTTTGCTCCTATAGGAGGTGCGTCAGTGAGAGGCCGATATTCCCATATTGCTGCTGTCATGGAGGGACGCGTGCTGCTAGTTGCTGGCGGTTACAGTGGGGTTGCTCGTGGTGACCTCTTGGCATATAAAGTACCACTGTTTGTAAGCAGTGACCCAGGAGACAGGGTAAAGACTTTAGATTACACTTTTTCTAAGGTTTGGTTTTCTGTAAGTGTTTGTGTACACACATTACCATTCAAAAGTTTGAGGTCGGTAAGATTTTTAAAATGTTTTTAAAAGAATCTCTTAGATTTATTTATTTGGATAAAAAATACAGTAAAACAGTAATATTTTGAACTATTATTACAATTGAAAAGTGACAATTGAAATGTTTTGTTATTTTAAAATGTAATTTATTCCTGTGATGGCAAAGCTGAATTTTCAACAGCCATTACTCCAATCTTCAGTGTCACATGATCCTTCAGATTTTTTTTTGAATATGCTGATTTGGTACTCAAGTAACATTTATTACTATTACTCAATGTTGAAAACATTTGTGCTGCTTTAATATTTTTGTGGAAACTGTCAATAGAAAGTTCAAAAGAATAGGATTACATTTATTTGTAGCTAAAATCTTTTGTAACATTATAAATGTCTTGACTGTCACTTTTGATCAATTTAATGTGTCCTTTTTGAATAAAGGTGTGAATTTGAGTACTTGTGTGTTTGTATTTTTGTATAACAGGACACGGTATGTGCCGAAGCTCCAGATGAAAGCTTGTGCCTAAAGAATCCAGAGTGCAGTTGGTGTGAGGGTCGTTGTCGGGAATACCAGCCCACCAACCCGGTAATACTTCTCTATTTTTTTTCATTTGCATTCAGCTCATCTCATGAGCTTTTGATCACTTATGCCTTTCTAATGCCAACAATCATTTTCAGTTGTGTGTCTCACTGCTTCATCTGATTTATGTGTGCGTTTTACACAGTGTGGCAGCACCGGATGTCTGGGCCTGGCTCGTTTCTTGTCGGACTGCCAGTCATGTCTGGTGTTCAGTGGGGTGCCAAACTCTCTGCCACAAGTCTCAGGGGAATTTGGCTGGTGTGTGCAAAATGAGTCCTGCTTGCCTGTTTCAGGTAAAGAGAGAGGAGAGAGCAGACCATAACATGACTTAAAACATTTTAGATATGCGACCACACACTGCTCAGTAAATCTTTATTTCTGGACACTTTTTACAGTCTGTGAAATAATGTGTTATTGAGTGCCATGTGTTTGTAGATCAGTTTTAGTCGTGCTGTGTTAACATACTGTGCCTTTCACTGGTTTTTAAGCTCATTTACACAATATACATTAATGTCAAGTGACCTGTGTGTGTATGTAATCCTTTGGCATATCATGTGTATATTTTGTACACTTTGACCCCTGGCAGAGCGCAGTGCATGCCGCGTGGACCAGATCTCTGGGGCGTACGGCTGGTGGGGGGAGCGCACGCGTTTCCTCACCTCCCTCCCCTTCTGTCGCACCGAGAACTATGTCCCGGGACTGCACCTGCTTACCTTCCAGCATCCACGCAATCAATCACAGCCTGACAAGGTATGACAGGTTCAATCCTGAGCTCTCATGACCCTAGCTCTAGACACTTTCTCTTTTCAGTCCACCCATAAATGGTTCTCACCTCTGTTTTTTCTGTTTATGCACTCTTCTTGTGCTATCACTTTTATTATTTGATCTCTATTTTCTACTTCCAAGTTTTTTTCTTAAATTGATGTTACTCTTCCTCTGAGCACCCTCCACCTCTGCTCTTCTCTCTCACACTCATGTCATGTGTGCTTCTTTGTAGGTATCTATCCTGCGCAGTACCTCCATCATCCTCAACCCCTCTACAGAGATGGATGTAACTCTGCAGTTTCGGGGATTTATTCATCCTTTATGGGGCGCCCCTCCTCCTGCAGCACCACCTCAGGAAACTGTTGCCATGTGGGCTCGAATTCAAAAGCTCCACTTCACTGCTCAAATGGCTGCCGGACCCAACTCTCTTCAACTGGTATGGAATATCACAAAATCAGGTTTCCTCTTTTAGACAAAGTCGTGTCATGGGTTACAGTCTCTTAAGGCTATTAAACCTCTCTTTCGTGCAGACGGATGTGCTGGGACGGTGGTCCGCTCAGGAGGAGAAGGAGATCCGTATGCTATCCCGGCCGGATGGTTCCCGTCTGTTCCAGAATCTTTCACGAGGAAACTGGTACCTGATCCAGGCGGAGGGCTACCTAAATAACTCTGCGTCGGGACAGACTAGTGAGATGGCTCTTACCTGGAACCGCACAGCTTTACCTGGTGGCAGTGTAAGTGTATATTACCTAACAGAGCAGCTTAAAATAAGTCTCATATTATATCAGACTCGTAAAATATGCTAGATTTAACTTTTTAACATTTAAATTTTTAGCGCTGCAACTATTGCAATACCAGTTACATTTCATTATTCTTGATTAATGAAGTGTTTTCAGAAACACTTTTCACAGTTTGAAAACCGCAGAACTGTAGTAATCTTTCTTAGTAATCTTTAATTTAATGTCTTATTCATGTTTATTAAAAATTTTTATATTTATATATAATTGTGTTTATATAAAAATATTGTTTCTTATACATGTTGCATATAGGATTTCAATCCCAATAAGTTTATAACCCTTTAATTTGATAAATATTATTGAAAATTATATAATGAATGTTGTTTTTGATCAAAATGATTATGACATGTCTTAATTATTTGTATTTTATATATATATATATTAGTAAACTTTTAAAATACGCTTTAATATTTAGGTATTATCATATAATGCGGTTCATTGCTCTTTTACATCCTTTCCTTAATTTCCAACATTTTCCAGGAGATCTCTTTCCTGTTCCTCGAACCCTTCCGTTCCAATTCGTGTTCAGAGTACCGCTCATGCTCGGCCTGCCTGTCTGATCAGTCTTGTGGCTGGTGTCCCACCATGAACCGGTGTTTTCTGCGCTCTGACATCAATCAGCAGCCTTGCATTGACCCCCAGGGAGAGGAGCGCCACCTACTGCTCAACCCTCAGCATTGCACACTGTGTGAGGAGTATAGAGACTGTGCCTCCTGCACTCAGGTACTGTATCTGTGAGACTGCCACGAGTGTTTTGATCCAGAGCAGCATGCAGTCTGTTTACCAACTTTAGTTTTCTGTAAGACTGCAGCAGAGTCTCTCTCATGTCTGAATGTTTGTAGGACCCCTACTGTGAGTGGCAGATCAACTCCAGCAAGAAGGGAGATTATCTGTGCAGTCGCCGTGGGAGATTAGAGGGGTCTATCCGGGAACCAGGAGGGTGTCCTAAAGTTTGCAACCAGTGAGTTTGAAGTGATAAACTTGTCTATGAATTATTTCTTTGGTGTATTTAATATCTGATGAGACTGAAGGACCTCAAAAAGATATCGACCTAGGTTCTCTTTTCATATGCCATCCTCTCTCTCTCTCTCTCTCTCTCTCTCTCTCTCTCTCTCTCTCTCTCTCTCTCTCTCTCTCTCTCTCTCTCTCTCTCTCTCTCTCTCTCTCTCTCTCTTTTACAGGAGGTTGACGTGTGGAGAATGTTTGTCTAACTCCAGTCAGTGTGCATGGTGTGAATCTGCTCAGACCTGTTTCTACTTTGCTGCGTACCTCACAAAGTTCCCCTATGGAGAGTGCAGGGACTGGTATGACAGGTAGGATTTTGCAGATTCTGCTGGGACTTTAAATCATCAATCACAATAAAGTCGGATTTGCAAAATCAAAAAAAAAATTTATGAACTTTTAGTGTCACTGTATTATATTCACAATGTTGTTTTTATGGAACCCAGTCAATGTGAATATAATAATAATAATAATAGTAATACATATAAACAATATGATTTATATCAATAACTATTAATGTAATAATGATAATATTTAATATCAAATTTTGAAATATAAAAATCTCTTAAAATATTATTATTCATTAATTTGAATTATGATTGAATATGATTTATTATCATTATACTGTAAAATAAAATATATTCAATAATAAATATATTTTTGTTGTTAATATTAATGATGATAATAATAATAATGAGAAAAATAATATAAATTACAGTACAGTAGTAGTTATAGTTCTCTCCTAATTTCTCCCTCTTCACTTGTGCTTGCTGTACTGAACTACACAGTGTGTCGTTGCTTTTGCTGAAAATCTTCCTCTCTGATCTTCTCTCTCCAGTGTTCACTCTGTCCCTCAGTGTAAGCAGTGCTCTGCTCTCGCCACCTGTTCAGAGTGTTTGCAGACCTTTCAGTGCGGCTGGTGTGGAGACTACAACAACCCCACCATCGGCAGGTAGGATAGAAGCATATATCAGTGAATTAACTTCATAGAAAACTTCTCTTCATCTCTCTGTTATCCTTTTTACATTACTTCCTGCCCTTCTGGTTTTTCCTCAGGTGTTTGAGAGGTGACTGGGGTGGGATGGATGATCCCTCTGCTGTTAACTGCAGTATGGCTGTAGCTGAGGTGAAAGCCAGCAGGTGAGATTAAAACACTTTATACCTTAGTGGATGAGCAAATGTCTTATGATAATATTTTGATTTTTCCCCCCTTCCCTCTTCCATCAGCCCTGAGCCTCAAACTTTATCGCCCCCTCGGCTGATGGAGCTTGAGATGGAGATGGAATTGGAGCTAGAGCTGCTAGAAGGTATGGAAGGAGATGGAGATGCTGTTTGGTCCTATCCATCCTGTCCAGATGTGGAGGAGTGTCGCTTGGGCTTGCATACCTGCCATCCCTCCGCTACCTGCGTCAACACCCCAACCTCCTATGAGTGTCACTGTGAGAGGGGCTTCACAGGAGATGGAGTGCACCACTGCAACCAGACGTGAGACTTTGTTACACTGTTTGCAGGGGTGTTACACTGTTGTTTTTTTTGGAGCCATTAATTATTACAGCTCATAGTTCTGCCTTGTAATTTGTAATAATGTTCATACTCTCTCTCAGATGTTATAACGAGTGCCGTCAGGGCCGGTGCAGTGGGAGTCCACGGTTTGAGTGCGAGTGCTCTTTGGGTTGGACCTCGGACCCGGCCACTCTGGTGCTGAGTGGAGTGGAGTGTGATGTGGATTGTGGATGTAACTTCCACAGCACGTGTATTACGGCTCCAGGGATCTGTGACCAATGCCAAGGTAAAGAACCCTTCTGAGTTTAAAACATCCATTTCTCCATCTTTTAGCAAGTTCTAAGCCCTTACCTGCTATATTTTTCTTTTCCTCCTCAGATTGGACAACAGGGCCACACTGCGAGCACTGCAAGCCTGGTAGTTTTGGTTCTGCTTTGGCAGGGGGTGAAGGCTGCATTGCCTGTCAGTGTAACGGCCACGGTGACGCTCTACAAGGGTTCTGCCATAACCAGACTGGCCAGTGCTACTGTACACACCACACCCAAGGCCCACACTGTGAGTCTTGCCTGCCTGGATATTATGGAGACCCCAGGTGAGTATCATACTTAGGACGAGCTCTGATTAAGTGAAAAATGTGAGGGTAGATGAAAATGTGACGTAAACCATGGGTTTTCAGCAAGGGGGTCTGCAGATTTTTGTTTGACCTCAAAGTAAATGTCATAGTCCAACCAAAAATGAAAATCTTGTCATCAATTACTCGCCTTTATGTCCTACCAAAGGCACAAGTTTTAATGAAACTTGTGAGATTTCTCAGTTCCCTTCATTGAAAGTATTTTCCACCAAAACTTTGACACTTTAAAAAGTACCTAAAACGAGTGTAAAAGTAATGCATATGAATCAAGAAGTTTAATCCAAGTCTCCTTAAGAAACAATAACTTTCTACGATGAACAGATTTAATTTAGGATTATATATATATACAAACGGAAGCTCAAATGTGCTTCCTTGAGAACATGGGAGAACCAGTAAGGTTTGTTCTCGCACACTAAACAAGTACGGTTGAGCCATATTTAATGTGCTCTATGTATGTGCGTTAAGTTAAGAAGCTAATATTCAGGTATGTATGAAGTATTTGCAATGTAAACATTGTAATCGTCAAATTATATTGTAATCGCAGAACACACGCTGAACACTTTGGGCAGAGGTTGCGTTATTCAGCCTGAGGGTGGTGCTCTAATGTTGATTGACAGGCTTCAAGTGTACACGCATAGAATGCTGTCTTAGAATGGCTTTAATGGAGTATTTATTCACTCCAAATGCTGTTTTAAAATATTACAAGTTGTGGAGAAATTCCAGTGAGGAAAATAAAGCTATGTCTACTCTCAAACTAAAGAATTTAGCTTATACTTTTATTAATTTGATGCTCTAAGAAGAACAAACATGACAACTAGATACTGACCTGATGCAGATTAATATACACATAGCTAAAGCGGATTGATATCGTCTTGGTCTGATTTAAGGTAAAGTAAAAATAAGTGGGTCAGTCTCAAATGTACCCTAATGGCTATCAGTTAGAGCGTGCTGCAGTTCCATTTTTCACCACAGATTTACATTAGAGGTCTGGACGGGCTTTAAACTGAAGCCCAAACACGGCCCGTACCCGAAATCATTTAACCCGACCCAACCATTACGGTTAAATTATAAGCCCGAACCCGAGGTCCGTTTCTCACAGTAAATGCCTTTTTTTTTTTTTTTTTTTTTATATGCTGTATTTTATGATTGCTTGCAACGATAATTAAACAACTACATGTACAAACACCGTTTCACCAACGGCCCAGCAGTCTGACTCAGCAGTCAGCACACAAGAAAAAAAAAAGAGAAAAAGCATGGACTTAATAATTACGAAACTTTGATGTGGTTGAACAGGTGTAACAGTCACAAACTCCTCTGAAACTCAAACATTAAACTTCAAAACAGTTCGCGCAGTTGCACAACTATTTACATAAATATATCCTTCTCAGTACGAGTTATGAAGGAAGAGAACAGCCTCGGCAGTTGATGGTTTCACCGCCGTCATCCTCTGATTGCGGTGTTGTGACTGAAATGTGCAAAACAGTTTTGTAAAATGATATATGATAAAATAAAAATGATCCGCGCGCAATATTTCGGTCACAACACAGCAATCAGAGGAGGACAGTGGCGCTGAAACTGCGCACATATTTTCTCTCTCGCGTGCTCATATTTACGATCACAACACAGCAAGCACACAGCACGCAAACTATATATATGTAGGCTATAGCCTATATAGTATTTCTTAGTTACAAACCCGAACCCATCCCTAATCCGAGGCTATTAATTAAACATTAACCCGGACCCGATCCTAAACCCTTGAGTTTTTCGGGACCCGTTGGGCTCAGGTCGGGTAGCAGACCTCTAATTTACATTGGAAAATTGTGGGGCGCTGAAGAGCTGGGAAGGACTCAGGAGACCCCTGCAACGCTTTAGTATCATAATAGACGCCTGCCGAAGCCATACATTACATTTTAATATATCCTGCTCATTTTACAGTTGTATAATTTTCTAACAGCAAAAATATTTGTTTCAGAATTCTGAACACATTTACAATTTATTGATTCTGTTTATTTAGAAGTCTATGTTTTGGATGAATATGTTGGTGGGTGAATATGTTGGTGAATATGGGCCGCAGCTGTGCCGTTTTCTACAATATGTAACATTGAAATTCACATTTTCCTCACAGAAACAACGGTACCTGTTTCAGGCAGTGTCAGGGTCGCTCTGTTCTGCTTTCCTCCTCCTCTTCTGTACCCCTGTCCCTCTCCTCCTCTCTGGGGTGGCATGGAGCAGTCGGTGGCCATGGTGGGCTCTCTCATTGCCTGTGGGTCCTCTCTGTGTCCCAGGATTTGGCTCCATGCATGCCAGGGCAATCATGCCCACCTGTGGCCCTGACCTGGCACCCAGATTCACACACCCAGTGCACAGTGAGTAGATTATTCCACATCAATAGTCTGCATTCATTACTGTCAAATATAGTTACCAGTAAATACTGTGGCCGGAAATGTTTGCATTTATTTATCCGACAGAACTCCTATGTTTATGTATTTGATGGGTTGCCACGATTCCTCAGCAACGGTGTTGTGCACTCCGACCGCAACCTAATTGGAGCATTCTGCGGCACAACAAGAATGGAGCCAATTACTGTTGAGGCTACATCAGGTGAATGACAAAAATAAGGACCGAATAATTGTGTTAGAATTGTGTAGAAATTATGTCATAGTGAAATACACTAATGAAAGTTTGGGGGTGTTACTTTTTTTTTTTCCTGTGGTGGCAAAGCTGAATTTTTTAGCAGCCATTACTCATGTCTTCAGTCACATTATGCTTCAGAAATCATTCTAATGCTAATGTGGTGCTCAAGAAACAATTCTTATTATTATCAATGTTGAAAACAGTTGTGCTTTTTATTTTTGTGTACATTTGTGATACATTATTTTTAGGAATATTTGATGGATAGAAAGTTCAAAAGAACAGCTTTTTTTAAGCCAATTTTTTTTTAACATTTATAAATGTTTTTACTGTTGCATCCTTGCTGAATAAAATTATCAATTTCTTAAAAAAAAATAAAAAAATCTTACTGACCCCAAACTTTTGAACAGTCATGTAGTTTTATATATTGTCATGATAACTAACTTAATTTCTTCTCATCTAGGGGTGGTATCTGTGTATTTTGAGGCAAATGTTACCTCAGGACGTGCTCAGGGTTTTAATGCCTCGTTCTGGGTGAAGCGATGTGGAAATGGAAGTTCTGGAGAGGGTACAGCTGTCTCGCCTGAGTGCCAGGCAGGAGCTCAGTGCGTAAACGGCCTCTGTGAATGTCCCCATGGTTTCGGGGGTCCACAATGTGACCGTCCTGTCTGCCCAGGGAATTGTGGGGCAGAGGAAAGCCGAGGCACCTGCAACATGGTGTGTAACACTCCTACTGTGGCCAATTGTGTTGCTCAAGAACATGTGTACTAAAGTGGATTTAAGACATGTCCCACAGTTCTCAACTTACATGTTTGCATATACTTTTACAGACCCTTGGCCTGTGTGTGTGTACAGAAGGCTGGACTGGATCAGACTGTTCTTCTATCTCAGACCCAGACAGTCTGGTTTGGGAAACGTTGCTTGATACTCAGCTCTCTGCGGTTAGATTCCTTCAAGACTATAGAAAAGAGATTCTGTTCTTACAATCTCTCTGAATGTTGGTCGGTTTGTTTTCCTCCCACAGAATAAGGCACACAGGTTCCTCCAGAGGATGGGCCACTCCTTGGTGTCTGGGTCACAGGGCACTCTTTGGATGTATGGAGGCCTCTCACTCTCCGAGGGTGTTCTAGGAAATGTTTACAGGTATAATATTGTGCATTTTACTTAATAATTGATGATAATTTTTATAATTGATATTTATGTGATAATACATTTTTCTATATATTGGTCCAGGTACTCTGTGGCTGATCGTCGCTGGACTCAGATGTTGACCAGTTCAGTGGAGGAAAGTTCAGAGCCGCTGCCCCGCTACCATCACGCCTCTGCCCTGGTGTATAATCATGACCCATTTTCTGGCTCCCAGACAGTCACTCACAGTTTGATGTTGGTGGTTGGTGGGGTCACAAAGAAGGGTGTTGCCAATGACACATGGTGTCTGAACCTCAGCAGTCTGGTGTGGAAGCAGTTTAAGGTATTGCATATTGAATATGCTTACAGTGCTCCTAGGCTTCTCTTCAGTTGTGTTAAAAGTGCAAACTAACTGACTTCTGTGTTTAGAGCTCAGTGCTGCCCCCTGTGGCTGGACACACTCTAACCGTGCGAAGAGGCTCATCTGTGCTGCTGATTGGTGGTTACTCGCCAGAGAATGGCTTTAACCATCATTTGCTGGAGTTCAGTCCTCAGTCTGGGAACTGGACTATAGCTCCACACACTGGCACACCCCCTACAGGTAGAGATAGAGCACTATACTTTTTCTGTACCTAGGACTGGCATAATTGAGAAATTTTGACTGTCATAAATAATAATACACTTTACAATTTAATTGCCTGTTTAGTTCACTGAGAGTGTAAGCTTAATACCGATACACATTTAGAGACACATTTTAGAAATCTGTAGAGTTCAATAGTTGCCCACTTTTTCAGCAGCCTTGGTATTTTCCCCATTGGGATTTTTAACAAAGTTTTTTTTAAAGAGTTAGAAGCTGCATTACAAACCAAACCAACCAGCTAAGAGCTGAACCACAACATAACACACTTTGATTTGAAGCAAAAACAAAAATCTGAAATCTGACAGAAAAAAATCAAAGGAACAAGACTGTACTTAACGGCTTTGAGGGAATACAATCCCATGAAGCACTGCATGAAGCAATATGCATATACATTAGGCTTATAAACAACTATGTTCAACAATTTGGGGTCAGTGAGATTTTATTTGAAAGATATTAAGACATTTAATTGATCAAAAGTAACAGTAAAGACATTTATAATGTGTCAGGATTTCTATCTTAAATAAGGGCTTTTTTCCAGATTTCTTTTTATCAAATAATCCTGAAAAAAAATGTACCACGATGTCTACAAAATATTAAGCAGCATGATTGTTTTCAACATTAATAATAATGAGAAATGTTTTCTTAAGCACCAGATCAGCATATTATACTGATTGGATCATGTAACACTGTAACACTGGAGTAATGATGCTGAAAATTCAGCTTTGCCATTACAGGAATAAATGACATTTTAAAATATCTAAAAATAAAAGTTATTTTGAATTGTAGTAATTTTTCACTATATTACTGTTTTTGCTGTATTTTTGATCAAATAAATGCAGCCTTTTGTGAGACACAATAAAAAAAACTTACCGACACCAAACTGTTGAATATAGGCGTAACTAGTAAGATTTTATAATCTTTACAAATGTCTCGAATGGGTTCACTTAAGAGATTTCCTTTCACCTGAATATAATAATAATAATAGTAATATTAATAATTGTTGTTATGAATATTAGAATACTATTAAATGGTATCATATTTATATCCTAAAAGCTTAAGTTTATTCGCCCATAGTGGGCAAAAAGTATTTGCCATTATTACACCAATATTAAAATGAAGTGAAACCGCTTTATACTCCTGATTCAATTATTTTCCCGTCCTTCAACTTTTCAGGTCTTTATGGCCACTCAGCTGTGTATCATGAACAGACTGATGCTGTGTACGTGTTTGGTGGTTACCGTTTTCACGTTGAAGCTGTAGAACCTTCTGGAGAACTCTACAGTCTTTATTACCCCAATCTTACTTGGTCCTTACTGGTCCCCTCTCAGGGAAACAAGGTAACTGTAAAATAAAGCCAAATTGAGGTCAGAATGATGTATGTAAAAGCAGTTGGTAGATTACCCTTTGATTAGCAGGTGGTAGATTACAATTAGAAATGTTAGATGTCACTAATCTTTTTTTTTTTTTCTCTCCAGCCTCTCTCTCGTTTCTTCCATGCTGCGGCCTTAGTAAAGGACACCATGGTAATTGTAGGAGGCAGGACAGGGGAAGAGGATTACAGTAACACAGTTTCTCTCTATCAGATCAACTGTAACACATGGATACAGCCAGGTAACAGTTACAAGTATCTGGATCCAGTATATTAATTATACACTCGTTAGCACTTGTTCAAATGGTGTGGGAAGGTTTCACTTAGTTTTTTAAGGCCTTTTCTTGTCCCATTTCTCTAGTGTCCTCGGTGGGAGAACCTGTAAACCGTTCAGTTTCCTTGGCGATGACTGGGTGGGGTGGTCGCCTGTTCCTGTCTGGAGGTTTTAACGGAGTGACTCTGGGGCGGCTTTTGACTCTTTCCCTGCCCACTGACCCTTGCATCCTTTTGCCTACTCCTGAGGCCTGTAACAGCAGTACTGGCAGCTGTGTGTGGTGCCGAGGCACCTGTGCTTCATCGGACACTGCAGAAAGGTATTAAAGGAACTAGTAGTATCTTAATTTACAGTAGGCCACTATGGGCACCAGAACTTTTTTCTAAATGACGATGTCTCTCTTTCTCTTTTTAACAGATTGGGTTGTACCATTGGTCAGTCTACCTGTTTTCCTACTCCTCGTTCTCCTGATCAGTGTCGCAGACTTAAGACTTGCAGTGAGTGTCTGGCCCGCCACCCTAAAACATTTTCCAGCCCGATGCAGGTAAGATCAGCACATCACAAGCCAAAGTGTTTCAAGACTGAGCTATTTAGTAAATGCACTACATAGTCAAATAGTACCTTATTAACAGGTTTGGCAAGGCCTTTTCATTTCAGTAAAAACAAATCATATAGTGTACACTGCCATACAAAAGTTTGGGATTTTTGTCTTTTATGCTCACCATCTCATTTATTCCTGTCTTTTGCAAGGCACTGTATTTGTGCATAATAGGATGTTTGTTTATAAAGCCTAAAGAAACATATATTACTTACTGACCTAACACTTTTGAATTGTAGTGTACATATGGTCACCATTTCAAAGACCAAGAAGAAAAGTTCAAAACATTAAAGCCAATCTTCGAATTGGAAAAATGGCATGAAATTCTCTCCATCTTTTAGCCTGCTCTGCAGTGTAAGTGGTGCACAAACTGTCCAGAGGGAGCATGTATAAGCAGCTTAGTAAGTTGCACATCAGAGCACGACTGCAGGATAAACCAGAGAGAGATCTTCCTGTCCAGTAACTGCACTGAGACCAGCTGTGAGGCGTCTGACTGCCCCAAATGCACAGCTTCTGGGAAATGCATGTGGACACGCCAGTTCAAACGCACAGGTGAGAGTGACCACACAATGAGCAACAGTGATTCTACGGAGCCCCTAAGGGGACATGCTGATGGAAAAAATATGAGATGGAAGGAACAATTATTATATAACTTTATTATAATGTTATATAACCCAATATATATTACTAAAATAAAAGTTTTGCATTCCCCCAACAAACGAGCCAATGCAAAGTTTCTCTTGGCAACTCCAGATTTAAACGTCTCTTTATACAAATATCAGCAAAACCGCTTGTAGTTAATGTTGTTCCAGCCCCTCATGTTGTTCCAACCCCGTAAGATTTTCGTTCATCTTCGGATAGATATTTTTGATGAAATCTGAGAGCTGGCTCATTCCTGGGCTACATCTTAATTTGTGTTCCGCAGATGACAAAGTCTTACGGGGTTGGAACAACATGAGGGTGAGTCATTACTGACAGAATTTTCATTTTTGGGTGAACTAACCCTTTAATATTTTTTACTTTTGGTTTAACTGTCCAGGTGAGACCAGACGTATCCTGAGCGTAAATCCAACGTACGACTGGACGTGTTTCAGCTACGCCTTGCTTAATGTGTCTCCCATGCAAGTGGAGTCCTCTCCACCAATGCCTTGTCCTGAACCCTGCCATGAAATCAAAACCTGCAACCATTGTTTAAGCTCCCGTGGCTCTGATGGAGGCTGGCAGCGCTGTGTATGGAGCATGGCACTGCAGCAGGTAATGTTCTCGCGAAGTTATTTCTAACTTGATGATTTTCTACAAGGACTTCGACCCGTCACCTGTCATCTTTTTTCTCCAGTGCATGAGTCCCTCCTTTGTTCCATTGCGCTGTGAGGCGGGTCAGTGTGGCCGTTTGCTCACGGATGAAGATTCCTGCTCTCCCCAGTGCTTCCAGCTTACTCAGTGCTCCCAATGCATTTCCAGGCCACAGTGTGGCTGGTGTGCTGCCCGTGGTGGTAACGGGGCAGGACGCTGTCTTCAGGGAGGGCTGAATGGTACATGTCTTTGTCTTTGAAGCTGTGACTTTTACTTCCAGAAACGCACTATATTTAGACCCAACATACCTCTCTAGACAACTTCTGAACTGTTACACCCCACCTATTTCACTCGTTTATCTATTTTTCTATGGGATTAAAACTTAATTGTCTTCCTACTCTGCAGGTGTGAGTGAGCCTCTGTGCCCACAGTGGAACAGTAGCTGGTCCTTCCTGCACTGCCCAGAGGAGGACGAGTGTGCCAATGGACATCACCACTGTAATATCACTCAAGACTGCCATGATCAGCCTGAAGGCTACCACTGCACATGCAGACAGGGCTATGTACTAAGCAGGTATATTTAACAGCTTTCATTCTCAAACAGTATCATTGACCTTCCAGCAGTTGAGTAGTTAATGTATGTTTTCCTCTCTCTCTTTTTCTCAGTGTGTCGGGTCAGTGTGAGCCAGTGTGCGCTCAAGGCTGTGTTAATGGGACCTGTGTGTCTCCAGGAGTCTGTCAGTGTCACTTTGGGTTTGTCGGGGAGAACTGCTCCTCTCAGTGCCGCTGTAACAAACACAGTAACTGTAAAAGTATCTCTCAGCTGGACACCTGTCTAGAGTGCAAGAATAACACAAAGGTAATAAGAAGGTTCAAGTGGGTTTTTGTTGTTGTTGTTGTTTTTTTTGCCATGAATAGATCCTTATAAGAATTATTGCCTTTCGTTTTACATAATCATACAAAAGTTTCGGGTTGGTAAGTTTTTTTTTTTTTTTTTATGTTGAAAGAATGCTTATAGTCATCAATGCTGCATTTATTTGATCAAAAATACAGTAAAGCAGTAATATTATGAAATATTATTACAATTTAAAATATTTTCTATTTGAATATATTTTAAAATGCATAATTTATTCCTGTGATGGCAAAACTAAGTTTTTAGCAGTCATTACTCCAGTGTCACATGATCCTTCAGAAATCATTCTAATATGCTGATTTACAGTTAAAAGTAGTTGTGCTGCTTAATATTTTTGCGGAAACCGTGATACATTTTTTTAAGGGTTCTTTGATTAATAGAAATTATCTGTAACAATTTAAATGTCGTTACTGTTACTTTTTATCAATTTAATTTGCCATTGCTGAATACAATTATTTTTTTTCTTATTAGGGTCATCACTGTGAAAAGTGTAAGTCCTTGTTTGTGGGCTCAGCAGTGGGAGGTGGGATGTGTCGCCCCTGTCGTGAGTTCTGCAAAGGGAACAGTGATGTATGTCTGTCCAAAGACGAGCATCGGAGGGCAGTGGAAAATCCAAAAGACTATCCACTGGACCGTGACAGCGTAAGCAGTGTTTAGGAGATCTGTTCTCTCTGTATTCAGTTGATGAAGTTTTGTTGCAGGGCCTGAGTCCTTCTTTGTATACTTTTGCTTCTTAGATTGAACAATGGGCAACAGAGGGCCCTACTGAGGACAATGCTGTGTGTGTGAGCTGTCAGAACAACAGTGTCGGGGATAAGTGTGAGAGCTGCCTCAGTGGCTACTTCCTGCTGCAAGGGAAGTGTGAGAAGTGAGTGGATCAGAAAATTAGCATTGTCTGTAATTGTTCTCTAATATTTCATTAGATATTTGTCATGCTTGTATTCTTGTGAGAAAGTTTTCATGTACTTACTCGTTATTTAATCTGACTCCATAAATGAAAAGGTTTTAATGATATCTGTGCATCATTAAATGTAAGCGAATGTTTGACTATTCTTTTTAACTCTTTACTGAAAATAATGTCAGAGTCCGTTAGAATAAAAACAAATGTTTACAATGTATCATGCCAATTTCATAATCAGTTCAAAGATAATCAATACAATAACATCAAATGAGTAAAAGATGTAGGTTAAACCCGACATTTAAAAAAATACGTAATGCTGAAGCCCTGAGGTCCTTCAACATTATGGGCTAATCTGAGTTACAAATCGCCCCGAGCCTCTTGCTGCATTTCATTATATAAACAGAAACATTTGCTAACAATAGCAATTTGCATTCAGAGATTACACCTCTTGGGGGCAGTGTGCCATTTGCCTCTAAGACACACCCTCCTTTGTGTACAGGTTATCCCTAAAACTCGTAATAACTTATTACCTTTTGGTTTACCTCTTTGGGAATGAGACATTTGTACCAGTCGCACTGATACATTTCAAATGATACCAAACACGTGTAATACTGTATGATAGTTATTCACATTAAACTATATAGATTTTTGGGTGAATTTCAGGTGATCTCAGCATGATAGAAACTAGAGGGAACGGGGGAATGGGGGGTCAAGGGGAAAAGATGTAGATTAGGATTGCTTAGGTGAGACTTGCGTCTCGAATGGTGGTGAGAACTTCACAAGAGAGAGTTCAAATGTTAATTTCCTTTGTTTTCTATGAGAATAGCCCTCTCTTCCAGTTTTTCCAGCCTTACATAAGCATATCCCTTGACTCATTAGCCCCTTTCACACAGCAATTCCAGTAAATTATCAGAACAATTTACCAGTAAAAACCCTGTGTGAAAGGTGCTATTATTTAATTTGACTGCCAAAAGTTAGCGCATGTTTACAGATAATTAAAAAAAAAAATTGCCAGTTGTCTACCATGTTAGAGATAAGAGAATGACTCAATCTTAAGGTTTTTAAAAGTCACTTTGTAAAAAATAGAAAGTTTCTGATCCAGTTAGACTTCCATTCTTTTCTATTGCTTGTTTGTAGATGTCAGTGTAACGCCCATGCAGACACCTGTAATGAGCATGATGGTACTGGCTGTCCTTGCCAGAACAACACAGAAACTTCATCCTGTCTGAGCAGCCCACAGAATGACCGCAAAGAGTGTTACAGACAACAGGTAGTGGTCAATTCATTACAACCAATGACATTTTATTCTGTATTTCACAAATAAGACCTTGCATGCATTAATCCTATTTGTGCTTATAGTGCGCCAAGTGCAAAGATTCATTCAATGGCAATCCAGTAAATGGGCGGCAGTGCTACCGGCAGTTCAACGTGGACAGTGAGTGCTGCTTCGATCCCACATCACAGGTCAACTGCTTCCATGAGCCCAACATCCGCAATCTGCTCATGGGCCGCACAGTGTTCTTTTCTGCCCAGCCCAAGTTCACAAACGTGGATATCCGTGTCACCATTGACGTTACATTTGGAGAGGTCGAGGTCTACGTATCCAACTCGCATGACACCTTCATTGTGGAGGTAGACCGCCAGACCGGCGTGCATACCATCAAGATTGAGGACGAGGCCACCTCTGCGACCGCTTCACGGGGAGAAAAGGAGGTTCCTCTCGCCCCACCGTCGCCCATGAAGGTGTTTGCGAACTCCTCGTCGCCATTGCTCGGCACTCTGCAGTCTACAAAGTCTCAAGGTACAGATCGTGAGGTGCGGGAAGAACGAACCGAAGGTCTCATAACCTACATCACCGTGTGGAAGCCACAGACGGTATTAATTGTACGCAGTGTACGGGACCGCGTGGTCATCACCTTCCCACACGAAGTGCACTCGCTCAAGTCCAGCCGTTTCTATATCGCCCTACGTGGCGTGGGCACGGAGACCCATAACGGAGAGTCTCAAGGCCTCCTCTTTCTACGACAGGACCAGGCCCACATTGACCTCTTCGTCTTTTTCTCTGTCTTCTTCTCCTGCTTCTTCCTCTTCCTGTCCGTCTGCGTGCTACTCTGGAAAGTCAAGCAGTTCTTAGACTTCCGCCGAGAGCAGCGACGCCACATTCAAGAGATGACCAAGATGGCCTCTCGCCCGTTCGCCAAACTCACCGTCTTTCTGGAGCCCGAGGAGCCGCAGCTGGTTTACTTGCCCTCTGCCGGAGGGGGCAGCGCCCTATCCCTGGCCCAGGTCCGGACAGGCAAGCTTGGTGGCATGGTGATGGGCCAGAGGGGGCGACCTGGGGCTTTGTCCTACAAACACGACCCCAACACAGGCACTACCATTCACCTCCACCACCACCACCATCTCGCTTTGAGTGGAGGCACCAACGGACAGCACCTTCCCCTGCACTACCTGAATGCTCACCACTATGCGCCCAGCTCTACGGCCAACCCGACCTCGCATCACCACCACCATCATCCGTCCACGCATGGCAGCTACCAGCATTTCTGCCGTTCCGACCCCTTCCTTTCTCAACTCATGGGTTTTTCGTACTCGTCCTTCAAAGTCGGACCAATCACTCTGGAGCCCACAGACGACGGGATGGCAGGGGTGGCCACTGTGCTCATACAGCTGCCAGGAGGCATCCTTGCACCCAACCGGGCCTGCTTGGGTTCGGCGCTCGTCACTTTGCGACAGAATTTGCAGGAGTACTGTGGACATGGTGGAGCAGGAACGCACCCTGGTGCTGGGGGCGGCCGAAAAGGCTTGCTGGGCCACCAGCATCTAACCACCATGGCCATGTGAGGAGAACGTAATGAGATTGGAAACGAGTGGGAGAAAGATATTGAAAAGGAAAAAAAAAAAAAATCGAGGGAGTTTTCATAAGCAAGGAAGGACAAAGGAAGTTGCAGAGATTTCAAAGGGACCGTTCACCCCAAAAATGAAAATTCTGTCAGCATTTGCTCACCCTTATGTTGTTACAGGAATGACTTTTTTTGTCCATGCAATGAAAGTCAAAAAACAGAAAGACAGCAAAAGAAAATTAAATTGGTTCCCATTGACTTTCATTGTATGGACAAAGAACACTAAGACATTCCAAAATATCTTCTGTTGTGTTCCACTGAAGAAAACATACAAGTTTTGAATAACATGAAGGTGAGTAAATTACCATTTTCATTTTCAAGGTAAACTATCCCTTTCGTTTTGGTTTGCTTTGTTGGGGCTACAAAAGGGATGTATTTATTACAGGAGAGAAAAAAGCTAAATCATAGGAAATGTGATTTGTACATATACTGTAATTAATTAAGTGTTGTTTACTTGTTTATCACTCCTAACAAGCTCCTATATTGACTTAAGGCAGCAACCTTTATGCAATGCCCTACTTTTATCTCCATGCTTTACTGCGTCCTATATATACACTACTGAAATTAGCTCTACAAGACGATGACAACGGCATGACATATCAACCGGTGAAAAAGTTGTCTTTGCAGCTGAACCAATGTGCTTTATATTTTCGTGTGACAATCTGAACTGCCATCCAAACCAAGAGACGGTGCAACATGTCCGCTTGAATGTGCAAAACTGATTGTCTGCAAAAAACGTGGACAGATGTTGTAAAAAAATTTAGTTGTAATGCTTTTGTTACTGGTATTTTGTCATGGCTGTAATTGATGCTTCCTGTAATATAGCAGATTTGAATCTAGTCAATAGGTCAATAGTTTCATGGTGAGCCATTGGCTTTTTTATACATATTCATTCAGACTGAAGATGCATTTCATACTGTCAATCAACAGCTTACATGTCCTTTTTGTTTGCATTGATGAAATGCCTTTACTCACTTTGCCTTGACAAGACGTTTTGTATTAAATTTTGAACGGAATTTCTATTTGAGTTTAGGCCATTAATCTGTAGTGCTGCAATTGTGAGTTCATTCATAGCTGATTAACCAAGGGCCCATGCAGAAAAGTACAAAAAAAATCACATTGTGTAGGAAATGAAGGATACTATTTTCTATTTTTTTTCTGTTCCCTCCTTACACTACTTCGGTTTCAACAACTGTTGAATATTTCATATTACTTTAATCTTTGTAGGACAATGGGATAATCAATTCAATTTATTGCCCAATATGGGTTGCTGCAGCATTCTGATGGGTCATGTTTAGCCCGATGTATGAGATCTGTTGAACAAAAAGTGCAATGGAAATTTTAAACCTAAAATATAGTATGCTCCTGGTGAGACACTACAAGGAAATAAAATAAAGAGAAGAAAACACTACAGTTAGCTCTTTACATGTATGATGGTTATTGGCGTTTGTATTGCCATTTATTATATATGGAGTCACCATTGTTTTGCTTATTTGTTGTTTTTTGTTTTGAGGATGGACTGTTACTTTCCACTGTGTTCTGACTGGTATTTATGTAGGTTGATGTAGAAAGTTACATTTTCTCTTTTTTTTTTCCCTTGTCTTTTTTTTTGTCTTTTTTTTTTTTTGAGAATTGAAGCGTCCTGGTGAATTATAAGATACTATGAAAAGTGTTCATTTGACATAATGGTTATTTAATGTAAATAATAGAAACATAACAGGAGAAGCCATATGTTTATATCAGATGCTGCAGCACAAGGGATAAAGCAATCTTCAGCTGACAGTTGTTTATTTTGTTATTTGGTCATTAAACCAGGTTTGAATATGGTAAAGAAAGTTTTGTGTTCTGTTCAGTCATTTCCAAATGCTTTTACAGTTTTTACTGTGGTTGATGCACATGCCTTTGATGCTTAACAGCAGTTTGTCCATAATAAAATATAATCCATTAATGGTTAACAGGGTTTGTTGTGTTGGTTTTGTTCCTGATTTAAAACTTTCTTCTTATAAAAATGAGATGTGCTCTAAAAAAAAAATGACACACTGCTGTGTGGAAGAAAAAACAGTAACTGCACATTTGATAAAATTTTAGGTATGATTAAAATTGGGTCTCTTACACAAGTGATCTTTCCTGTAATATATTGATTAGGTTCTATTATGATTAGATGCATAGAAAACGGTGTGAAATTGACCTGAAAGCATTTTTTTATTATCATTTTTTATTTTATTAAGTTTAAAATTTATTTTATTTGGGAACAAGTCTTTTAAATGTCTTTTTTTATTTAAAGAGAGAATAAATACAAAACAAGCGTTCACGAACTTTTATTTTGAAAACCGCCATCGCGTTTACCTTATTTTGAAATGCATCATCGTTGCTGGCTTTACATTGATATTATCTATAACTAAACCAGTATCGTGTTAACGTATTTCAGACCTGGACGCAATCGCAAACTGCGTTATGTCCTCGAGAGCTAAACTCCCAATCTCCTAGTATAATTAGACGTGTTGTTAGTGTCATTTTAGGGGTGGATGGATGTACAAGACGCCTGTTTAAGGTGTAGGATGCTGTACACTAAAGACTGTCAGTGTCAAAAATCCTTTAGACAACCAACACAATCGGATTTTCATTGCCGACTAATTGCAACCGATTAACTAAAGGTTTAGTATTTGCGGTAAGATGATTTTGTGCTTTACTTAAGTCAATACGACCCTCATGTTAACATCTGCATGTCTGCAACCAGCTAATACTGTTACTGTCACATTAGCTATATGAACCTCCATGATTAAATATGCCTGCTTAGAAAACATAAACTAGCTTGAGGTGGTTTCCTGGTTTTAGTAGGTGTCCCAGCCTGGTCAGGCAGTCTTCTTGGCTGGTTTTAGAGGAGTCATGCACACCTTTCAGCTGGTCTGACTGAGAGACCAGTTAAACACCTGCTTGGCCATAATGGGAAACCAGACAGACCAGTTTGTATAGACTGTTTGACCACCTTTAACCAGCTACCGTGTTCCAAAACATAGATTTTCCAGCTAAATTTTGTTCAAATCCATATGTGTTACTTCCTACTGGAATTTGAGATTAGAGAACAGAAACATCAACCTAATAGATTGGGTGATAATTAAAAAGAAGAAATTGTACATATAATAGTAATAATATCGTAGTATTTATGCTATTCCAGGTATTTCTTGTAACTAAAACTATAGACTATATTATTGTCCTTCCCAAATATTTCTTTAGGTTGTGCACAAGAAGATGAAAGCTAACATGTTAAAGAAAAGAAAGTTATCCAGACAAAAGAAAATAGCCAAACAGCTGCAAAATGTTGATAAAGAGCCATTGCCATCAAATAGTGATGGCATCAGTATCGACACGGATAAAACCAAAACATCTAATGACACTCAGGACTGTGTTATGGACGCCTGTCCTGAGGTCACACAGATGAGACCAGAACAGGAAGAGCTGGAGGCTTTGGGAGTCCTAACAGTGTCATCTGAACAACAGAAGCAACAGCCTCATCCTCCTGCTTTCAGAGCAGTCGTTCCAAAGACAGAACCAGACTATGTCCCCTTAAACCCACCCAGTTTTCAGGTCAAAACTGAGCCTGGCATTTATGAAGTGCTGCAGAGAGAGTCTGCCTTGATTGTGAAGGAGGAAAATGAGAG
This sequence comes from Rhinichthys klamathensis goyatoka, assembly GCF_029890125.1. Classification (NCBI taxonomy): domain Eukaryota; kingdom Metazoa; phylum Chordata; class Actinopteri; order Cypriniformes; family Leuciscidae; genus Rhinichthys; species Rhinichthys klamathensis. Next base: position 303,134 of record NW_026606783.1, read on the forward strand.
TTGGAAGGAAGTGAAGCTTGAGACACCAGATGAAATCTCTGTGGGTGCTTCTGGCCTGGAGAAAAACACAGGTAATTGATTTATTTAATAAGCCTTGGTCTTATAATTTGCACAGTTTACATAAAAGCAAAATGTGAAAATTCTAAAGAAATACTGTTTTTTTTTGTTAGTTTTGTTTTAATTTCTGGTTGGTTTTTTTTGTCCTTTCATTTTAGTTTAGTTTGGGTGATAGTATAGTTTAATGTTCTTCAGTGTTTTTTTAGAGCTAAAAAAAACCGGATACCTATAATGTAAATATTTAATTTGATATAATGAAATTAAATAAAAATCGATTATTACTGTAATGTACATTTTATTTAGATTTTTTTTTTTTTAAATAAAAGTTAATGGATGTATATTCATTTATTTTCGGTTCCTTCAATTATGCAAGTTTTTATTTCAATCTACATTTTCATTTAGTTTCTGACTGTGAACACTTCCTGTTAGTGGCATATGGTTTAATGAAGGTGGGTAATACAATTTGTCCTGTATCAAAAATGGATACCGACTGTAAAAACTTTTTATAATGAAGTTACACAATAATTGGATAATGATGAATACAAATAAATAAATGTGACATTTATTTAAAAAATATAGACAAAAAATGTAGTGCTATTTTAGATAGTTTTTGAGTTAAGAAAAAGTATTGGATTTAGTTTCAGGTTGTAACGAGGTTCAGATGTTATGGGAAGAAGGAGGCGGGAACCGGCGAAGATTTCAAGATTTTAATAATAAATAAAACAAATACAAAATGAAAGTATAAGCCAGCAGCCCCTCGCGGACGACTGCTGGCTACACAAAACAGAAACAAAACATAACATAAAATCAGGCCTGTTCCTCTCTCGATCTTCACTGTCGTCGCTCCTCCTTTATGCCTCCGCTCCTCCGTGAGAGATACGAGACCGTTGCGTTGCGCAGGTGTGGCTCATTAACAATCACGCCACCGGCCTCGCGCCATTGTCCCGCGGCCCTCGACCTCGTCCTGCTCGCCACATACCCCCATCGGCCCTCGCAGGCGGGGGGGACCGGTCACGGTGGCCATGGCACCTGGGGGTATGGATAGACGAGCCGAGAGAAAAGGAGACGGAAGCATGAGGAGCGACAGATACGAGAGAGGGGAGAGAGAAAAAAAAAATCTTGGTCCGGTTCCCGGACACACTGCCGCTTGGTCCTCACTCGCGGTGCCATGCGATGGTACTAGACATCCGTTGGGGGATGGCTCGACACTCCTCCGCCTCCTGGCGGAGGGCGATGGCTCCTCCAGGCGAGGGCAGTCGGCAGCGAGTCCTCCGTTCCCTGCTCCACCCCCATCATGGCCGACGGCAACAGGCTCCAGCCCACGGTGAACGGGAGCAACTCCTCCGCTCCCTCTCCGACGGCAGGCGCCCCTCCTCGACCCAGGAGCATGGCAGCGAGGTCTCCGTCCCACCTGCTGTTAAATCGCTCCAGCACCATCGCCTCGGGCAACAATCGGCGGCCATGGCTCCCTCGTGCTGCCCGACCTCCTCAGCACCGCGATCCCCCTCAGCAGCGAGGGCTCTCCGACAGCGTGTTCCTCCTTCTTCCCGGGTTTCGGCACCAGTGTAACGAGGTTCAGATGTTATGGGAAGAAGGAGGTGGGAAGAAGGAGGTGGGAACCGGCGAACGTTCAACAATTTTTAATAACATAAAATAAAACAAATACAAAATGAAAGTATAAGCCAGCAGCCCCTCGCGGACGACTGCTGGCCAAACAAAACACAACATAAAATGTTGTTGCTCATTAACAATCACGCCACCGGCCTCGCGCCGTTCTCCCACGGCCCTCGACCTCGTCCTGCTCGCCACACAGGTCTTCCAGTTATATATGCGTTGATTTCAGTCTATGTTTTTGTTGTTGTTTTCATTAACATTAATAACACTGCCTGTTAATTGATTTGAGATCATAACCTAAACCTAAACCTAAGAAGACTTGACATTTGACATTCGAGTTATTTTTTCTGTCTCTTTTTCCCTTTACAGCTTCTTCCTCTGTGGTTTTTCCTTGCCCCCATTGCACTGTGACTTTCACTGAGTTTACATACCTGGACAAACACCTCAAATGGTGCCATCAAGGTGAATATCTGGCTTGGGTAAAAAAACACAAAGTCTACAACTGCTCTAAAATATCCTCTGGGATGCTCAGCTGCTCGTCATGTCACTATCGGTTCTTCTCTCAGAGGCAGCTGGAGACCCACATGCGCAAGGTCCACCTACCCACGCCCAAACCCACCCGAAAACGTTACACCTGCCCGCAGTGTGATCGCAGCTTCGATTACATCGGTAACCTGCAAAACCACTGCCGCAGATGCCATGGCTTAGCCACGGTGTGTAAAGATGGACATATTAGCTGTGCCGCATGCGGTAAAAGCTTTGCCGGAGTCTGGGGTCTCGGACCACATCACTGCCACGAAGAGGATGAGAAGAAACCCACAGTGGGTGTCGACGAACCTGTTTGCACGGACCGTGGCTTCTTGTGCCGAGATTGTGGAAAGAACTGCTCTACGCTTCAATGTCTGACGATACACAAACGTACTCACACGGGCGAGAAGCCGTGCGTCTGCGAAGACTGCGGCCGTAGGTTCATTGATATGGGGAGTCTGCGGAAGCACAAAGTCATCCATACAGGGATCCGGCCGTTCAAGTGCCCCGAATGCGATAAAGAGTTCGCCAGGATGGGCCACCTTAGATGCCATCTGCGAACCCACACGGGGGAAAGGCCATACCAGTGCCCCCAATGCGGAATGAGTTTCAGCCACCGATCGACGCTTCGTATCCATCAAGACGTTCACTCCAAAGATAAAGCATTTCCGTGCCCCGACTGCGGCAAAACATTCTCTGCTCTAAGGTACGTGAAGGTCCACCAAAGAGCGCACAACTCCGAGCGAATGCTGCAGTGCAGAGAGTGCACAAAGACATTTACACGGGAGGACGTGCTCAAGAAACACCTGCGCATTCACACGGGCGAGCGGCCGTACTACTGTAACGTCTGCAGCAAGCGGTTCGTCCGTATCCAACACCTGAAGAACCACATGCGCACGCACACTGGCGAGAAACCATACCGCTGCGAGCAGTGCGGCTCCAGCTACGCCCAGTCCGGCGATTTGACCAAACACATGAGGCGACACACGGGGGAAAAACCCTACGCCTGTACTGACTGCGACCGTCGCTTCAACAACTCAGGCGACCTCGGCAAGCACAGGCGCAGTCACACGGGCCACAGACCCTACAAGTGTACGGAGTGCGGGAAAAGTTTTCTTCTGCCCCAGCACCTGAAGTTACACAAGCAAACGCACACGGGCGAGAGGCCTTACAGCTGCCCGCGGTGTCTCCGCACTTTCACTCGCTCACACCATCTTTCTCAACACATGGAAAAGCATATATGAGGATAAGGAGTCTGCATCACTTCTGTTTCATTTGGGGAAATGGATTGGGTGTTTATTGATGAATTGGAAATGAGTTTACTTCTTGAAAGTAGCTGAATCCAGGTGCATAGTCTTCCTTTCTGGACTGCCCTTAAAGGGATAGTTCACCCAAAAATGAAAATTCTGTCATCATTTACTCGCCCTCAAGTTGTTCCAAACCTGTATGATATGAATTTCTTTCTTCTGCTGAACACAAAAGTAGATATTTTGAAGATTATATGTAACCAAACAGTTCATGGGCTCCATCAGTGGGGTCCACCAACTGTTTGGTTACATATAATCTAGAAAATATCTACTTTTGTGTTCAGCTGAAGAAAGAAATTCATACAGGTTTGGAACAACTTGAGGGCGAGTAAATGATGACAGAATTTTCATTTTTGGGTGAACTATCCCTTTAAAGGTTTAGCATATAGTTATTTTGCATGCTCAACTCCATTGGAGACATTAAATGAATAGAATGAATGCCTTACATTTATTTTTTGTTAGTTTGGATATTAAATCTGGAAAAAAAAAAAGAACCAGAAAAACAGTGCTTTGGCTTCAATGTATCTATTTAAAGGTGTTGGCAGCACTGTAGATTAAATTGTAAAATTATTTAAAGTTCATATTTAACCATTTGAAGACACTGTTGGTTCATAACAATGAACAAGAATATATATTAAAAAAATGCTGTGGCATAATAATAATAATAATCTATGAGCTTTATGATGGAAGTATTTAAAGGCTGCATCATCTATAAATTGAGGTCAAAATTTCTCTTTTTGCTCAGCACTCGAGTCATCTGAAAATATGATTAAAAGATGAACAAGGCAAAGGTACAGAATGTTTTATTTCTGTTTTAACATGTTGCCAACTAAGTGTAAAAGCAGTTGTGTTAGTAAAAAAGTGACATGCACTTTTGCCTCGTATTCATCTTTTAATATGTTCAGATGCCTTTTGTAAAGCAAAAAAGCAATTTTGTCTTTACTATCCTAATGCTTTATGGAGGGCACTGTATATCTACCTTTGTGTGTTGAATTTTCATCAAGTAAATACTGTAATGGGTTGGTTATTTTACAGTTTATTGTTGTAGTTGATCCTAAAATCCTTCAATTTTATTGTTACTGTTCAATGCCAAAGTATTTCAAATGTAAGATAATTTAATAATTATTATCGTGGCTAGTTAAGATAAGTTTATGGCTTGAAGCACTGATAACTTGGTCATACTGATGTACGGTAATATAAAAATCAGTATGAAGCTCTATGATATAAGTTCATAATTTTTCTGTTAATTTAGAAATATATGACTTGTGCTCACTAAAATGTACTCAGTGGTTTCATCATTGTATTGGCTTGAACTGTGCATCTGAAACTGTATTTGTCTTATCTTAAATAAAGAGTAAAATACAATATACTAATCATGGCCATTTTGTCTAAAACATTGTCTTTTTGCCTTTCCTTCTCAGCTTGTGCAGAGACTACCAAAGCATTGTCGCAGTCTGTGCAAACGCTTAAAGCCAATAGATGGATCACTTGGTCAAAGGGCCCGAACAGGTCTGCTTCAGTCAATGTTGGGGGAATAGCCCTATTATTTTTATGTCTGCGATTACGAGGACAGCAGCGTGACTGGTGCACCAACACAGATAACAAAGATGTATTTAGGGCTAAATAATATTGAGTCTACCTTTGTTTAAAGCTGGAATCAATACTTCTTAAAGCATGTCCATTTTTCATTTAGCAAGCCTCTTGTCTGAGAGGAGGGTCAGGGAGATGTATGGAAGGGAGCGTGTTTTAATTCTCTCTGTTGCTGTAGTATAATAATAATTGTCAGAACAAGCGCGGCTTCTAAAGATTGGGTGATAGGGAGGTGAGCCACGCACAAAATGAATAGATTTGGAAAATTGAGACAGATTATGTGACAGGTTTTTTCCCCCTCACATGATTTTCTTGTCTTACAGGGTACGGAGAGTAATGACCATTGGAGACTGTAACATGGGTAACATTTTTGAGTTTTTGAATACACTCTGCAAATACTGCTTTTGAATGGTACTGGCTATGTAAGTCCCTCTATAGAAACTAAATTTTTATAAATTGCAACACACATTTCAATTTGGTAGCAGTTCCTCCTTTGGAGCACCAGGGGGAAACAGATATCTGTCAATGTGTGCTTTTGGGAATTAGGATGTGCTTTGGTGCCATCTGTCTCCTGTGTTTCTCACTCATCACACAGTGAGACAGCCTCCTGGGTTATTTCACACAAACAAGTGAAAAAGCACAACGGCTTCTAATGCGTAACATGTCATTCTGTTTGCGCTACTCCCTTGTCTTCGTGTCAAATTGTGATTATAAAATCAAACTTTTTCTACACAGAATTTGTGTTCCGCTGTGCTGCTTTTACATATTTTTTTTGCATGTAAACATGCTCTAGACGGACCTCTTTGGCTGTCCCGACTCGTGAATTTTTCGAGACAGTGGTAGCTTCAGGTTGGAGTAATGGGTGTGCCAAAAGGTAGGGGCGTTCGGATTTCGGCACGCCCCTTAACTTTTGTCACGCCCATTACTCCAACCTGCAGATACCCACATTTCGAGATCTCCCAAACGAGGGCTATGGTTTAAAGGAGCCGACTTTTCTTTTTCTTTTTTTTTTGCGCTGCGTCTCGTGTTTTTAAACGCAAAACCGCTGTTTACGTGACCGGGCTCTTAAAGTCACCATGAAATCAAAATAGACAATTCTTGTTTTTTTATAGAATATTGCCATATTTTTTGTATAAATGATTTATCCGTGCACATCCTTATTTTATAAAAATGTATAATCTCGTAATCTTTAATCAAAATAACTCTTCCCCCCTCTCTCTTGCAAAGACATCTCTTCTCTGATGACTTGTTTACTGGCGCAAGGGCGGGGCAACCTGTCACTCAAGTGAGATCACAGCAATAGCAAACCACAATGATCCAGTTAATTCCTGATAGACGAAATCATGTCCCACCCTACATTTTCCAGATATATATCACAATATGAAAGAAAATACTATTTCAAACTTCCGTTTCATGCCAACTTTAAGGTTGGAAATGAAAACTACACGACTTGAATCTAAATCTGAAGAGATTTTAAAACATAGGCATCATACACTTGCCAATATTGTATATAGTTACGTAAAAACTGAACATCATACACTAAACGACTGAGGTTACACACTACCAGACTTTCGAGTAGTTCCAAATGCAAAACAACTCACGCAGAAACATGCTCCTGATGAAAAAGTGTGTTCTAAATATACTCAATATATACTCAGCTCAATATACAGTATCAAACATGCTTGAGACCCTCTGAATGGATGGAATCATAGTCCGAAGCTATAAGGTCTGTGCCCATTATACACTAAGCGATTTTCCGACTGCCCAAAATCTGCAGACTTTCGGCAACTAGACAAATCAGGGTGAAAATCTGTGCAAAAGTCATTTAGTATAGTCCAGCCTTTAGTTCGCTACATTCTATGCTAACAAATGTGTTGACTTATTTCCTGAGATCATAGTTTGATCTTTAACCTCTTTTATGTATGACCTATGTTCTTTTGTAAAATGCTCCATCAACGGTCAGTGCTGAAACTCTAATACCCTTATTTACAGGCTTTTTTCTGACTGACCATCTCTAGAATACTCTGAAATTGAATTACTTCAATGTTGAATTAAATAAGAGCCCTCTTGCACATTTTTTTCCTATCACCAATTTTTTTATATGTAATTCCAACAATCCAATTTTCTCCATATTTTCTCTCAATACTCTTGTCAATTTGCTGAAGGAACACATTGTTGGCTTTGGTGAGCCGGTGTCACAGTGTCGTCTCGCTGCAGTGGTTTTGGTGCTTGTTGGCCTCAGAGGTCAGTGTGTGGGAAGAGCCGCCGGCTTTCGGGGTCTTCAGGGGGCTTTAGGGCGGCTGCGTCTGTGTCCCATTGGGCTCAGCCAAGCCCAAATCCACTTCTCTCATTCATGAAAGGGTTACAACAGAGGTCAAATCACCACTTTCCACTCCCTGCGAACAACACAAGCCGTGCGTGAGGGATGGTTTATGTAGGCGTAGATGAAACTGTGTATTTTAGGGTTTTTTTCTTCTTCTTTTGGTCATGGTACTTTCTTGGCACGTATTAAGTGCACAAAATGTGCCTGAAAACTCAGGCGCACAAAAGACGGAGAAATGATGCTGTGAGTTTTGCTTAGGGGAGGCTGGTTAGCACAGAAAACGAGTTAGGTCAGTGCTGTCAAACTCAGAATGAGGAGCATCTCATTTTCGATTAGAGTCACTGCGCACATCTTTTAATCTGCTGTGTGGCTTCTAGCACTAGCTCTCCTTATATCCCCAAATCTACAATCCACAACTGCTCCTTTCTTCTCCTCCTTACTTCTTCTCCCCAGTCCACCCTCTTATCTTAACCTTTGGCTCTGGGTGTCTGTTTAGCACAGGGATAGAGATGTGGAGGGTGAGGGAGACTGACAGTGTGCGCTCCCCTACTCAGTAAATATGAACTGCACCCAACAGACAGCCTCATTTATCACAAGGGAAAGAGCGCGGGAGGAAAAGAGAGAGAGCGGGAAAAGGGATAACCGGCTGGGACAACATGGCCTGAACGAGCAGGAAGAGAGTGCGGGATGAGAGACATGAGAGTAAGGAGGGGAAGACAAGAATAACACAACAACTCGAGCGAGTGCGGGAGGAGAAAGAAGACAAGCAGACGTGATGTTTAGAGGAGTCAAATGGTGGGATCAAAAGAATGAAAAGATGCAGGCCTTTTGAAATACTGTGAGTGAAGAAGAGAGAGCAGAGACCTGACAGTGTGACCAGATGAAGTGCTTAAAATCAAAAAGTGTTTGCGATAATTCTGTATAGGTCTGAGCAGATCATAAGAGAATAGGGCAAAGTAAATGTAAGTGGGACAGAAAGGTGTGCTTGGGGTCGGTGTAATGAATAAATCTCATTTTGATCTGCAGTGAATGAACTTATTAACGGATCACAACCTGTAATCTGGCTGTGAGCGTGGATCTTGACAACTCTGCTCCAGTTGATAAGGCTTTAATCCTCAGTGCTGAACACAGGTACTGACCACAGAGACCAAAGGTGACTGAGCTTAAGGTGCTGACTTCAGAGTCATTATCGCCTGTGTTCAGTCAGACACTACCACTCGCTATCTTAATTAAACCACTAAAGATAAAAGTACACAGTTAGTTTATGATCATTCCTGCGCGTGTGGCTGTATGAACTGGGTACTGACGTTTTCACAAAAAGATATGTATGTAACGGTCCATCCATCCATCCATTTTTGTATTTAAATTTAATTAAATTGTATGTAATTAAATTGTAAATAAACTTCCGTATTTAAATTTAATGTATTATTGGATCAGAGCCTTAACAATATTTGAGATTATTCTGCAATCTTCTAAACTAATTTCTGTGCATATCACATAGTAATCACAGCCTATATCATGTAGTTATAATATCCTTTTCAATAGCACCTTTTAAAAGGGTTGGAATACTTGTAATTAAAGGTTCCTGTAATGAATTAGGCCTGAGTAGACTAATATCACATAATTAGCACTAATAGCTGCTAACTCAAAGCCAATTGTCTGCCAATAAGAACCATGTACATTGCCCTCTAGTCTTCGTTATGGTCAGTATCTGACCTCTGCGTTTCCAAAGACTAAAGGACAGATTGTATTCATATTTGTGTTTAGCTTTCCCCCCTTCACACTCAAGGCTTATTGAAAACACTGAGCGTGTATGCAATTCTGCAACAAATACAGAAATGATAGTTTTTTTACTAACAGACTGCTAATAATTTAGATCAAGAAAGTTAAGAAACTACAATTTGGTAGAAAATGTGGAAAATAAATGTTGGAGTCTGTCCATCAATTTGAATGATTCTAATGGCTTCACAAAATAAACATCATACAATTATTTCAAATACATTATTATGGTACTATATTCATGTTGTTATAGGCCAGTAGTTTATGCAATATGCAACGGGGGTCTCTGCTCTATCTCTATCCACCAAGGAGTACAATAGGCTGAAAAAGGTTGAAGACTCTTGACTTAGATGAGATAAGAAATAGGAATGATAGGACTGTAGGCTGTTCGTAGTTCGACTGCAGAGTTTCTGTTGACTTATGCCACTGCTTGCTACACATTGTTATGAGCTGAAAGGCTTCAAGCAGGTCTATAAATTAAATCAAGGCCACGATAAGGAAATTGACAGAGAGAGTAGTGCCCCAATGAAAGCAATTGGATGCTCGTAAAACGATCCCTGGTGGGCCCTCTATATCTCTTTCCTCGCTGCGTGTTCTCCACTTTTCCTCTTGTCATTCCTTCTTTCCCCCCTTTTTTTCCCCTCCAACACCTCACTCAGCTCTTATACTCTCTAGCATGTTAAATTTCCTAGTGCTGTTCTTTTCGCTGTTTTAATTTCCCTCCCGTTTAAATACCTACATCTCTTTCCGTCTCCTACTTTCTGTGTTGACCACATTTTGGCTTTTCTCTCTTTTTCATGATTTGTCTCTTTCTCACTATTTCTCTCACACACTTTCTCTGTCTGAACCCCCACTCCATGGAGAGACAGGAGAGAGGAAAGATGATGTGTGACAGTTGCTATATTTCGATCTTCTGTCAGTGAGATTAATATTGACACAGTGTGTATCTTACCAGAGGCCTGTTGACTGTGTACGTTGTGTATTTATTCATTATTCTGGGTTGGGGCATTTTTCTCAAGAATCAGACAATAACTGATGTGTGGACTTAGATAGAGAGAGTATATTGGTGGCCTGAAACGAGTCGATATGGTCACATCTGGGTTTGTCTTAACCATCGTCTTTGTCTCCATGGGGTGGCTGCAAAGTCAAACCTTGTTGTAGTTTCATGGGGTTTGAAACACCTCATGTTTCACTGACAAGCCCTTAGATACGGTCAACGTTTGTCAGGGAAGATGTACCAGATAATTCAACATTTTGGCTACTTTGTGTGTTTAAACGATCCAGCTGTGAAAGGATTTGGTGTTTCTAGTTATAGGATCAACTGATCAATTGTTTCAGCATAATTATGTTGAATGTACTTTGGCTTTTGACAAAAACTTGCCCAAATGCCCCATACATTTTTATTTGAATGAAAATAGTGTGTCTGACATTTGTAGGCTAATATTATTAATCCTATATATTTTTTATTCAATGTAATTTTTTACCAATTGGTCTGTAAGAGTCTAAAGAAATTGTAGAGAGGTTTTCTGACGATAAACAAATAGAAACAAATAAGGAAAAGAAAGAGTACAGAAGTGCAAGAGCCCAAGGGGGGAAACAGTTGTCGCTGGAGACTTTTATTGACTTTCCCCCCCTCTTCACTCGCACGTGACTGGAGCACGCGCGGGGGCCAACAGATAAATTCACAGAGAGGGGCTGAGGAAGAGAGAGAAATGGGAAAATAAATTACTCTGGAAAGATATGACGATGGGCTACATGCGGCTTTAAATCTAAAAGGGAATTCGCGACACACTCGACCAATTTGTCACTGCGCTTTTTTCCCTTCTCTCCATTTCTTTTGGCGACTTTTTTCTTTATTATTTTTCCCATGTCTTCAAAACACGTAGCCTACAATACGCGTTTCTCTCTCTCTTTGATCTGTTATCCACTAATGAATAATTATTGTTCAATGAAATTACTAATAGGTAACTTTAATTTTGACATCGCGAGTCGCGCTGTCATTCATTTTGTCCTGCTTGATATACCAGTTTACAGTTTCTGGAAAGATCCATAGCCTATATCTATCACCCCATTCCAATTGTCTTTCCCTCGATCTCGGATTATGTGTAATACACCGTCATGCCCCACCCCCTATAATATCTATAACAGCCAAAGGAGAGAGGGAAATGAGATGCAACAAGGGAAAAAGAATGAGATGGACTAAAGTGAAGGATTGCTGGAAAAGGGGGAGAGAAAGAATGGAAAAGAGAAAAGAAAGAAAACGCGGTCTTAAAGTATACCCCCCTCTTTTATTTAATTTAGACGCCAGGCGAAAATCGATCCTGCCATTCGATACGCAATCCGAATCAAGGCGAATTAAGCGGGCGGAAATTAACTCTGAAAATATTTTTGATGGAGTGGCTTGTAGTCTCTCGGCCAAATGGACTGCAAAGTGGAACAAATGACAGGGGCCTAGTGGTGGAGACAGCGGCGCTCCATCTTCCATTAGGGCGTAATGGGATAGGTCCAGCCCCCTAGCTCGACTCGGCTGCATTAATCAAAACAGCCTCTATATGAAGATTTATGGTTCTCCCAGCGTCGCCGCTTCACTTCAGCGCCGCTGAAGCCGTAGCCAGTTCTTGTGTGTTTCTCTCTCCCTCGCTCCCTCTCTCTCTCTCTCTCTCTCTCTCTCTCTCTCTCTCTCTCTCTCTCTCTCTCTCTCTCTCTCTCTCTCTCTCTCTCTCTCTCTCTCTCTCCTGTCGCTCTGTTTTACGCTGTGTGTAGGTGTTAGAGAGACATTCTCCCTCCTTATCTCCTCCTTTTTTGTTAGACCTACTAGTGTAGTTAAACAAAAATGCGTTTCTCGCCTCGGTAAACGTATCGTGTCATCATCTGCGCGAGTATGCGCGGTGTAGGCTATTCCTCATCCTTTTACATTGACGTGGCTCAAAATCCTACGTTTCTGCAACATTTTGCGCGACTTATATTTTTGTCCTTTTTGCGACGATCTCTTCAATTAGGCAGAATATCATAAAAAATACAGACACAAGTCTCCTAAAATGTAATTAAAATTTATGAACAAGGCCTATGCTTTCAATGGAGTAGGCCGGCTATATCATAAAATGTTCTTCAATAGTTCTCTGAAGTTGGGTTCATCAAAGAACCTTTCTGTAGGCTATTGGGTTGAGTTGGTTCTGTTCTTATACATTTATAGGTTACAAATCCGCCTGTTGGTTTTGGGGTTATTTAAAGTAGGCTACTGGCACATAAAGAACTGGAGAGAAACGTTTTTTTTTTCAGGCATTTGGACTGTATAAAACACTTTTTGTATCTAACTGGAACCTTTATTTTCAAGAGAGCACTTGTGTGAGAGAGAAAGAGAGAGGTAGAAAGAGGAGAGGTGAAGTAGCACACAGACTTTTGACCAACAGGTAAAGGCTTGGATCTCAATGTTTTATTTCCTTCGTTGTGGTCCAATCTCTTTCCCTTATATAGTTCTGTTGTTCTCCAACATCTCTTTCTCATTCCACCCCCTTCCAGCCCAAACTCTCATTCTCCAGAGCCAAATGCATGTGGAGACATCTCTATATCCCCCATCTATCTCTCCTTTCCTCCTGCCCTACCTCCTTTTCCATTTCTTTGCTTTGCCTTCTTTTCCTGTGCACAGAGGGGAAGCCGGCTGCCAGTTTTAGTCTGCCGAAGGGTTTATTCAAATTAGAAACGCTTCAATCTCCTTATCCCCTCTTCTCTCTCTCATGCAAGCACTCACTCTCTCACCTGCTTTCCGTGGCTCCCGTCATCCCTCAGAAGTCCCCAGAGCCCAGCTAGTTTAGGGGGACGATGTTTGTGGAGAACTGGGAGATGAGGGGAAGGAGAGGTTAGGAGGAAATCAGGGAGGGAGCAGCACGGAGGGCGTTCAGATTTGTCTGGTGGGACCTGTTAGCCCTTTGGTTTCTTGTCTCTCTCATGTTTGCCACTGATTTAGAAGCTGTTATGAGTGTTTAAATATTTCCCTTCAGCATATATCCCCTTTTGTCTGATTTTGTCAACTTGTGCAGTTTTTAAGTTTAGTTTTCTGTGCTTTCCATTGTCTTGCTTCTTTTTCCCATATCTCTCGCTGTTGTATCCATCTTTATGCTCTTTTTGTTGTTGCTCTTTGACTGGCTGTCAGTCAAGAAGACGGGACTCAGAGGTCAGTCAACCCTGATAATCATCACTGTAAATTGTTACAAACCTTTTGTCTCTATATCCCAATTGGTTTTCTTCTCTTCGCTCTTTTCATCCTCCATATTTCTCTTTTTATGAGTATATAAATGTTTCAGTGGTCTGGGGTCATATTGAGGGACCACTTTTAAAACTTAAAACTTTTTAGTGTTTTTAAAGGAACACTAAGCGTTCATCACTGTAAAAGTGTTCCACTGAAGAAAGAACGTCATACATGTTTGGAAATAGTAAAATATGATTAATCCAACAGCCTTTTTCTGTTGAAGTAGCATAACCAGGCTGCAACTAAAATCTGTTTTGATCCTTTAACATAAACTGACAACCACCATAATAACACAGTCGATAAAGAGAAAGCCAAATGATGAAACAAGGTTCATCATTAGTAACTTTTCCACAAACAACATTGAGGTAAACAACATAAGATGTAACATGAAAACCTAATGTAACTTATAACAAAAATGAATAAGAAACACAATTATTTAAATTAAATACCATCAAATAAATGTCACCCATGGAATTCTGGGAATGTCGATTTACATTTTGTCACTGTAAATTGTGTCTTCTGGTGTCATCCGCTTTCAGTTATTTTTAGCTGTATAGAAAATAACTTCTTGTACTGCTTAATATTGCAAACTGGTATTATATATATATATATATATATAAACTTATTGATGTACTGTCATAATTATAAACTATAAACACACTGGATTGTAGCACAAATAGTTTAGTGTTTCCTGAATTTTGTTATTCTTGTTATCTTAACATAACGGCTAATGAATCGGAAGTCTTGCAAATTCACAGAAAATATGGCAAGCCGTATTAACATTGAATCCTTAAAACCTATAGTACTTTTTTTTTTTAGATACTAGTATCTATTCCATTAAGTAGTACTTATACATTAGCTACTAGTGCTTATTTACTAGTGACTATTCGTTCGATACTAGTGCTTATTCTTTAGGTACTAGTACCTTTTTAAAGGGGTCATATAATGCCATTTTTGTACAAGCTAATATGATTCTTTAGGGTCTAAATTAAAAGTTTGTAATATACTTTAATTAAAAATTCTCATTAGTATTGTAAGAAAACACTTATTTTACCTGGTCAAAAACAGCTCTGTTTTCAGCACGCCGTTTCAGTGCATATGACTTTAAATGATAATGAGCTTTGCTCACCCCGCCTCTCTGTTCTGTGCGTACACCGTTTGTAACACAATAACCATAACGCGTTGTTCATTATAAACGTGGGATTATGAATTATATTGAGAACGTCGTACATAGAAAACATGCCGTAATGTAACTTACCCTGAGTGTAAACCTTAGCCGCATTCATCGTGAAGCGTGCAAGCGATTTGCAAAGATTAATATAAAGATTAATATAAAGATTAATAAAACGTTACACTCACTTCAGTTCTTCTGGAGGTTCAGCAGGAACACGAATAGCTGGTACCGATCCTTTATTCAGGTGCAGCTTCTTAGCAAAACCAGCTTTATACTGACCCTCCTTTATAAAGCAGTCCACTGAGAAATGATTCGCGCAAACATGAAAGCATTGACGTTGCCCGTGGGAAATATTTCCTTCGAAAACAAACTCAGCCACTGCGTCTTCAGCGGTTCGGATTTAGGAACATTAAAATGACTGCCGTGTTCGTTATTACACCCAAGAACAGAACACCACAATCGCTTAGACGCCATTCTGCTCATAGACAGTGCTCCAGCATATCAACAATGACCGCGCCGGTCCGCGCAGACTATGATTGACAGCTCGCTCACGAGCGAGGGCGGGTCTGTGTTGAAACGATGCTGTCAATCAACAATCGTGGGGGGGGGGCGTCCGACCGTGTGACGTCACACGGTCGAACGGCTTGATTTGAGGCAGGGGAAAACATATAAGGAGATTAAAACAAAAACACTGGATGGATTTTTATCATTATATGATGGTTGTGTACAGGCACTGCCAACACACATTTCAGTACAATCAACTTGTAAAAGTGCATGTGCCATTATATGACCCCTTTAAAGATACTTATTCATTAGATACTAGTTCTTATTCATTAGATACCAGTACTTATTCCAATAGTGTCTAGTATTTAATTATACCTAACTTAGATAGAACTAGTGCTTATTTTTTAGTTACTATTAACATTTTAGATCAAAGATATCCTTACCTTAAAGGTGCTCTAAGCGATGTCACGCGTTTTTTAGGCCAAAACATTTTTTGTCACATACAGCAAACATCTCCTCACTATCCGGTAGCTGCCTGTCCCCTGAACACACTGTAAAAAACGCGGTCTCTGTAGACAGCCCAGGCTCCACAAACGGCAACAAAAACAAACTGGAGCAACCCACTCCACGAAACATAACAAACAGTGTTCCAGACAATAACCGACTGGAAGGATTTGGGGGTGGGGTTAGTACGCGTACACATGAAGGGGGGTGTGGAGGAGAGAGAAGCATGAAGAGGGAAGTTAGAATTATAACTCTTTAAGTTTGATATGGCCGACACGACCAAAGAGACGACGTTCCGATGAACAGATTGCAAAAATGCAAAGAAGAGGGAAAAGGAGAAGGAACAGGCGAAGTCCCGAATTTACATTGGAAAAGCCTTTGAAAGGTGGCGAGAACTCCGCCGGCAGAAGGGCTTCCAATCCGTCATTCAGGTAGCTCTAAATGGACTTTCATGTTCGCCTAACATACACAAGGATATAATTAGCTAGAACAATGCAGTCAGCGCTAACTTTGGTGAATACAACATATTTAGGTTTCTAGCAGCTAGCTATCGATCTCTATTGTAAATAATCAAGCAAACCCACAGTAGGGCGACAGTTTGTGTGAATGATTGTTTTCACCAACTGTTTGTTATGAATTTGAATGTTCATTCATAGCCTATTGACAACTTTGACTAAATTTGTTTACGATGGAGCCGTTGTTTATGCTCACTGGGAAACGCGAAGCTAACATTATCTTGCTATTATTGCGTCCTTGTATGGAAGCTAAAGTTATAACCTCAGGTGGCGTCGTGGCGAAACGTTTTATCGTGTTTTGCTGGTAATGTTTCTCTTTTTCTGCATTATATGAAAGCATTTATCTAACTTGGTGACATTACACCATGAATGAAGTATCAGTAAAACTACAGGGGGACGGGACGGGATGAGGAGGAGGGAGGGTCTAGCTAGCCTCCGTTTTGTTTGACAGTACTTCGAACGTCAACAAGAAGTGACGTCACCGAACATCGCTTAGAGCACCTTTAATAGATACTAGTACTATTTAAATAATCAGTATGCAAATAATATGTTGAATATTAGTGAACCAACAACATATCAAAGAGAGATGACACAGGAAACAGACAGAATTGCAGAAGGCCGTTTTTATAATAACAATATATAATAATAGCCTACCTTTTAAATGGTATTAGAGTAAATAAAATATATAATGAATGTATATTAAATATATAATGAATGATATGTAATATAGTGCACATATACTCTTATTTTGACATGACTCTCATTCTCAGAGGCAGAATAATATTCCAAATTTTTGATTGTAAGGAATTATGAATGCTCACCAAAAATCCCAATCTCTGGGTATTGTGGTTGTTTGGCTGGTGGGTATGGACATACTTAACTGTTGTTTGAATTTTATCATTGGCAGTTAAGTCTTTATTATAGCTTACTGTACATTCAAAACAATATATGTCATATTAAACATATATCTTTCCTTGTGTTCATGGTAAACAATTAGCTAGATAAACCAACAAAGCCAGTTACTTATGAAAAATCCATCTTCTATATGAACTCTGATTGGATGGTTGAGAGTATACTCATGTTTATGTAATGATCTGTTAAAAGAAGATATCTCTTAATATTTTCTTACTAGTCCCTTATGAGGTTAAAGATATATGCAAATTAATAGATACTAGTAGTAATAATTTACATAATAATTTATGACTAGTAATTATTCCAATATTGACTAGTATATTTTTAAATATTACTAATAAGTATTCATTAGATGCTAGTACTTATTTATTGTATAAAATTACTTTTCATTCGATACTAGTACCCTTTATAACCACCAGAGGGCACTCCACATCAGACTATTGTCATTCCCTCACAAACTACATCTCCCATAACTCACTGCCCGGACTCTTCATCCATTATCACATTCACCTGTGTCTCATTATCTTGTTTATCTCACCCCATATAAGCCTGGTTTTCTCATTCATTATCTGCAAAGTCTTGTTTACTGTTACACTGCAATTCCAAGCATTTTCCCTGGTTTCATGACTCTTGATTTTTGGATTTCTTGCCTGTTCTGTGGATTACACTTTTGCCCGTGTTCCCTGCTTTGCTGTGTTTGTTTGTACGGACTGTCTGCCTGTGCTTGACCCTTTGCCTGTGTTTTAATACGATTTTGGATTACCCTGTTCAATAAATACTGCATTTGGATCCTCAACCTTCGTGTCTCGGAGCAGTTCGCGACAAATACTAGTAGTTATTCGTTATAGGCCTACTAGTACTTATTTATTAGACACTAGTATCTTTTTTAATTGTAACTAGTAACATTTCTTATCTTACCAGTAATCTTACGACCACTGTAGAGTTCAATTGAAAATCTTACTAGAAAAATAAAAACTCTTACTAGTAACATTTGGAATAAATACTAGTATCTAATAAATATGTACTAGTATCTATTGAATAAGTACTAGTAGCTAATTAATAAGTACAAGTAGCTAATGAATAAGTTCTAGTATCTATTGAACAAGTACTAGTATCTAGTAGGTACTAGTATCTAAAAAATAAGTAGTACCTAATGAATAACTACTAGTATCTAATAAATACGTACTAGTCACAATTGTAATATATACTAGTCAGAACTGAATAGTTGATATCTAAATGACAGATCCCCATAGAAGTCAATGGCAAAAAAATTAAATGTGTTACTAGTAACAAAAGAAGTTAATAGACACTATCGAAATAAGTACTAGTATCTAATGAATAAGAACTAGTATCCATTTAAAGGTGCAGTGTGTGATTTTAGCGACATCTAGCGGTTTGGTTGCGAGTTTGCACTAAGGGCTCAGCCCACTGCTCACCCCTCCCTTTCGAAGAAGCTACGGTGGCTAAAACGGGACAAACATATCGTCGTCTGAGACAGCAGAGAATAGCCAGAGTAGAGTGTGTAACATTGTCACTGTTTCTGTACCACAGTCCATTATAAACCACATCATGGATAAAGTTTCCAAAGACGCATCCGCATGAGCGCAAAGGTGACATGATTGTAACAGCGCGCGCGCCTCCGCATCCCCTAGACACCATTTACTACACACAATAGGCTTTTTTTCTCTGATTTTGAAAACTCTTCGCAATCGACTTAAAATGCTTCCAAGATCGACTTGTCGACCGCGATCGACGGGTTTGTGATTCCTGTAACGTTACTGTTTTACGGTCAATGACAAGAGTACTAATCAGCTGTCTCACGAACGGAACCAGCACATTTATCCCCACATAACAAAGCCATAACACAGCGAGGGAGAATAACTAAGTTACATGAAACAATCCAATTACATATTTTACACCACTGACAAGGGAAAAGTCACTACTCACTGTGTTTATGGTTAGCTTCTAGGTTTCTGCGGCTTCTCTTTCAATGTAGTGACGAAACGCGCTCTGTAGCGCTGTTTGTTCGCGTTCGGCTACAGTAGAAACATGACGTCACAATATGTCGACCTTCATAGAAGGGGGTGCCCGCGGTTATGTAGATATAAATGTCTCATTCTAAGGTAATAAAAACATTACGGTTTATTAAGTAAGTTCTTTATACACCACTGAAAACATAGTTATGGATGTCATATTGCATTTCTGTTATTAGATACTCAACATTTTTACACATTGCACCTTTAATAGGTATCTAATGAATAAGTACTAGTACCAATTTAATAGCCTCGTCTAGAAACTAACTAATAAGTACTAGTGTCTATTTAATAGGTACTAGTATAATGAATGAGTACCAGTCTAAAAAAAAGAAAGAACTAGTATCTAATGAATAACTACTAGTATCTTTTAAAAAGGTACTAGTATCTAAAGAATAGGCACTAGTACCTAAAGAATAAGTACTAATAATTAATGGAATAGATACTAGTATCTAAAAAATAAGTACTAGTAGCATGAAAATAGATACTAGGTTTTAAGGATTAAATGTTAAAACGGCTTGCCATACAGAAAATTGCTTACTTCCGCGTTGTAAAATAAGATGGATAAGATGACGTGTTCATTTTACTTCCAAAAACTGTATTTAACAACAGTTTACTGTAAAATGACATGCAATGTCCTGATAGATCTATTCGTTTTTCACTGTAAGAGAAGTTCTAGGCCTATACCATTAACCAATTAACAGTTTTTTCCAAAGCATTTAAAATCTTTTACTGTTAAAAATGTTACAATGTTGCAACTTTTGCATATGTTTGCATAAAATTATGTTACTAATGTTGGACATGCTGCTTTGATTCCATTATATGACCAGTGGGAAAGAATATTTTTGTACTGCTTAAAATAACTGAAAGATTAACTCCATTCAAGCCATTATACAAATGAGCCATGCAGGAGGCCTCAGCTGGGCCCCTATAGGCCTGTCATATGCAAAGCAGGAGATCGGTTCTGTTTGTCATATTGAGACATGATATCACATTAATACACACAGAGTAAGTGCTTCTAATCATCCAACTGTGTTTGCATACATAATTTAACTTTAAATGATGGATTCTGAAGCTGATTTTTAAATTACATTCATGTTTGAAAATGTTCATATATGACAATGCAACCCCCCCCCCCCCCCAAAAACAAAACAAAAACAAAAAACAAACAGTTGTAGTGATTGAGATTAAGATCTTGATGCTTCATTTAATATGCAGTTCATTATTTTCCAGTATAACCTATGGGATTGGTCATATAAAGCCCCTTAACCCCATAAGGATTAGCCTTTGCCAGTCTTTACATAAGAGTTAATTGATAAAACAAGCCACAAATTCCACCCAGGCACAGAACTTCAAAACTCAGAGCTGGCATTGATTTGCCTAGGCATCCTAATCACTCAGAATGGACTTCTATAGTCATTAGAGCACTTGTGGAGATTTGTAAATGTGATGTACATTGTAATTAAGAAGCATGAGACGATCACCTTAATCACAATTCAGGTTCAATGACAGTGTGGCCATGTAGTCATAGAGTTTCCCCACACATTGGCTGCATGGGTGTACTGTAGGCCACATTGTATCAGAAAAAAAAAAACTTGCAAAAACATACATCAAATACTATGGTAATACATTAGTTTCTTCATACAATAATGTTTTATGTGTGTTTTATTTGCTGAGAGTTTATTCCTCCACACTGGTAAGTCAACAAACTCTTTTCTGCCTTAGTTCTATTTCTCCATGTGAAATTAAAGCCTTGTGCAGAAATAATTAAATAATTTTCTTTAAGAATTATACGTTGTCTTGAGCTACTTGCTTTTGATTGATGTCTGTTTATGATTCGTTCCGCTTAGAAATTCCTACAACATTGCTTTCCTGATAATATATCAATTTATCAGGAGAGGTTTTATGTTAATTTCCGCCCTCCCCCATACAAATACCCATCATAGTCCAATACCATCTCGAGCTAATTAAGCAAGTGTTAATTAAAAATGCTGGAGAGTATGAACGCGAAGAATTGTTATGGAAACGTTGAAGTTAATCAAGCTTTCAAATTATTGATAACATCCTGAGAACCGTGATCGATCGGGAAGACATTAAGAGGCGAAATAAAGCAGATATTTGTGAGAGAGAGAGAGAGAGAGAGAGAGAGAGAGAGAGAGAGAGAGAGAGAGAGAGAGGAGGGGGGAGAGAGTTTGTGTGAATGTCGCTGTATTTTATGCCTTGTGTGTTTTTGTCAGATCTAATTTTCTTACTCTGCCATCCATTTTTGTAACCTATTAACGGAAAGTTTCTCATTGAGTGCTTGAAATCACTTACATATTTTGTCCCTGACCTGCGCCGACTAAAAGTGAACATGACTCTCTCTCTCTCTCGAGATGGAAGCTGCTGACTGCAATAGAAAAATCACACGCACTAACAGCTATGCAAAGGCCACTCGGTTAAGTCTTTGGAAATTAATATTTCCTCGACCCCTGTAAATGCTCTCATTCAATCCTGCGTGCGGTAGTTGTGCTTATACGTTTTCACCCCTGTGTGTGTGTGTGTGTGTGTGTGCTTGTATGTTCTGTACTTACAGGCCCGCTTCATCATTCACCCAGCGATAGGAGCAATTCACCCATAAAGTGGCGCTTTCGGCCATAAATAATATTCAAGTCGGTCTATTGTTAAGTGAAAAGTTGACTGGTGTTTGATATTTTTTTTCTTTTTTCCTCCTTCTTCTTTTCCACGGCGACCTCGGGTTAGGACTCATACATCACGGGATGACAGCTATAGAAAGGCCCTAAATTAGCAACTAAATCGAATATTGATCAGCTATGTGCGGCCCTTCGCGTCGCGGTTCCTTGCCGTTTCTCCAGTGGAGAGAGTGAAGAGAGGTAGCGGTGGAGGTGTACGGGAGGAGGGGGTAAGTCTCTCTGTGTTGTTTCGTTCTTGTTTTTGTGTATCGCCATTGTGAGAATTATACAATGATTTCAGGGGGATCAAAAATGAGGAGTAGGCCTAGACTACAATCGGATCTACCAACAGTTTTTATCAAATGTTTTGTGGTATGTAGCCAAGCAATCAGTTGATAAATAATGACAGTTTAAAATTATATGATGCAAGAAAAATAATGCGATGATCCAAAAAGTGCTTAGGTTCCGCAGGCCTACGGTTGCAATGTTTACCTCTTCAGACAAAAGCGACTTCTCTTGGGTCTTTTTACCGCCAGGTGAAAAGAGGCGCTTTGGGGTAACTTTTAATCTAACTTTGAAGTAGGCCTATTTGAAACCCCAGCTGAAGCGTCTAGCTACACATAAAAGAGTAGGCCTACACTAAGCCACTTTTAACTATTCGCACCCTATAGGCTACCTGTACTCACTAAATCAGGAGCGTTTCAGTTCCCTTGTGCTAACTATACATCATCGTTACTCATATACCATCATTTTATTCAATGTATGCAAAAATAATTATGCAAGCCCAGTATCTCAATTAAGAGCAGCTTAATTTGCCTGCAGTTATTAATGACTGAGTGACAGCAAGCGTAGCCGGTTCTCAGCACTCCCTTTCTTTTAGAATGCAAACTTTATATTATCCAATTATCTATTCACCCATGCAGACAAATCCACTCATCCATTTATCTGTCCGTCCACACATCGACATGGGTCTTCCTTCATCTCCATTTCATGTGAATGCTTCCCTAATATCTATGTTGAATATGAAGTTCTTGTTCAATGAATGCTGATTGGCATTGTTAGTAAATGATCTTTGTATCCTATTGATGTTCTCGCGCTTGCTGTTAGGAGTGGGAGGTCCGTTAGTTAGCGCGTGCTGTTGGACAGCGTTTGATGAAAAGATCAAGAGATCTCTCGCGGGAAAGCTCTGTGTCCGGGGCATGGCCATCCAAACCCAAGGCCGCAGTGTAGGTGGTCAAGGTCATGCAGGGTCACTCAGATGAGCTTTTTACCAAAGGGCCGGATCGTCAGGGTTGCCGAGTCCAGATCAAAGTATTGAGTGTTGGCATCATGGTAGAACAAGCAGAGAGCACAGAACCGCGAAGTGCTGGAGATTACAACAGTCTAATTGAAATGGATGCTCCTAAAGCTGAGTGCTAAATGAGGCCTCAAATACTTCTGTTGTTCACTCGAGAGATGTGTCCGGGCCATACACTGCCCCGTGCATCATCTCCCACATAAAATATTGACCTTTAACATTAGACATTTATTTAAAAATGTGTCAAATTAAATTGGTCAGTTATTTGAGTATTTATACGTAAATCAGATCAAAGAACTTCAGAGACTGCAAATGGTTTTCAGTGGCCCTGGCTTAACCCAGACATTTAAGCACCATGGACAGCGCACCCATTTCGCCTAAACTAAAACATCTCATATTTATTTTTATTTTTTGTTGGTTTAGTTAGTCTGGCTTTTAGTTGAATATGCTCATTTTTACGTAGTCACCAGAACAGCCTGTATGCTCTTTGCAGAGCATGAGCTTACATTCACTCGCATTTGCAAATTTTTAAATATTTATCAAATGATACGCATGCAACTTTGTTTTTTTGCGTTTTGTTTCCAACAGAAAATGCATAGCGTGCTACTAAATGCCCTCGCTGCTCATCAGCGACGTTCTTGGCAAACACTTTTAGAAACTTGCTTGAGGACAATTCCGGCAGCCATCTGTTTCTGGCAGAGCTATGCGCACGGGGCAGGAAGCTGAATTCACAAATTTTTAGAGGGAAAGGTGTTTGTCAGCCAGTAAGGTCGTTACCGTGGATGTGAACCACTTTATTTATTTTCATTCTCGCTCCCACTTTTCTTGAGAGGGAACAGAAGGTAAGGAAAGACATGTTATTTTCCTGTTCCTTTTTTTCTTTCCTGGCAAACTGCCGTGATTCTTCCTTTTGCAATTCCGAGTCTTAACACAACACTTTTTCTTTTTTTATCACTCTTTGAAACAAAATCCACCTTATTCACCTAACAGGCCTTTGCACTATTTACTCCGTAATTATCTGGACTGGACATTTGACACACCTTTCCTGATAGCTAGTGAAAATCATTTATGCTAAATCTTTCCATGCATTAATGCTAAATGACTACATGACAAAATCAAACAAGATTTTATGTATTTGTCTAAAGAAAAGTGAATGCATTTTAATCATTCAGTGTAAGTTTGACACAAAGAAATAATTTAGATAGATAGATATGTAGACACATGTAGACACACCACCTCAAGATGTCTCTTAAAGGAGAACTCCGGCGCAAAATGAACCTTTGGTCTAATTACACATTGTTACCTAGTCAACCGTTATCTGAGATTTGTTTTCATGATTATCGAATGTAAATAGTTTTATCTCTACAAACAGTTTAGCCTATAAAGCTAGTATAACGCTAGTATATTGGGCATAGTGTAATGACAAATAAAAATCGCTTGTTAATACCACTAACAAGGCTCAAAATAGCCCCACACTAACACGGTAGCATAATGAGGGTCCCTACCTTCAAACCGAAGCATTGAGAACTTTGTCAGTGTCCAGACAGTTTAATAAGAAGATATTTTAAACATACAGTCAACTTCGCATATACAGGCAGGAGCCATCTTTGAAATACAGTCTTTACCAGTCGATCTACGAACGCCGATCCAAGCCTGCTGTTCGCGCTCACCTTATCACAACTTATAGCTCGTTCACATCTCACCAGCGCACTTGGATCGGCGTTCGTAGATCGACTGGTAAAGACTGTATTTCAAAGATGGCTTCTGCCTGTATATGCGAAGTTGACTGTATGTTTAAAATATCTTCTTATTAAACTGTCTGGACACTGACAAAGTTCTCAATGCTTCGGTTTGAAGGTAGGGACCCTCATTATGCTACCGTGTTAGTGTGGGGCTATTTTGAGCCTTGTTAATGGTATTAACAAGCGATTTTTATTTGTCATTACACTATGCCCAATATACTAGCGTTATACTAGCTTTATAGGCTAAACTGTTTGTAGAGATAAAACTATTTACATTCGATAATCATGAAAACAAATCTCAGATAACGGTTGACTAGGTAACAATGTGTAATTAGACCAAAGGTTCATTTTGCGCCGGAGTTCTCCTTTAACTTTTATGAGCAACTAAACCAGTTCTATCTATCTATCTATCTATCTATCTATCTATCTATCTATCTATCTATCTATCTATCTATCTATCTATCTATCTATCTATCTATCTATCTATCTATCTATCTATCTATCTATCTATCTATCTATCTATCTATCTATCTAGATTAATGAGCATCTCACTTATTTGTGTTTTCAGGGCCTTGTGGTGCAGGTGGAGAAAAAGTTGAGTAAAGTGTGAAGAGGGATCTGGAGGGAGACAAAGACGTTCACACACAGCGGAAATTCAGCGGTGCCTGTCACAAAACAAGAAGTGAATCAGAGAGAATCACTTCAGAGTAAGTAAAGGAAACCAATACCCCATAGGGTGAAGTAATACAAACAGAGAGCCAGATTATAAGGAGGGGGATGAAGTGACTAAGAATGAGAGAGAGAGAGGGAGAAGGAAGAGATGAATGAAAGGTAATTGCATTAGAAAGAAAAGAAGGCCAGAAGGAAGGAAATGATTAGAGGAAAAGAGACTGATAGCCGATAGAGAGGGAGTGGGAGAGATGGACAGAGTGAGAAAGAAGGTGGGGTGGGTGTTCATTTACTCCTTTCATTCAATACACACTGACACTCCCTCAGTGTCAATACAAAGTGTGTGTGTCTCCTCTAAGCACACTATCTAGGTAACTTGTCTCTAAAAATTGTTGTACTGTATGTTTGAATACACTTGAAACTTCATATATACATATATAATTTGCCCAGTAAAAACGAATTCTGTGCATTTATATCTTATATCTAATTTAAATCTAATTTGGTGCATATTTCTAAATAACACTATGTTTTAGAATCCCCCAAACCATGTTGTAAAAACATGTGATGAGAAACTCAGGAAAGACCACTGGCCTCTGACCCTCGACAGCCATTTTCCTCTTCAGTATCGTAGTCTCACCTCAATCTAGCATTCGCATTTTAGGCAATTCATTCATTTTCAACTGTTTAGTATGAAATAACAGTAATCACACAAAATGCTGTCTTTTCTCTCTGTCTCTCTGCCTCTTCTCGTTCTCCTTTTGTCATTGACCTTTGGACCCCGTCTCTGTGCATATTGACTGTTGGACTGCGAGTCACTTGAGCTAGCTGTCAATACTTACCTGGTTTAGACACCCTGAGAGCTGCGGTCATCAAGCAGACACATGAGAGTGGGGGGAAAAGACATGCTGGATGAGAATGAAGAATGAGAGAGGGATTTATGTGATTATTTTATTATATTATTAGACATTTTTTTAATCAATGGATATTAAATGTGAGTTATACAAAAAGGTGGTGATAACCCATCAAGGTTTTATAGTAATATGTGATTTCACAGACATATTTGCAGTGACCTTTGCAATGTGTGCCTATATACGTCACTTCTACGGCGCACAGCTCTATCTGCGGCTGTTTTACAGTCCACTCCACCTTCTCCACGCTCTACCTCTCATTCCTTCTCTCCCTCTTTCCTTTTTACTCTTTTCATTTCCTTTAATCTCTCACTCCCTCCTCTTTCGCCCACCCTGTCACTTTGATTTCCCTATCCACTGGCCTGTGCTCTCTGTGTGTGTGTCTGTGCGAGTCTGTAAGTGAGAGCAGGAGAGACAGACTGTTAAAATATGTTTGTATTCACAAACAGCTGTTGTTGTTGTTGTGGTCTATACATATGACATAAAAAATTATGCGCAATTGATATGCATAAATTGCAGACTGCATCTCAGTAAACCTGAATGTGACTGATTTGATGAATTTCTAATTATTTGCTACCACATAATGTCACCTTCATAAACCAGACTCCCCCTTCTCAGTCATGCTTTTTTCTCTCTAGTTCTCTTCTATATTAATCTGAATTTATATATGCAAGAATAACTGAGGAAGAGCCGTGCATGTCTTGCTGAGTGTGTGTATTTATATTAGAGTAGACAGTGTCTGCATGGGCCACAGAAATCCTGGGAGTGAGAAGGTCAGAGCATCAGTCTGCGGGTGTTGGGGTGTATATGTGTGTGTGTGTGTATGTGCGTTTGGATGGGGGGAGAGGCAAAGGGTCCCCCTCTTGTAGACAGTTTGACTGATGACATGCATTAAACAGTTAATCTGTCTGATTGAATGTTTGCTTCCTCCAAATTGAAACATTAAACAACAAGGCGAGAAGCGGGAGGGAGGGAGAGACCAAGGAGGAGAGCGGGATATGGCTTCATCTACTCCCCAAATCATGCAAAGAACAGACTGGAATATATAATATCGTCCTGTGAGTGAGGGAGAGGGAGAGCAAGAGGAAGAGGGAGATTGGAAGGGACAGTGTGTGTGTGTGTGTGTGTGTGTTGCAGGGAGGGACAGGGAATAAGTGAAGGGGAAAGTGGCTGGACAGAAACAAGCAATGAGAATGAAGGGATGGTGAAAGATGAGAAGGTTGGTAGTGAAGATGAAGGAAAAGTGGAAAGGGAGGGATTGATAGGAAGAGTGTGGTGTTGTTGTTGGTGTAGTGTGTTGTTGAAGAAAGAAAGAAGATGAAAGTGAGACAGAGAAAAAAAATTAATAGATCTGACCTTTATAACTTTGTTGTTCCTGTAACCTGGAAGTCTCCCTTTCCTAGTTTTGTCATAACATTTAAATCTGTGAAATTAGATGATTACTTTCTGATGGACCTCTTCAGATGTCAAGACTCATTTAAACAAACTTAAGAGGAGGAGTTGCATTATTGCCACATTATTGTTCCATGTTTGTTGCTACTCATTCTCTTTCTTTTCACCCCAATTTCTAAATCAATTCTATGCATATTATATGCTCGCTCTGCGTTTTTTACCACACCAGCCTCAACGAGCAGTCCAAGGCTCACCGGCCCGTGAATGGCCCTTGAGGGAGTTGTGCTGAATTTGTTGAGTGGGTGCTTGAGCAGTGTGGATCCCCCTCATCATTTCCTCAGTGGAGAAGGACAAGACTAGCCCCGAGCCCACCTCAGACCTATAGCCTAGCCAGCCTACTATCATGTCCATCATGGATTATGAACCAGATCCCACTGCAGACTCAGAGCCCGCACCCATCACAAAGCCAGAGCCCGAGCTAAAACCGGAATCCATTTCCGTCCGGGAACCCGAACCAATCATGGAGTCTGACCAGATGCGTGAGCCGGCACCAACGTCCATGCCTGAGGGTATTTTAGTAGAGTTTGATGTCTACCAGGCTCCTGTCTTCTTCGTGGGCTATTGGTTCCTTCCAGCCCCAAGTCTCCTTCATCGCTGAGCTGCTGGTCCCGCCCAGCCTCCCACTCCCTCCTCCTCTGTTGACTTCATCCAGTTAAGCCCCTCACCCAATTACTCTGATTCGCCTCGGACTTTTTGGTCTCCAGCTCTGCCTTGGTGTGAGAATCCTCTAGCTTTACCTCAGGCCTCCAAGCCCTGGCCTCCACCTCGGCCTGTCGACCCATTGTCTCCATGCTCCTTTCACTCCACTGTGCTCCATCATCCCTCAGGCTCCTCCGGACTCCCCTGTCCCTCTGGCTCCACCTTGGCCAGTCATCACCCTGGTTGTTCTACAGACTTCCGGGCCTCCGGCTACACCTTGTCTCCCCACCCCTTCGACTCTGCTGGACTCCTCCTTCCCTCCAGATCCACCTTTGTCCTCAATCCCACCGGCTCCGCTCTGGTCTGCTGAGCCCTCGTCTCCACCTTGGTCTCACAAGCCTGTAGTTCTGCCTTGTCCCTCCAATCCATTGGTGTCACCCTGGGTCTTCGTCTCCTTGACTTCGCCTGGGTCTCCAGCTTTCCTGCCTCCATTTCAGTCGGTCGGGTTCCTGGCTCCACCCTGGGTTCTTCCTCCATCGGTTTTGTCTTGGCACTGCTCTGGCTCCTTCCTCTTCGTCTCCTCCCTGGCTTCTCTCTTCATACTCTCTTCAATGTTGATCCCCTCTGCTGGCCCCTTGAGTTTCCTGTGTATTACCCACTCTTCACCCACCTCGGGAACCCTCTCCCTCCCTCCCTCCTCTGTTGGACAAGAGGGGGCCTACTGTCACAGTCATGTTCTATTTAGTTTGGTTTTCCCGTGTTCCCTGTTCATATTGCCTGAGTTCTCATTTCTAGTTTGTTTTCATGGTTTGTGATTGAGTTGTGCACCTGGTTCTTGTTCTGTTAAATATCCCTGTGTACACCAATACTAAATTTTTTCTGTCCCTTGTTAGGTGTCATCAATGTGAAGGCGTAGTGTGTGTTTAGAGTTTTCTCCTGTGTATACTCTGTGTTCAATAAAGTCTCAGTATATTTAATTCTGTGTCAAGCATTTTGGATTGTGGATTAGACTACACCGAAATTTTGACTAAATCCTACACAAAATGTTTGGTATGACCATCCTTTGCAGGTAGATTTATCCAAGACATCAGCATTTTAAGTGAACTGGTGATTCAATGGCCCATAAAGAGAGCCATTTACTTCATTCCTGTATGAATCAGCTGTCTGAACAAATCAAATGAATAAATGACTATATATATAATATATATAAATGTTTTAAAACTATTTTGTGTGTGTCTGTGTGTAAAAACTGTTTTAATGTTTTTCAGGTTGGACTGATAAACTCAAGTACAAGAGAATCTGGAATTCAGGTAGGATATGTTTTGACTTAATCCTTGTAAGGAGTCTATATGTGACTTTTATACACAGTGTATTAATCCATTCTTCTGTAGGCAATGCATTTGGCCAAACAACGGCCTCTTTTTTCCTTTTCCGCCATCACTGATCTTTTTTTTTTCTTATATTGTTGCTGGATAATTGCAGAATGCCACACAAGATGACGGATTGACGACCAGATGAGCCTATGGATGCTCTCACATCAACGAACACGAAAAAGCAGAGCGATCACAACATAAATAGACAGATTGCAGGATGGATGAATTGATAGATCTTTTAGAGAAGGTCAAACTTCTGTGCGCACACTCTCAAACCATCATGAAAAGAAGAGAAATTGATTGCCGCTCACAAAAGGGTTGAAATGACCAAGAAATTATTTTTCTGGGCAATGAACATTGTGAGTGAGTAAGAGAGAGGGAGAGAAAGGGGAAAAAAATGCCTAGCCTCTTTGTATGAATTGTCTCAAAAGTAACTATAGTCATCTTCAAGTGTTGCCAGTGTTCTGGTCAAATGGCCACTCTAGATCAGACCAAAAAGAGCAGCTTTGAGTTTCGGTACATCTACCTCATCTGAAGTTTGGCCTCAAACGTAGCCTTTACGTTTCGCCAAAGGAGATGGTCATGATGTCATCATTTCACCAGTCAAGAGTCTGTCAAGGTTGCCTTGGAGACAACTGGCACCCGTGGAACCCTAGTGCCCCATGGCACAAGCTTTCGATTGTGGATATCACAGTTCCTCGATTGATGGACGCCTCCGATATACACTATATTACCCTGCTGGGGTGAAAAAGAGCTGGAGACCGTAGTCTAACACTCACACCCCTTCCCACAGTGCAAATAAAGACATCTAGGGGGAAAAATGAATGCTTCTTTAATCATATGACGTCTGTGTGCACCAAGCCGTTCAAACGTTGCCCCACTAATGGACTGCTGATGAATAGACAAAGAGAACAACCATCCACAGTGAGCAGAACAAATAGGCCTCCAGCACAAATGGAGATGTAAGTGAACCCACTCACTCACGTTTGGATATGTTGATTGGGGTTCAGATGATCACACCCACAGACTGAGATGAATATATGGGCTCATGAGTGAATAAACATGTCGAGCCTTATTGTGAGCTTGCAGAGAGACCATTACCACAAATCTGCGTGCTAATCATAATTAATCACTTACTTATTAAGCATTAATTGCACTGCGCAAATGTATCCTCGTCCAGAAATGCCCCAGTATTGAAGTTGCTGGGCCTAGACAAGGCAATATTAATTTATTCATACTTATTAATTTCCATAATTAAAACAACAAGACCTAGATATAAGTGTATTTCTTTGTGTAATAAATTAGGGGGTTTGAAAAGCAATACCAAGTCAAGCGTGTTGCTGTACAAACCGTAAATCATCTTCTCTGGGGTTGATTCATACTCTTCATCATTTCTGAGCCAAACGAACATATTAAGAAGATTGCACCCAAGTCTGTGTAATTATGCACATCCTTTAAAAAAAAAAAATACATGAATTCATTTAGATAAACGGTTTTACTCCTAATAGAACTTGCTGATCTCTTTCCACTAAAGCTTAATCATCTATCTAATAGGATCAGGATGCGTTACTGCTTTGCAGGCCTCTCTGAAACAAACAGTTTGCCAATCACTGGTCCCGAGAGCAGAAATGGTTTAATTTAGGTCCAAACTGTTGGCATGTTTCAGATATTTTAGTATACTTCTCAGTTGTGGGATAACTTAACGAGTACCCCTTGTTTTCCCCCTGTCTCGCTCTTCGCCATGCATTTTTATCGGTTTCCTCATTTCTTTTTCTCCATTTCCAAAATGGTCCACCTGAGCGGGCTAAGCGAGGGCGGGGTGCCGTAATAGCGCTAATGCCCAGTAATACGGGCCAGATATTATAATCTAAGCGCTGTCACAAAGCGTTAGTCGTCGTAGACTGACGTGTCAATGCAGCTGAACGCAGGTGATATGGCGGGGCAGGAAGCGCGGCCCGGTAATCGTCTAACACAGACACGTTTATTTTGAGTCTATCTCTCTCTCTTCCTCTTTCTCTCTCACACACTGTCTTTCTCTAGGTTTTGAGCGCATGAAGGCTAACGACCCGTGCGCGCTCCTGCGGTCACGTTGCGGTGCGCGCTTCGTTGGTGATTTATGCGTGTGTGTAATTGAGTGTTAATAAAAGGTTGTCCGTAGCGCGTGTAATTGTGTGTTCAAGACTTTCTGTGTGCGAGCGTGGATGTAATTGGGTGTTATCGATGTTGCGCGCGCGTTTGTGTGGGTAAGAGTCCAGGCTGGACACGAGCGTATAGGCTACATTTTCAGCAGGTTAGTTCTTGTCTCGTGCTCATGTTCCATATCTTACGGCGCCCTTTAACAGACCGTGGGCGGCGTACACTAGAGGGCATTCTATACGTAGGATCATGTGTATGCCTCAGTCCAAGTCTCTTTGCTAACTTGGGCCAACTCATTTAGTCCTGAACACTTACAGGATTATTACAATTTTTATTTTATTTTCAAGACTGAACATCAGCACTGCTGTTATTTGGATGTAGGCATGAGGCCACAGCTGTGCTAATATTCAACAGGCCTCAACTGCAGCATTATTGTGAGTGTGATATTGTTTTTGTACAACAGATATATAAAATAAGTTACATTTAGTAACTTTTAATATCTGCATTTTTTTTGAAATGGTCAGTTAGTTTGTGCATTTCTTTCCAAACAAAAAAATAGTTCCAAATGAAGCCAAAGTGTAACCTGTAACTGCATGTATGAGTGGAGCGAAGTCCCAAAGATTTCCACTCACCCGCTTCTTTAGTAATCAGTGTTCTCTAGTTCCACTCCGGGTTTTCCACTTCCTCACTTGAGAGAAAACTCTTGAGTGATCCTGGACAAACACCCCTTGCATACTCTGTTCATGAACTTTACCAATCAAATTAAAAGACCGGAATTAACTTGTTTATTAAAAAATATTTATTAAAAATATCTTTTAAAAAAAGTACAATTTGAAGTTATTATAGTATTACAGTATAGTATTTAAATTCAGTATAGTATTAGCTCACTAATCAAAAAGTTGTTTTTGCAGTATCTTCTTGGTATGCTTATCACAATAAGTGATTCTAAGTGACTGTTTTTTCACCTAAAAATATTAATCCTCTTGGTTTGATTTGGTGTCATAAAAGCAGACTTGTTAAAGCTGTTGGTGCGAATTAAACTCCTGGACTCCTGGACTCCTGGATCTAACATACAGGAACACATTTGTGAGGGTCCAGAAGGATGTGTCCATCACTACTGCAGAACTGTTAAATGGATAGTTTAAAGTAGAAATGTCATGCACCCTCATGTCACACACATATACTTGTAAAATATGTTCAAACGAATGTTCAAACAAAATCATATTTAGTCCCAGATTAAATTATTGCATTTTCTGAAGTCAGCAGTGTGGATTTAAACATAAAACATGTTAAAAAGAGCGGAAGGTACTACTATACATTCTTATCTGTAGCGGAAAGCATTATACAATTAGCCAAAATATGTAATAAACAAACAAGTGCCTGGAAATAGAACACAATGAACGATGGGTGTTCAGAGTTCTGTGTGTGCATGTGCAAACTAGTATGTTACAGAGTCTGTGAGAGAGACTAAAAAATAACTGTGTACTTTGTATTGTGGGGTGTTTGTGTCAATCAGAGGTATTTAAATGTGTGGCATTTATGTTTCAAGAGTATATGGTATTGTGCCAAAAAGAGAAAGCATAAAGAGAAAGAGAACATCAAAATAAATATAAAATTATTAATTATTAAGGGCTTTCCAGTGTGATTTCAAAAGTAAAGTGTCATGAAATATGTGATAAAGTTTGTGCACATCTAAAGTAGAACAGAATAGAATGTACAGGTGCAGGTTAGTTGTGAGTGTGTGTGTTAAAGAGTGTGCATGGTTTGGGGCCTGTTTAATTGATGTGGGCTGAGCATCGATCCCCCCCGCCTGGCCTAATGAAGGCGTGATTGGTTTGTGAGGGCTGGCTGGTTCTGCTCAGCTGCCCGGGCGGCCCGTACTAATCCACAGCACAGCGCATTAACACACACTCAATCCACCATCACTCTTCTGCCCCCTCCCCATCTTCCCTTCTTAAATTCTTTTCTCTCTGTCTTTTCAGTCTCTCTCTCTCTATACATTTTTAACTTAAAGCTAATTTTTCAGTTTTTTTCAGTTCTACGCCTAAAAAAATTAATTGTACTTTTGACGAATAAATAAATGTAAAATGAAATTATGTAAAGCTCTGTATGATAAGTATCCAGTTTTATCACTGCCGTAGAAAAAATTAAAGTATATATGGTCTATATGTATACATGTGTATATATAATATATATGTATTTTACTAAATTAGTAGTTGCTCTGACCATCCCATATTCTTGTATGTTCCATACTGCTTAATATTTTTGTGGAAACCGTGATCATTTTTTTTCCTGAACTTATTTTTAAGATTTTTTTAAATTAATTTTTATTTTTAAAAATGCTAAATATTTTACATAATCTGCAAAGGCTATATAAACGTTCAAGCACAGCTTGTATATCTTATTTGTCCGATACTGTTTATTTATGGGAAGTTATATTCCCCCTCACTGTTGATATCATAATTTGTTATTACACATAATGCTTTTTGTCAGGTACACATCTGTTCTCATAAATCTCATAGTGGATTCACACTGTTAAAGAAAGTGACAGCCCAGTTACAGAATCTGGTGGCAGATCTTGGGGATTGGTAGCCGTGATATGCTTTCCACATCACAGTGACTCGCAAAATTTGTCAAAGCAATCTCCCTGGTGCTTCCCTCTCCAGAGGTGTCTTAGTTTTGCCACTTCACTGGTCAGTAAATTTTGATTCTCCAGCTTTTGCGATGAGTTTTTGCTTTTATCCAGCCTTTCCATTTGTATCAGTTCTTTAT
This sequence comes from Rhinichthys klamathensis goyatoka, assembly GCF_029890125.1. Taxonomy (NCBI): domain Eukaryota; kingdom Metazoa; phylum Chordata; class Actinopteri; order Cypriniformes; family Leuciscidae; genus Rhinichthys; species Rhinichthys klamathensis. The sequence goes on from NW_026606783.1 coordinate 337,880, forward strand.
TTTTGACACTATCTTTCACCAGTTGTCACTTGTTGATAACAGGGCACATATTTGACCTTTCAAACTGTTTTCAACCCTTAAAAATCCCCTCAGTTGAAAATCAGCTAATTTATTTACTTTAACGCATGAATAATCAGAGAAAGCTTTTAAAGCACATTATGCCCCTTGTCGGTTTGACTGTAACATTCAGTGCTTATTTGTCATCTATCAAAATACATTATTTGTCCGTTCTTTTACACTACATTTAAAGCTTATTTGATTGTGTATTGAATTTACAACATTTATCAGCTTGATAGTTTTCCTCTTTAAGCAAAAAATCAATTAAAGAAGCAATTAAGAAGAGATTTTTATTTACAATAGTGGACTGCTAAGAGGTAAAGAGCAGATAATTTAGTAATATAAATTCAATACAATGAGGGGGAAGCAAGTCAAATGCAAACTGCAAAAAAAAAAAAAAAAAAAACTTGCAAATACATTACACACAAAACATGATACTGTAGAGTGCCAATGCTAATTATAGTACAGAGGAGTGTAGTGGAGAAGAAAATGTAAAACGGTTTACACATGCATCTGATTAAACATGTTGAAGTAATCATTGTGTTAAGTCATGTATTCATTCTAACGAATCTCGTTAGAAGTGAAATGTTTATATTGTACTCCAGTAATTGTGGCAGTGGTTCTGGTTTATTGAGTAAGAGATTTAACTGTTGGACTAAATGAGTAAAGATGGAGATACATGCACTGTGTTGTTTAAGAATCTAGTTGTTGGATACAGCAACCTGAAATGACAGTCATCTTTTGGATGTGAATCTGTGATCTGTTTATCTGTCTGTTGCTATGAGATTGACATTATGTGTGCTAGTGGTTGTGTATGTAGACTATGTGTGTGTCATTGTGACTGAATGACACTTTACAACAAAAACTCTATAGACTCTTGATGTGGGATGCTAATTTAGAAGGCCTGGGAAACTTTTATCTTACTGCTGGTGTCTTAAAGTTGGCATTTAATTCATTCATTCCTGCACTTAATGCACAATTGCTGGTTTCATTCTGAACGATTCATCCATTTTTTTGACTTTATACTCTTCAGTCAATAGGCCTAAATATCAAAGCTCATGATCAAGTTTACATAATTTATGTATTGTGAAAATCTTTTTAATAAGGTACAACTTCTGTTTAATTCTGACTCTAATAGATAGATTAATTAAATAGGTGTGAATCCGTTCTTCAGCATTAGTCTATCTGTTATGGTTTTAAGGAAAAGAGCACATGCCTTATACAATCACTACACAATCACTGTGTGCCATTTTCTTTCTGTCAGTGATGACATGAAAAGCTCTCAGTCGTTTTTAATGCTGTTACAACATTCAGTTTCCCCTCAGATGGCACAATAGCAGCTTTAGCCTTAAGCAACAGCTCAATTTAAGTGGTTTAACTTTTAGTCTAGGTTTTTTTTTTTGCTTCTCGTTGCTGTCAGTGACTGTACATATTTGAGGGGATGCTGTCTGAATCACATAATGTTTCATTGAATTTAAATAATGTACAGCAGATATGACTCTACATTACCTCACCAGTGTGTTTATCATGCCAATATACTGTGGTACAATGCTTAAAAATAAGCTTTTATGTTCTGCTTAAACAACAAGGAAACAGTCACTGATCAGATGTTCGGGTCATCACAGCTGTCAATCACTCAGCAGTCAGGTTTGTCATTTTAGTCAGTACTTGTCTACACAAAACTCTTTGCACACACACAAACACACTGGCAGATACACACTCGCACACACGGTGCTAAGTGGTGTGTGTTTACAGCTTGTTCATTTCCACTCTGCAACTGTTGGCTAAGGGAGTAGGGGCAAGAGAGGGAGAGAAAAAGAGGGTGATCGGAAGAGAGAGGGAGGGCTGGCGGGCAGTGTTTTTGTCCTGAAGAGAAATAGCCCTCTAGCTTGTAATTGGAGGCAGAGAAAGAGAGAAAGAAGAGGGAGGGAACGACAGCAGAAATTGCTTGGCTGGGGCCGTGTGGGATGATAGTGTTTTTGACAGGTAAATAAGGCTGTGATTGTCGACAGTTACACTGCACCTTTCTGACCCCCACACACACTGGCCTCCTCCATCTATATTTCACTCTGACACGCGTGCTGACTGCCCCTCTCTCTTTCTCCTTCTCTCTGTCCTCCTCTATTCCTTTATGTTTTTTAATCCCTCAATCCTCTTTCTAGTTCTTCCTTTTCTTGTCTTTTTTGTATGTTTCTTTATACACAAACCCCAGCATACAGTACACGAATGCTCTCACCTTACATTTGGAACTGACTCACCAAACCAATTCACTTGCACACCGTCACGTAAAGTGCAAAATATCTATTTTATTATAGGCTTTAGATCTAGAATTTGTATACATACCATCTCATGAAAACATCTAATGTAAGACTAACCAAAGCTTTATGAAACAATCAAATTCTGCAATACTCAGGTAACTTCCTGTTACGTTTCTACAGGTGTAATTCTATTCAATAGATAGATAGATAGATAGATAGATAGATAGATAGATAGATAGATAGATAGATAGATAGATAGATAGATAGATAGAGAAGATAGATAGAGAAGATAGATAGATGGGTCAATGGACAAACAGATAGCTATGACTAGATAGCTATAGGATAGATAGATAGATAGATAGATAGATAGATAGATAGATAGATAGATAGATAGATAGATAGATAGATAGATAGACAGACAGATAGATAGATATTGTTTTCTCTCCTTTGCCACCCCTGGTTTCTCTTCTTCCCCTTTTCCCTTCTTCCATCCCTTCCCATCCTCTTTTATCAAGTCAACAACCGTCTCTCCCCCTCCCGCTCTGTTCTGCCCTTGCCTCCCTCCCTCTCTCTACCTCTCTCACTTCAATCTCAAGTGTTTTCAATTTTATTCTAGAGTGGAATTAACTACCCCCGATGTCAAATTGCCGACGAAATCGATAATAATATCTTTACAAAAGAGGATATTCCAGTCTCTCGCGTCGGCTTTTGAAAAATGGAAAATTTAGCCGAGATTGATTCATTAGTTGACACGTTATAGGACGGTATAAGTATTGATCGCGGCCTGTCATGTCCCATCTCGGCTAATCGAAGCTGAGGCGCTCTGTCGATGGGCGCATTTTTCATAATTCCAACGCCGGGGAGAGAGACTAGCCGACGGAGGCGACTGCAAGGCACTGAGAAAAGAAGAGAGTATGGGGCGAAGGGGGGCAAAAAGAAAGATAGACGGAGAAGAGATGGCTGTGGGGAAATAGGTAGGGGGCAAAGAGGGGAAGAACGAGAAATAGAGTGAAAAAGAGGTATGGGGTAAAAGGGAGAAAAAAACTACAGCCGCGTAACGGGGTTTTTTTCTTCAGCGTTTACGGAAACAGCCCCACAGCTGACAGGGTGATCTGGGGGGTGTTTAGGGGGAAAGGGTAGCTATGTTAATAGTGCAGGTATTGGGGCGTAAATAATTAATGCATTACCTAATTAAATACAAAACTGAGAAAACGACAGGAAAGAGAGTGCCGGCCACTCGGGCACCGATCGCGAAGAATGGGTTTAATAGCTGGAGTTGAGGTTCGGAGGTGTGAAAATGGTAAGATCGGATGAGAAGGCTGAGCAAACGGTGGGGGGAAATAAATAGAAATCGAATGGTTTGAGTTCGGGGAAGAAGTTCTGAAGCGGAAAAAAATATATAGGGAGAGAGTGAAAGGCAATGACGTTGATTGAGAAACTTTTGATAGTTGTTCAGCCTGAAAAGTTGTTTTAAGGGCACCAGTCACTCTTATGTGTTTGCTCACTCAGATTACCACAGATGGGCCATTTCAGATCCAATCACTGCAATGCATTTGCCTTTAAGTTTTTTTTTCCAGTTAGCCTATAAAGTAGGCTACTTTATATTGTATTTTTTTAAGTTTTCCTAACTAAAACATCACTTCATCACATTGAAAACGAGTTTAAAGGTGCACTCAGTCATTTTCTATATCTTAAAAAAGTTTTAACAACATTTATAAAATTGGCTAAACAAATTATGTAGCCTATATTCTCAAATTAAAGAGATTTACTGTATTTTCATATAAAAAGCGGGTCACCTCATGGGGGCCGACATCTTAAAACATAAAAAGTTTTTGTATTTCATGATGCTACATTTACGCTGCTATGTATCAGTAGCCTAACTTAAGTTACCTGTCGTATATTGGCAGGTGCAAAAGATTATGAGTGCCTCTTTAAGATAGGCCTATGTTTGATTCATATTAAACAGTTATTTAATGTTGGCTTGCACCTCTCATCACTCTAATTTTGTCACGGATCTTAGGTCATAGGTTTCTATGCTTATACCACCAGACAGAGAGGGGAAACCTTTCAATTGATCATGTATGTCCACTCTATCCTATTACAGTCCTCCATTATTCAATTAAGCTTGTGATCTGTGGCCAAACTCTGGACTGGAGCAGATGTTAAATGTGGAATGAACTCCTTTATCAAAAGCAGGCCCACTAAACGTTTAGATTTTGTGTCATTAACACTGTTAGAGATTTTGGGGGTGACATTATAATAGATGACATTGTCTTCAAACATTTGTTCAACTTAAACTATAAATATTAAGCAAAATTAATGAGTGAATGAGTTAAGGCAAATAGAAAGGATGGATTTCAAGAAAGAGATGGAGAAAGAAGAGAGTGTAGATGTGTGCGGTAGATGGAGAAATAGAGGGAGGGGGTGAGCGGGGTCTTGGTACTTGGCAGTCTCTGAGTATCTCAGGTTCTCTCCGGCCGAGGAAAGCGGTCGATATTTAATTGTTATTGCTAGCATGGAACGTACGGAAGCGGTGCCTGTACGAAAATTTCTCATTTATTTGGTATTCTTGTTTTCTCTTTTTCACTCTCTCTCCCTCGCCCCCTTGTAGAGAGTTGGAGATGTAGGTGGTTAGACATTTGTGGTACAAAAGAATGGGCACAGGGGGTAAAAGCGGAAAAAAGACCTCTTTCGCCTAGCAAGTTTAGTTTTCTTCCTTATAGCGTACTGCAGCAGCCTATTCTACGTAAGCAACACGTTCTTTGACTTGAGCTCACCCCTCAGCCCAGTTCCCCTTCACCCCCACCTGTCCAAAATGAAAAAAACGTCATTTTCCATCAAACGTCCAACCAAATATTATCTACACTCTATTCCGAGAGATCGAAACTTATTTAGGGCGACGTACGGGATTCGCCGTATGTTTTCAAATTTCATTCCTCGATGAACTTTATTTTCCCCGACTTTGGACAAAATTATAACCCGATCGATTTCCTATCTGCCCACTGTCTACATATAGGCTATTTTCTGCGGCGGTCTTCGTTTTTGCTCTCAGTCGCCAGTCAATTTTCTGACCCTTTAGCGCGAGACCAGGTGCAGACTAACGAACGCTCCCAAACCGTGATTAGCTTAGCTTTAGGGGACATACACCATACTCTTTACTTTACCTCCTCCATCCCCCCTTGACCTATCTTCTTGGTCCTCTGACATGTTCCCCTCTCTCCTCCTCTGTTCACCGGCGCGCTCCACTTGCGACTCGTACACTAGCGCGCGACTCGTCATGTGCAGTTCAGATTGAGCTCACTCTTTTCAACACCTCCTGCACACTTTGCAGGCGGGTTTACGAGGGACTACAGAAACCTATGGGGTGGGCGTCATTTTATTACCAAATTCGTGATCCTAAAGGAAGCACTTTTCTTTCTTTTCCTTCTCAGTTTTGTTTACATTTGTGTTTTGTCTCGTGCTGCTCACTCGTCGTGCTATTGCTTGATCCGCATTATCACAACATTTTGCCTCAATTGAACAATAATTCGGAGAGCTAAAACCAACTTAATGCTATCCACGGGGTCCCGGAAAACCAAGTGTTAAGTCGATGTGAATGCGCAGCGGCAGGTGAGTAAAGCTCTCTACTTTTTGACTGTAGACTGTCTGAGTGCAGATCCTGTTTCAAAACATTTACAGGGAAAATAGCTTGTCCGTGGTGAGTGACAGAGAGCATGAAATGATGCTGCCACCTTGGGTGTCTGTGAATTTGCCACTGTTGCAGACAGACAGCATTTTACTTTTCATGACGATGATTAGAAAAACGTGTCACATTACCCCGTGTGGTGTTTTATAGCTGCGGGGTGCGTAACGGCGCTATGGGAAAGGGCGAGAAAGGAAGGGGAATTGAAAGGTGATGCGCGGTACACCTGCACAAGCCAAGCGATTGCTTTAATGGTGACGATTCCTTGCGCTTATTGGTTGGTGGCATGCTTTGTTTTGAAGTTTTAAGTTTGTGTTGGATTCGTCTTAAGGTTTAACAGTATATAACTACATCCTAGACGTATCAAAACACCGTTGCTTTGCATTATTCTAATCTACAAACAAGAAGTGGTGAAGACATTTAGTATGTGGCTTCATTTGATGTTCTATTTCTTTTATTTATCATGTATAGGCCTATCTTGTGTATATTTTGTGTTTTAAGTAGATATTGTAAATCAGCTTTAGCTAAACAATACACTTGAACCATGTACTTTTATAGCAGCCAGAATGCTGTTTTTAAACACTTGTTCTCACTCACTTATTACTAGGTCTGGTAGTCAGGCCTTCAACAAAGTGAAAAGTCAACAAAGTATATGGGACTATGTGTTTCTTCTTTCTGAATGGTAATACGGCTGAAGATAGGCATATCTTCAGAAGCAGAATATTAATATTAAGTGAGGATGTCATTAAGTCTTTTCGTAATGTATGAGCTTACTATGTTGTGTTTTTCTGGTTAGACATGATGGGGAATGTAAGTTCTCTCTGAGTTCAGCTCAGGCACACAAGCATGCCTGCTAAGCTTATAAGCCAAAATTTATGGGGGGTATAACAGACTCATTACTGCTCCAGTGAGGATAAAACACTCATAACGCTTTACTTGAATATGCCCTTCTACCCCATTCATTGCAGTGATGACAGCACACTGCTCTACAGTCAATGGCCACATCATTCCTCATTCCCTTTATAGCTCTGAGACATTTATAGGCTTCCAGAGGTTTAAGTAAGAGTTAACGAAAATCAGGATACTGGTTTTATTTAGCTGGGGGCTGTAAGTGATATCTGTGTGCGGTGCTTAAATCTGTGAGTCTGATTTGACACTTTAATTGATCTGATGACAGATTACATATTTTGCTAATAGTGACTGACTCTTACCATACAGTTGTTAGGTTTAAGACCTACGTTTTCAGTTTACAAATATTTATTAAAATATTACACCAAGGTGTAGGAGTGAAGCAAAACAGCTACATAACGAAACTTTATTTTCAATGTTAAAGTTGAAAGGAATAGCACAACACTTTCACTGCAGTCCACCATACCTCACTTTTTTTTTACTCCCACTTAACCCCATATTTCACAGCTGAACTGAAGCTAATTTAACCCAAGTTAGCCACACACAGCCCTATCCACTCGAGAAGCATGCCTAATTACCCTCAATTAAATCACTTAGCAAACGAGAAAATTACTTTGATATGAAATAGTGCACATGGAAGCGTGACGAGAACAGGCTCTGGTGGGCTGCTGGACCGGACAAATAAGCTGTGTTGAGTTATGCGGCCTCAAAGAAAGAATTTTAAGTAAGTTTATAGGGGATGTAGTTGCCATGCCCCGGGACCATAAATACAAACAAATTTCAAATAATGTAATGCTTGAAAGAGTGTTGTTTTGACATAATACAAGATTGATTTTATTCCTAGCATGATTCTGGTGCAGATTTTTATACCAGTACAAAGTGTTAAAGCTGTGAAGGAAAGGAAAGTGTTTTGAATGAGATAATAAAGGCCTCTCTGTTCTCAAGAAGGTGAATGACTCTCACCTAAGTTATTCATTTTTAATTATTTTATACTTAAAATGTAGAGTTTAGGGGCCACATTTTCTAAATATAAAACAATATGTAAATTAAATTAAATAAATAAAACTTTATTCTGTCTGTGTCTGCCCATAAAGTGTTTAATAGGACGTCAGTACACATTAAACTATAGTAGGCTATCTTTTCTCAATCACATGAAAAAAATCATATGATTGAGAAAGTGAGAGATGTTGTTTTTTGCACTTTGTGCTCACCTGTAAATGTGTTTGCAATAGACATGAACTTTTGTATGCACTTTACTCAGCTACTCCCTAGGGAAATGAGGCCTGATCAACAAAACAACTTTTACTGTACAAGTCGATGACATTGTACGGTCTAAAATTCCTTGTTAGACTGGGCCAGTGATGCAAGCAAATGTGATGTATTGACTTCTGACGCTTTATACACGCAATCTGGTTGCACTAATCTTACTTTAAGCTGTTTAGGCTATTGCTATTTTACCAGCAATAGAGCATCCATTGGTAACAATTATTATAATCACCTCCAGCCTAATATTTTCATAGCGCTTATAAATGTCCAGTTTACCTCATGCTCTGTTGCTGGAGAGAGAGGCGGCCAAGAAAAGGCGATGCAGTTAAGATAATTGCAAACAGTAGTAGTAATAACACCAGGCCCAACAGTGATAACAATTAGATTTGATTTCATTTGAGGATGCCTCCACAGCTGCTACCCCTGCCCCCCATAGCCCTCCAACCCCTCGAACAGACCAGTCTGAACCTCAGCACCTAACAACAACCCCACCCCCAACCCATGGGGCCCGTCTCCCCCTCAGATTAAAGTGGGTGTGTTAATTCGGTGGTGTAGCGATCGAAGAGCTCTGGCAACAATGGGAAATGGGCTATTGATCAGACCTGCTCAGATTAAGACTGGGGACTGGAGCTCTTTCTTGCTCTCTTTCCCTCTCCTTTTCTCTTCGTTTTCCCATCCCTCTCTTCAGTTCTCTTACAGCCTGTCTGTTCTTCTTCTTTTCTTTCCTTTTATTTCTGCCTCTCTTTCTATTTGTTGTTCCTTGTTCTATCCATTTGTGTCTAAGTACAGAGGCCTCTCTGTTCCTCTGCCCATTGCAAATAAACAGTATCTATTAGTATCTATAACAGTATTTTTTTTTTGGATGGGGGGGATGGGGGATTGTGCATGATTATACAACAGCAAAAGTTAAGCTTGATTGTACAACAGCAGCACAATTCGTCCTTTGCCAACATAACGTGGGTGTGAATCGGATCCACATTGTAAAGTAATAAACTATACAGTAAGGAAGTGGACAGTAAATCCATACAGTGCAAAGTGAGCTTTAAAAATCTCTGCTCTACCTATACGAATATCCTCAATCACTGATAATGGGATAGGTCAGTCTTCCCCCTCCCACCTAATAGATGCACCATCAGTTGTCACCACAGTCACTGACATTAGAGCAAACTACGCACCTTGCATTCATAATGCCATAGAGAGGCCTGTAATACACCCAACATTAAGGTCTATTACATGTGTCTGGGGTCGTATGTGCATCCTGTCAATGACATTTGGCAGATGCAACTTACAGTTCAGTCCAAGTAACCAGTTTGTGTGTTAGTAAATCAAACCCGATCTTGACATGCTAGTATGTGTGTGTGTGTGTGTGTGTGTGTGTGTGTGTGTGTGTGTGTGTGTGTGTGTGTGTGTTTGTGAGCAGGTCGTGTTGGGTTTCCATGTTTTATGGGGACTTTCCATAGACATAATTATTTTGATACTGTACAAAATGTAGGCCTATATTCTATCCCCTAAACCTACCCATCATAGAAAACTGTTTATGTTGTAATGCCAGTGTAATACCCATGTCATTATACAAATTTGTGTCCTCATAAAGCATATAAACACACACACACACACACACACACACACACACACACACACACACACACACACACACACACACACATTATTTTATTTATTAATGTTTTTATTTTATTTCTGTAACTCTGATTCGAATGGACTTGAAACCCTCTGTAGTCATTGTGTTCACTAGGGGGCGATATAGAGGTGCATGATGGTATTGTGGACATACAAGTCAGTTTAATATTGTTTGAGACTTCATAATTGGCAGTACCTTTGTATAGGCCTACTTTCGCTACTCAATCCATCTCTTTCATTTCATTCTCTGTATGCATCCGCTCCTAGTCTCATCATGTGCCTCCTTCCACACCCCAGTGGGTTCCATAGGTTTACCTAATGGATTATTACGTAGTCGATCAATTAAGTCATTTAAGTTTGTTAGATGCAGTCAATGGCTTGGAAAAGACCGTGAAGACTTAAAGTGATGTTTACTTCTGTTCGAGATCCAGAATCGGGATGCATGCCAGTGAGATCAACGTTAGTTTGCACTTAAGGTTTCCAGTGTTGAGGTTTTTATCCCTTTGACAGTTAAATAAATAATCCTAGATTAAGATCAAGTCCTGAAATGGCTTCAAAATTTTTAGCACGCTCTTTCATTTCATGCACCACCAGGCAAAGGTGTTAAGAATAGAAGTATAGGCTCATAGCGCCTGAGCTTGACTTGAGGAGTTGATGAAATAATCATTTTTGTTGTTGTTGTATTTAATAGGCTACATTTTACGAACTAAAAGTAAATCACTCTCTTTTAATGGTGGTGATGGGAGTGTGATTAAGTATTTTAGTGCATGCGGCTGAATGTTGAGATGAAAGTTGTAGCCTGGACATTGGACATTAAGTCCAGAATAAAAATGGACTATCTGGAGAATCGCGAAAGGGGGGCAATTGTGTATGCGAGAATGTTAGGACGAGAGTAAAGTGGATTTTCTGACGAAAAGAATGAGAGAGCGAGAGAGACAGAGATAGAGAGAGAGAGAAAGAGAGAGAGAGGAGAAGAAGGGAGGGTGGGGAGGGAGGACAACACACACACACACACACACACACACACACACATACACACGCACTTCATATACAAGACAGAGGAGCGGAAACGGGTCGAATCCTACTTCAAATTCTCTTTCCTCTCGGCTTGTCGACCGGGGAAAACAAACCGACCCGAGGCACAGCGAATGGGGATTTACTAATTAACTACTTACCGAGAGATGCACACCTCCTCAGCGCCCTCCCTCCCTCTCATTCAGTTCCCTCGGTCGTGGTTATTAGTGTAGAGGTGCTTCCACGGATCTCGGCTCCGCGCGCCCCCGGATCACACACCAGGAGAGTGAAAACGCACACGGGTTAGATATTTTCTACTTTAGACGGTTGGAGAACACGGTCAGGAAAGGCTGAGGTATGTCATGTGCACTGTTTTATAAAAACATTTATGATGACAAGATGATTTCACAAAGTGGAATTTATTTTTGAACTTTTTTGCCGTTTTAAAAAAATAGGCTACACATATTTTATGGATGCTTTTTTAAAGTTTTGTTTAATTATTTGTATTATTATAGCCTATTGTAAATATTTCAAAGTACGTTTCTTGTTCATTTATTAGCCCAAAGATGTGTTTTCGTACAATCATATTAAATTACATTATAAGGAAATACAATAGGCCTATAGGCTATATTATAAGGAAAGTATGACAAACCCTTTGAGTTTTGTGTAATTTTGAAAAGCGCTGACATCCGCGTGCACACTCGCAAACAGTCTCGCTCGTGCTGTTCTTGCCACGTCGGATTAGCTGTTAAGTGTCTCTATTTGTTAACGCTGTTCGTTGAGCCCTCACCTACACGCCACACTATCAATCAGTCAATTAAACAGTCACTCTCACGGCAACTAGAGACGTTTAATGTGGACTAAGCGCCGGGTGTGTGTGTATCCCTTCGATCTGCCAAATGACCAAGCTCAATTTACTCTCACAAGTGCATAAAGTGTGCTGCTCCATTCATTCATTCTTGTCATGTTGGCCACTGGTCAAATGCGAGCGAGAGGAGGACAAAATTCACTTTCTACTCATATTTATTTCGATACATTTTCCGTTTAGTTGCCGGTTTTGATTTCTTATGGTCTGGGACATTTTGGAGTTTGGGAAATGGAATCCTACTAGAATATTAATTATTGAAATATTAATTGAGGAGTGAGACAGAATGAGTTGGCTATGCTTAAATTGTATTTATAATAGGCCTATTAGGCATGTTACGTTTAATGTTGAATATCCTCGTAATTTGTGTGGAGAATTTAGGTTTAGGCCAAACGTTGTCAGAAATTTGGGACTTGAAAACTTTTTTTTTGTGCACCTGCGCACAAATTCAGGTCATGTCATAATAAAACAGCTTTTGCATACAGGAAAACTTTAAAACATTCTGTTCAATGTGTACCCGTTAACATCTTTAAGAGTTCGAATAGGCCGAGCCTGTATTGCTACCTAATTCGGTTAGTTCGTTAAAAGAAAAAAAAGAAAGAAAAAAAGTGTCTACCACGGCCGATACTTTGATGCATATGTTAGCACAGTATATCTCATCAATTATTACTTACACTATTTTTTTGATAAGTGTTTATAAATCAATAAACAGATATTTAGCTTTAACCATTTCAGATGCACCTCCTACTGATCTATCCATTTTTTTTTTAAATCTGCCGAAAACCTTGCGAGTTTTGAAAACTCGGGTGCTCGGGTTTTGTTTTTGCTCTTTTTCGTTTACTTTACAGCCCTGACTCGGCTCATCTCGTAAGTTCGTTTGTGACCAAGAGTTCCAGCACTGTACTAAATCTTGAAAGTGTTGAAGAAAATCATAGAAATGCTTTGAAAATGACTTGTATGCAAGATGCACTGTAAAAATATGGTTCAAAGAATTGGAATTTAAAAAAAACAACAACTTTGGGTTTAAATAGAAACGAAAACAAAAATGTAAGTTTTTGTTAGTGATTGTAAACATCGTTTTTATATATATAATCATTTATTAAATAAGCTACAATTTATTAAAATAAGCTTTCGTTGGTAATAATAATAGGCTACATACTTTTTATTTAGAAATGGTTCGTAGATTATTTTGGAAATTTGTTTAATTTGTTAAATTTAAAGTTTGATTAAAATATTTACTTTGAAAGTAGGCTATGCATCTTGTGGCAGAGTAATATTTAAATTTTGATAAGTAATTTTTGTGTGCAATGTTTAGTGAACTATACACGTAATAGATAGCCTAATATATTTATAATAATAATTATTATTATTATTACTGTTGTTATTATTATTAGTCCGAAAAAATAATTGGAGGGGAAAAAAGAAAGTGAAGACTATTTAAAGACTTGATTGAGAATCACGGGGATTTTCCACAGGAGTGATTTTGTTTGTCATTGATGTAAATATCCCTAATTGTCATTTTGAGGCTGTACCCTTGCCTTAGTCCTTGAACATGTAGGGCCCTATTGCATCTTCCGAGTTCAATGCATTCTTTACGTGTTTTCACATTATTTGATTTCAATCAAAGTAATTAACCGCAGGATGTCAGTCCACGAATTTGGACAATATCCAGAACATCCATTAATTCAATCACTTGCCCGCCTGAGCCGTTCCTCTGCGTCTCACTCCTGCGTCTATCTCTCTGTCAATATTTGTAGGAAATATTTCCGACATTAAATGGCATTTGGGGATATCTCTCCTCTCCACATCACTCAGTCACTCCCCCCTCCCTCCACCCCAGCACTGCCTTTGCTTAGTCCGCGTTACCGAAACTGCTCACCTGGCCAACTTTGTTTTAAGTCATATGCTCCATTACTTGAAAGAAGAAAAACTGCAGAAGATAATGATAATATGTAAGAATGTGTCTGACATGATTGTTAATAATAAGCATAATAATGATAATCATCGTTCTCGTCATATAGAAGGCTATTCTAACATTTGCAAGCATTTTAAAAATAAATAATTAGCTTCATACAATTAAACAATTTTAAAATAGCCTATTGTGCATTTTGTAAACATTCATACAGAAAACTAAAACTTTATAATTTAACATCGTGAAATATTTGTCCGTAGCCTATTTTTTTTTTATTTGTGAACCTTCACTCTTTACAAGTCACGGCTGAAACTTGTTTTTAATAACACTCTTTAGTTTTGGGGGGAAAAATCAAATTCAACACATTTTATGGGCTTACATTTTTTCGGCTATCTACAGATTCTCCATGATTAGAAAGGTCTTAAGATTGCATTTTTATTTAGAATGAAATGAGCGCTCCAATAAACGCACTGATTCTCTGACTCCAAAAAATAACTCAATATTGAGTTTTATATAATAATAAAAATATGTACAGCGTAAAAAAAACTATTCTTGTCTAACGTCAAACTTCATGTGCCATTTTCGCATTTATAGACCTATTTTAGCAGAATGCGGTTACTGCAACGGACTTCAGGCCAATGTCGCTTTGTAAAATTACTTAATGGGATATTTATATGAAAATTGCTCAGGAAACTGCGAGTATGTTATTAGTAAATATAACCATGTAATTACTTTTTACTCGTAGGCCTATTCAAAATTTTACTCTGCATATTACCCGACAGCTTTTTTTATCCGAAATGTTCGAGAATCTGTGTTTTAAGGTGTAAATTTAGATAGCCTACGAATTGAACAAAATGTGCAGAACAAAATTGCACAGAAATCTTACTTGTAGGAAATTCTCGGAGGGAAAGCTTTCCAGCTCTTTGCTGCCACAGCCTACAAGTGATTAATGTTGTGACGCTGTTTAACATATCATTCTATTGCAATTTTAGCTACCCACAATGCTTGTTTAAGAAGAATAGCCTAATTTATCAATAAAAGAAGAGTAAAAACACGTTTTGTAAACTTTTTTTTTATCAACAAATTATTTTTCCGTTTCAGCGCATCAATTATAGCTACTGCAGGGAACGGCACAATCTTTGCTCTTCGAAGTGGATCAGATAAAGCCCAGAGATTTTCGGTCCATCTTACAGCAGCAGCCACGGTGCCGGCTCCGGCACTTGGTTTCCGTCTGAGGCGAGGCCACTTGGGATAGCCGGTAAGTTCAGCTCCGAAAACAAACACACACGGGTCTCGCATCATTTTGCATCTCGCACATATTCTGCTTCGTAAATGTTGCTCGAGCGACGCGCTGTTTAGCCAACCCTACTGCGGTGAGAAACACATCATTCATTCACGTGAATTTGTTCACAACAGGTTGCCAAACATAAGGCTTTGGTAAGCACGGGTATTTCGAAGGAGCATCTGTGTTATTCCATTTGTAAGCACTGAAATATATTGTCACCTACAGTGAAAGTCATTTAAAAAATAGTTTCAAATATGTATCTCACAAGTTAAATGCTGAAATGGTTATGCAGTATTTCGTATCTTTATTATGCTTCCATCTTGTGTTTGTAACCATTAACATATTGTAAAGACAAATGTATTAATTTACAGATAATTCAGATACACGTTTTGTGTTCTTTAGGCTAACAATTTTTTAGTTTTTATACTACTAAAAGCAAAGGCATTTCTCTCCTTTCCTCCGAGTTCCTGCTCTGCCCCTTCTCCCTCCCCACTGTGTTCTTCCCTATCTCGTCCACCTCCTGTGCACCCCTGGTTGCTACAAACGTGTACACAATAATAACAGCAATATATATATCCATCTATCTCTCTATCTGGCTTGTCGACGGTGTGGAGAGTGCCTGGGAGCCTGAGAGTAAGGAAAGGTCAGTTAATCGATGGTGCCCAATTTGACAAATCCAAGTGAGTCTTATCATCCGCAGTATTTAGGGGCGATAGAGGGCCTACGAGATAACTGTTTAATCCTGACGGCAACTGCAAGGGGAGAAGAGGAGATAGAAATGTCTGTGAGAGAGAAAGAGACAGTAGGCTTGAGAGAAAGTTGCAGAGACTAATATAGACGAGAGGGTGTAGGTTAAATAAAAGAGTTCAGAGGTTAGACATTTTGGAACAGATAGGAGAGTGTAGAGAGAAAGAGAGCCAAACTAAATTCTAAATATATTTTATCAGTACTTCAAATTAAAGCCTTGGTTATTTAAAGGAATAATTCACCATAAAATTAAAATTCTGTCATCATTTACTCAATTCATAACGTTCTAAACCTGCACAAAAACAGCTATTGTGAAAAATGTTTTTGGTCCATATAATAAGTCATTGTGGTCCAATGTTGTTTTGGACCCCACTGACTTTCAATATATGGACAAAATCAGTTTGTTTCGTTTATTTATTTATATAGCAGCTTACAGGCTACCACAGTTCCAAAGTGCTGTAGCCTACATTGCAATAAAAAGCAACAGAACAATAAGACAAAACATAAAACCATCCATGTACTATTGTACTAAAATGCCAAAGAGTACAGATAAGATTTTAAGCGTTCCTTAAAAACATTTAGAGTCAAGGAAGATCTAACATCCAATGGCAGATTATTCCGCAATCTAGGACCAGCGACAGAGAAAGCACAATCACCCTTCAGGGATACTTCAGTTGAAACATTCTTCAATATTCTGTTGTGTTCTGTAGAAGACAGTCAAACAGGTTTGAAATGACATGTGCGTGAGAATATGGCAATTTAAAAGAACCTCAGAAAAGGTAGCTTTTTATGATTGTTCATATGAAGGACTCAAGCAAACACACACCCTAACACTTGTTGGCCATGAGAGGAGCTTAGTCAAGTACACAGCCTCCTACTCTTGTCCTCTCTCACCATCTCAATACCAGCTCAATGTAATTCGATTGAGATTAGTTGCACTGGCATGACAGCAGATCCCGTATTGCCAAAACACTTAGGAGGCAATGACAGTCTCCCATCGACATGTGCTAATACAAGACTCCACGACTGGCCATGCATCACGACTACAGCGTACACACACAGCAGAGGGGTTTGAGTGTGTGTGCACTTGTGAGTAAGTGAGCTCATAACTCGGACAGAGCTAGAGATGAAAGTAAAAGATAAGAATATATCAGCGAAGAGCATAAGCGAGACAGAGAGACAAATGGCATAACAGGATTGAGTTATAATGTGCAGAAGAAGCAGAAACTGTGCTTGGGAAAGACGGAGCAATAGACGGACAGGGAGACTGATGGTGACTGAGGTAAAGTGCGGGAGAGGGAGACGAAGAGTAAGTGGGTCGAGAGGATGGATGAGGACAGGAAAGGGAGAAGGCACAGCTGAGAAACAGCAGCTTTACAAGAGCGGAGATTAAGGCAACATGTCCCCGGTCAGTCATTAATCCGGTTTAAAAGCAATTAAGCTAAGACTCTGTGAGAGAGAGACTGAGAAAGAGAGAGCGAGATAAAAAGAGAAAGAGAAAATGTGATTATTTTGGGTTTATTTGGATCTTTAGCACATACAACTTGTGTAAGGAGTAAGGAATAAGACACAGAACAACCTTGATTATTGTCCCCAATGCTTCAGTCTTTCTGTCCAGCATTGTCTCATTCCTCATCCTTAGTGTGCATCATTGTCATTGATGTTCCAGATGTGTATCACGGGCTGCAGGTCGACACAGGGCCTCACCACATGTGTAATGTTTCTGCGTCCATGGGGAGATTGTGGTACAGATAGCGCTACCACCTGACAGATACACAACAGAACATAAATCACATCTGGAAGCTCTTGCATGCACTCAAAGAGACAGTTTTATCACACAGTCTGTTCTACAAAGTAATTAACAACTATGCAAGCAGGGAAAGGTCAAAGCAGAGAGATGCTGAATGGAGAGTGAAATTCAGATTCAGAGTCCTGTGATTTAAAAAAAAAAAAAATATATATATATATATATATATATATATATAAACATGTTCAGATTTAGTCTTTAAATTGACCACCCATTGTTGGGGAACAGAATCATTAAGGCTTTCGGTGACTTTAAGGCTCGTTTACATTTGTCAGGATTATGCGCCTTTTAAAATTGAATTGAGAGTGCATTTTCAATTAAGTTGCTGAATTTGAGTTGAGGCAGCAAACAGGATGCAGAATTGCATCCGAATTCAAGTGAACTGAAATTCAAAGAACAAATTTTTAACTTGAAAATCAAGTTTGATTAAGGCAAACTTTAAATGTTGACTTGACATGGCCTCATTTGAAAGTTTTGAAAAAAGCTTTGAAGTTTGAAGGTTTGTAAGCCAAGATATATATAGATAGATGATAGATAGATGATAGATAGATAGATAGATAGATAGATAGATAGATAGATAGATAGATAGATAGATAGATAGATTCCTCTTCCTGTCATTTTCGATTCAACTTCCTGTTTTTGACCAATTCAGTCAAATTCACACTCGTTAATTGAAAGGGAGCCAGTTCTTCATTTCTGAATATTGCCCAACCCTGACATATGTATTATTGGTTGCACCATTGGGTGCATTTTATTTCATTTATTTAACAGGGACCATGCACAACACAGATGTTGTGCCAGAGTTAGCAACATTTTTGTTTCATCTTCAAAAAAGTAAGTATTTGTGCTGCCTTAAAGGTGACCTATAATTCAAAATTGAATTTACCTTGGTATAGTCAAATAACAAGAGTTCAGTGCATGGACATGACATAGAGTGAATCTCAAACTGGACTGTTTTCGCGTTCTCATTTAATTCACGTTTATGAAAAACACCTCTGAAAAACGGTCGGTTCTCCACACAATACCGACTGTGACGCAATAGTCGGGATCATTAATATGTACGCCTCCAAATATTTGCATAATGCCAGCCCTCAATGCCAGGTGGATCTGCGCAGCCGAAGCTGTTTCCTCAACTTGGGCCAATACAGAGCTGGCCTCGGATCGAGCTACCAAGCAACACTTTCTGATGTGTAATTGTTCAAGTTCAGACAGGTAATCTTTCTCTCAAAATCGTTCAATACTGTTTATGCATCTGTAAGTCAAGCCAGCGACTAAAATATCAGCTTCACATCGTTTCTTTTAGTAGGATGAAAATAATCGTATTTAAATTGTGAACAAATTATATACAGAAAGCGATTAAAGAACAATCTTTCCACACAGCGCAAGTTTATCTGGACACTTGCCAAACTCGTTATGAAATCAATGACGCACGTTACTGCACAACGAAGCTCTTACTGTATTTACATCATCGTGTTTGCATTGGGGAAAGCAGAGAGAGAGCAGAAACTGCTTTGCAATGATAAGATCTTCATTCTCGCGATCAACAGACTGTCATCTGCTCAATGCTCATCACGGCAACATTTTATGTGATGGGAATAGATCTAAATACTTTAAAAACATCTCACGATTCGTTAATCTCGATAGCTGTTATAGTAAAAACGTATAATAGCAGTAGTAAAAGTATTGGGGAGAGAGTTTCACAAGTAATGCGTAGCTTTTTCATATGCAAGCATGTCAGCCAATCACAGCAGTGGCCGCGGTTACACTGAATCCCACAGCCATCCCAAAATTATGATTATTTTTTATCTAAAAAACATACTAACATTATAAGGGTAACCCAGGAAACATAAAAAAACAAAAAAAAACATTCTAGGGCACCTTTAAAAATGTACGTTTATTCAGCTTGAAATATAAAGTTCTACTTAGTGACAACTTGGATATTTAAGTTGACTAAACCTAAAATTTTAAGGCAGCACAAACACTTACTTTTTTAAGATGGAACAACATTCTTTTGTACAGTGTATATATAATTTGCATCTGTGGTCCACATTAGTAACATTGGACAAAGAAAGAGAGAGATATCTTTCAAACATGACGGATGAAGTCCGTCTCATTTTCCACTTTACCCAAAGTGAAAATACAAAAGTGTTGACATAGATTTTGTGGAGCGTTGTTCATTGTTGACCAGGATGGAGTGCTATCGACTGGCTCTTCCTGCTGAGGGATCGCTGTGCAGCCCTGAGGCCAAACCCACAGTGGCATTTAATACACTGCACTGGTGACCATACTGCCACACTGCTCACGGTGTGTCAGTGTGAGTGTGTGTGTGTGCTCTTATAGACTCAATCACACACACATATATACTCACTCAAGTTTAAATCTATTCAAAGACTACATGCAATTCTTCAAAAAGACAAACAAGAAGGTCTCTTGCTGCAACCCGGTCACACTAAATGCGTCTCTATAGTGTTTATCGTGCAATTTATACGCGAAAATTAGATTTTACGTGCCATTTTCATGAGATCGGGCTGCTTTGTGAGAGTCTCTTTTTGAATGAAAAAACAAAACAAAACAAGGAACTGGGTTAGATGTCTCTAAAATGTAAAGATGTAAAAGGGGACAAAGAAGAAGAAGGGGGACAACATGAGAGAAAAAGATGCCACAAAGACAGCCTCTGGGTAGGATCTAATTTGCAAAAAAGGAGGAAGCACAGAAGAAGTTGTTCACTAGGGAGACAGAAAAAAAAGAAAGACAAGGGAAAGACAGAGATACACAGATGGGAAGGAGAAAAGGGGAGGGGGGTAAAATTTCCATCAGGTTTTCAATTGGGGCGGATCAATAGTGTATTAGAGCTCACCTTGACCCCGCGTCTCCCCCCTCTCCTTACAGGCCAAGTCACTTGCACACACAGCAGGGGGCTGCAGAGGGACAGTGACTGCATTACTGACTCCCTCACAGCAGCCGAAGTGGCAGAAAATGGCACAATAAAAACGGGAGAGAGTGAACGAAAGACTGAGACTGGTGCCTGAGTTCTCTGTGAGGCAGAGCGGCCTGCCGAGCAGTGGTTGAAATATGAAACAAGCTGATTTATTAGATATTTCTGAATTTACCTGCCTTTACAGATTTATAAATCTGCATGTACACACACATACACACACACACACTCGCGAGAACGCTGCAGACTGCATTTGCAAAGAGACAGTGAACTTCAATACACTTCGGAGGCGGAGGCAGGGGGCAGCGGGCACAAAGGGATGGGGGGAGAGGTTGAATGAAAAAAATTGATCTGGGAATTTAGCATTTAGACACAGTTTACAAAGCGATATGGAGGGAAGGCAAAAGAGCACAGGGGACCGGAGGGGCCAGACACTTAACTTTACAATTGGTCAGCATCACCCAGTCGACTCGGATGCAAAACATGGAAATATCTGGTGGGAAAAGCTCCTTTATTTTTATTTAATACGTCATTTAATACTCTTCTGCTTGTAGCACAAGTGAATGGCTTTCCTTTGCCTTTTTGTGAACTGGTTTGACGACTTTGAAATGTATGTTCCTTAGACGACACTGTAAAGACATTATTAAGACTTCACGTCTGCTATCGTTTTGTCGAGACGCTGAGGTTGTGCCGCTCAGATGAGAAGTTTTCTCCAGGCGTTTCCTCAACTACTGTTGGCTTCACACTGTTTCGCTCAGTCACACTTGCACACACAGCGACTAACAACAAAACAGAGGTGCGCATGCAGTGTCCCTACTGCTGAAGGGAAAAAAAGAAAAAGAAAAAAGGGAGAGAGAAAAAGAAATCGATCGCCGGGGATAGCGGTGCGCGTCGGAGGATCGTATCTTGTCAAAATAATATATTACCCTCATCCCCGGCTGATCGATGCGGCGGATTAGGGACGGAGGGCTCGCTCTCCCCTCCTCTATCTCTCTTTTTCTCTCCCTCTCTCTGCCTGCCGTTCCTTGCAGTTTAATATTTACCTCCGTGAAGGAACGGGCGCGACGGCGCTCACTCTTAATTGATTCCGACACTTGGGGCTCTGTGCTCGGGCTGCGGAAGAAGGCGGGAGGGGTGGCTGGAATGTAGAGAGTGTAAGAGGGAAGTGGTGAGGAACAGGCAAAAGAAATGAGGTGAATAAAATAAGGCATAAAGGTACGAGTTGATTCATATGCATGTAATATGCATTTGAAGTTTCTATATTTGAATATTTTGTTGCTTATATATTTCATATCAAATGTTATATGGGTAGGGGTACAGAAAATATAAAGAGATGTGAAGCTACAAGTTCCACCTCCCATCTTAGCCTACAAGTTACAAGATGGCAAATGAAACAGAATGTCAGGTAAAAGAAGAGATGTAAATGAGAAATGAGAGAAAAGTAACACGGATGAGCCAGCAGAACAAATAAAGGAAATGGCAGAGAGAAAAATTTAGACACAGTGATGAGTGAAGAATGAGTGTTAAAAAATAATTAAAAACAGCAAAAATAAACTTGAATGCTTCCTGCAGAAAAAAAGTGAAGAATTCACTTTTAAGAGGCATTTCAAGATTCTTTTTTAGTTTAATGTTTGGGCTCAGTAAAAGTTTTTTTTTTTTAATGCACAGTTAGGATGCATTAAATTGATCAAAAGTGACAGTAAAGACTTTTACTTATAGTACAAAAAAACTTTGATGATGATTATCAAAGAATTCTGAACAAATTTATCACGGTTTCCACAAAAATGTTAAGCAGCACTGTTTTCAACATTGATAATAATGAGACATGTTTCTTGAGCCTATAATCATCAAATCAGAATATTAGTATGATTTTTGGAGGATAATGACACTGAAGATTGAAGAATATTTCACAATATTACTGTTTTTTTTACTGTATTTTTGATCAAATAAATGCAGTCTTGGTAAGCATAAGAGACTTATTTCTAAAACATAAAACAAATATTACCGACCCCAAACTGTTTCTATATTTTATATTACATGTTCAGTGATCGGAAGAGATAAATGAGACAAACGTAAAACAGAGGAACCTGAAGAACAAATAGAGGAAATTGCAGAGAGCAAAAAATAGACACATTGAGGTAAAGAGAAAGAAGAATGAGCATCAATAAGGATGACAAAGATAAGAAGCAAAAAGAAACATGCATGGCAAGAGAACAGAGGGCAACCATAAAGAGAAAGCAAAAAAACGAGGAGGGGGAGAGAACAAAATTGTGAGGTGACAGAGTAATATAAAGAGGGATAGACAGAAAACAGAAACGATGAAGGGAGACGGAGAAAACAAGAGAGGCACCATATTTTCCGTTGAAGGAACTCAGCTGTCATCTTGTTCCGCCAGCACAGAGCGTAGCTATAAAATACAAGAGCCGGGCAGGCCACACTCAATGACTTATGTGTATATCTAGGCTTTGTCAATATTTCTTTCTGGCTCCCCACTTTCTCTGTTTCTGTCTCTCTCTCAAATGTTATGTGGGTGTCACGTTGCCCTAAACCCGTAGAAGCCATGGACAACTTCTGATGTGATTTTCATACACAGACAGTGACAGATTGTTAAAACTGTTTGTATGATGGTGTAATTATTTTTGTAGGCTGCATGATGCTCAGACCAATCTAAGTGTTGTATATATCTTACAACATCTATTTTTCTATATTATTCTGATATAGCATTATATGGGCTATTCACCCAATAATGAGAATTCTGTCATCATTTATAATGTTGTTCCAAATCTGTATAATTTTCTTTCTTCTGCTTAACACTTAAGACAACATTTTGATAAATGTGTTAGTGTTTTTTTTTTCCGCTCGGTACAATGAAAGTCAATGGGGTTCAGTGTTGTTTATGACCCCTTTGACTTTCATTATATGGACAAAAACAGGACACATTTTTCAAAATATCTTTTATGTTCCACAGAAAAAAAACGATATTCTAATTTTTTTGTGGGAACTATCCCTTTAATAATATGAATATTATATTCCTTGCAGATAGTTTCATTGGCAACTTCAGTCCAAGGTCTCGGTGCACTCACTATAGGTCAGGCCACACACTAACATCACATGCAACTCAAGTTGTGTTGATGCCAATACACAGCCTCTCTTTTCGTGGGTTTATTGGTTTTGAAAACAGAGGTACGCCATTGAGAACTATTGTGAAACAAAGCAGATTGCAAACAAAAATGCCCTCATACATTCATCTAGCTGACTTGTCGAGTTTCTTTTTCTCTTTGTCTTCGGTTTCCCTTCCATCTCTCTTTGTATATAGGCCTACGCACCTCCATTTGCTCTCTCCATTCATCTCCCTGCTGTTCCCCCTCCTTGTTCATCTCTCTCTGTATTTCCTCATCTCTGGTCTTTATTTACCGGCGCTGCGGCGCTGGCTGTGGCAGCTCAGGGAGCGGTAACAGAAGTGTCAGGTGTCATTATTCGTCTAATTCAGTAATCCGTCATCGCACACTCCCTGTGTGTATGACGTATTATACATGGACACAGTGGGTGTAGTAGGCGCTGTGGTGGAGATTCGATTTGACACGCGCAGAGGTGGGCTGTTTGGTTGAGGGGGGGCAGGGGGGGCGGGGGGGTACAAGAGTGGAAATAAGGTCCCGAGTTTGACTGAAGACAAAGGGTAGTAAGAGTTATGTGTGAAAGAGGTTGTGGGTGGCCCTATAGTTTAAAAAATTGTGTTTTATTTTAGAACAATGTCTCTTATTTTATGAGAGAATTTTAACTTAAAGAGATAGTTCACCCAAAAATGGAAATCCTCTCAGCATTTACTTGCCCTCATGGCATTCCAAACCTGGGGTGCGTTTGCCATACAACAACATAACTCGCTGCTTGACTACCATAGTATGATGTATCGTTGGAGAAATGAACTAGTCACAACTGATTCCCCAAACCAGTAACATGGTCGCACCTCCATCGATTGAACCATGTTGGTTCAACAATTTAGGACTATTGACTTCACATGCAGGTGGTGGAGTAATATCTTCTGCTAATTAATCGATTCAAGATTGCAATTAATGTCAGATTACTGCTACTTTAACGTGCATGGCATGAGGCCTACTTCACTTTTTTGTTCTCGTCTTTTTGTTTTATTTGATGTTTGATTCATCGTGAGTTCCCTAGCTCTACGTCTTGCTCAGGGGTTCCCTTACGTATTTATGCACATGCATACTCTTCAAAAAGGGTGCTGATTGTTGATATACACTAAAATATATAGATTGAAATGTATATATTTATATGGGATAAAAGATATAGAATGCACTGAATGTTAGCTTGCTTATTGTGTCCAAGAGCATGTTCATATTAACATGGTTCTAGCCACAGGTCGAGAGTAGTTCCAACCATACAAGGTTGCAATGCTGTTTGCAAATGTTCGTTGGAACTATAGTTGCAGCAAATTAAACCAAATCATTGAACTACTGTATGTTGGTAATGACAGAACTTGCGACCATAGTTGATAACAATGCTTTTGGGAAATACACTAATGTTTGACTTTCTTTCTTCTGTTGAACATATATTTTGAAAAGTATCTCAGTTGTCGATTTTTGTTCATACAATGAAAGTCAGTGGGTTCCAGTGTTGTTTTGGATCCCATTAACTTTCATTGTCTGAACAAAAAGAGTTAAAAAATGGTGACAGAATTTTCTTTTTTTTAGTGCTAATGCTCCTGTAATCCCAATCCAATTCCTTAAAACTTGGCGAATAAGGCACTTTCTGTTTCTGAAAGTAAATAGGATAGATTGCTTTGTGGTTATTGTAATCATCTTCTATATTCAAATGTAACATATTCAATTCACATTTATTTGTATAGCACTTTTCACAATACACATCGTTTCAAAGCAGCATGTTTCAAAACATATCAATATTCACATTCAACTGGCTCAAGATAATAGAACTTAAAATCACACTCTCCATTTCAGTTTCTTGTATCTCAACCATAACAATGTAGAAAAGTTTTTTGTTTTAAGTTTAGTTTAGTTTGCTTTTTGGGCTTATTTTGAATAATTATTTGCATATGTTGAATTTGTTTGGTTCATAGCTCTTTTTTTACGTGTCCCAATTGGTTTATTGCCAACTTTTCCCACTTCTGATGAAGAGCCATTGGGCTCGAAACATCACCTGTGGTGAGAACATGAAATAAATATTTTTCTATTTTCGCAGCCTTAACCACAAAAAGACATAAAGTTTTTTTTTTTTTCACAGTGCAAAAGTATAAAAGTTTTGATCCTCAGATTTAAACAATCCTGGGTTGTTTCAATCCATGTTTGGGTCAAATGTGGTCAAACCCAAGCGTTGGTTTAAATTAACCTAATTTCTTCATTTAAACCAACGTTTGAGTTTGTCCATATGTGCAAAAGTGTATATAAAAAGTGCCCCCAAAATGTTTTTCAGTATTTACTTTCCCTAATGTCACTCTAAACATATGACTCTTCCATGGAACACAAAAAGTGAATTTTGACATCTTTAAAGGTTTCGCATCCAGCTGGGTGAAGATCGAAATGACCAGATTAGAAGTAAAAGTTATAACAATTTATCAGTTGATTAAGCCAAGTGAAATCAACATTACAGTGTTTCCAATATTATCTCCCTTCAATGGTGCTGTAGCTGCTCACCAAGGCTTTCTCAATTTAAAATGGACACACTCCATCACTGACAATCACTGTTTTAATGAGTCTTGGAGTTAGCAGCAGTGTTCTTTAAAAGTAATGAAAAATACTGAAAAAAAACTGATAAATTGTTATAACTTTTACTTCTACTCTGGTCTTAAGGGCTTTTTCGATCTTCACACAGCTGACTGCGAAACCTTTTAAGAATTCAAAGTTCCCTTTTTGTGTTCCATGGAACAAAGTGTTTGGAGTATCATTAGGGAAAGTAAATAATGAACAAAATTTGGGTGCACTATTTTTATATACACTTTTGCAGAAAATATGGACAAACCCAACTGCAGAGCCAAGGGTAATTTAAACCAACAGTTGGGTTTGTCCATGTTTGACCCAAACATGGGTTGAAACAACACAGTATTTTTAGAGTATACAGTGAGGATAATAAATGCAGCAGTAACTCTCCAAGTCTACAGTCCTGCTAAAAATTTCAAGAGCATTGCAGTCTTCTGCTCTTAGTGAATTTTAGTGAATTTCATAGGGACGCACATAAAACATTTGAGGATTAGAAATTAGAGAACTTTTCAGTGTTCCAAAGGGTCTAAAATGCCCAATGCAGTGATTAAGATTTAGATGGTAAAGAAGATGCTATGGTGTTAAAATTCATGTTGGGAACACCTGCTCCATCCTGGAGTTTTGTTAAAGGGTTAGTTGCAGTTAGTGATAATTTATTTCCTGTGCCACCATTGCTTTGCCATCAGCAAATTTGGGAACAGTCACATCTGCCAGCTCCTTTTGGGATAAACAGATTTGTCATACTCAAGCCTACAAAATACCTCTACACCAGTTAGTTTAAGGAGTCTGAACCTTTTGATTTTGATCCTTGGATCATGATCTCTGGTTGATTTGGCGATGCAAAATGCTCAATATGTGAACAGCCCTTTACTTGCAACTTTAATGGATCTTTCTCTTTACTATTTATCAGAGACAAGGGACACTTAATGCATATCCTAATACATATTGATCATTGCAAAATCATTGATAGGTGTGATACAACCTTTTGAACATATTGGTGGAATTTTTTGCCTAGTTCAACAGATTATGACCTGAAATGCACTCAAATTCTAGTTAAGATTGATCTATGTGTTGGTTTGTAAAACAATCAGTTAACCATCACACTGGTGTGCAATACCTCACAGAATAAACAACATCACACAGTTTCAAAAGACACAAGGCTAAGTAAAAAATTGGGCCTACACAAATGTAATTTTTCCATGAATTAATTTCTTTAGGACTCTGATTTGCACAATTTTCAGGAAACCATGCATGCTGAACTCACACTAAACATGGATAACAGTTTATAATAATCCTCAATTCGCACCCTCAATTCCTCTATGTTTAAAAAAGTTCCTGTCTGGTATAGCAAGATCTAAGGTTCTTAAATATGTTCAGGATTCAGTTTCCCAAAGCAGTAAAAAAAAAAAAGAAGAAGAAAAAAACACATGCATCTATGTAGCCTATAGCATAAACGTCCGTGAATAAACGTCAGCCACGGATAACTCGTAAATATATTAGGCCTACTTGCGCAGAGCTTTTTCGTTTCTTGAATATCGCCTTGAATAGCCTATCACAGACCTGCTTTAATGTGACAGACAGTAAGTTAAACATGTATCACTTGCTATTTATTTATAGTTATTCTTAATTAAGATATTACTTTTAGCAGTGACCCTCCTCATAAATAAATGAAGTTACGCGTGTCATCCTCTTCTTTCAATGGTAAGTTCAGATCTGCTCCAGTCAGTCAGGTGCCACATTGTGGCTATTTTGGCGAATTGTCGAGCCCCTTACAATCATATACATCTCATCTAATCACATCACATTTGTTTATTTTAAGCCAAATTGATTCATCTCTATGCAGTTGAAGATGAACATTCCTGAAACTTAACCAATAGTCACAATTATTTTATGTTCGCTAAAAACTCGACAAATTACATTAATCTTAGTGGTATTTTCGTGCTGTTGTGTTAGGGAGACAAACTCCCTGAGATACAGTATTGGTGAAGGTTTTGTTCAGCCCCTTTGAACCTGACAGCTCCTGAAACAATTTACTTTTACCCGCTAGTCTGGGAAAACCTGAACCCATAGTTCGGATCGCGTCACAAATGACACACGCACAGCCATGCGCGTCTGATGGACCTTCTCATCAGAGACATTACTAGTAGAGAATTGCGTTGCAGTTACATCATGATTTATATGCTGATTAATTCAAGATTTTCGGAAGGAAATGTACATAAGTATCAGTCTGACACAACTGTGATAAACTTACCAAAATCGTATAGGCTATTATTATTAGGCCTACTATAAATATAATAATATTGATATTGTTTTTGTGTGTGTGCTATGCAGAAACAACACCTGAAAGGAGTAAAACCTGCCTATAAGACGTCCTTCCTTTATTGAGAGATTCTTGCGTGCCGGTAATGAGACGTGCCGAGAACTTCAAACAAACGGAAAAAAGAGAAATCCTTGCGGATCTCTGTTACAAGAGAGGGAGAGAACAAATCAAAGTGTTTACTGAACGCATCTTTTTTTGTGTGTGCAAATATCCATATTAAAAGCGACTTAATCGCAGATTTGACATGCAAAAAAAATAATAATTC
Organism: Rhinichthys klamathensis goyatoka; assembly: GCF_029890125.1. Taxonomy (NCBI): domain Eukaryota; kingdom Metazoa; phylum Chordata; class Actinopteri; order Cypriniformes; family Leuciscidae; genus Rhinichthys; species Rhinichthys klamathensis. Next base: position 366,569 of record NW_026606783.1, read on the forward strand.
TGAAGCCACAAGACAAATGATAAATTACTTTCAACACTACTAACCTCACACATTAGAATAAATAGTTGTGTGAATGAAAGGGCGATAGATAAAAACAGCAAAAGTGCAGAGACAGAAGTAGGACTCCAGTAGCACACCGGGAGATTGATAGTGTGCGCTGAGTTCGGGGCAGGGCAGTCACTGTTTTAGCCCTCGGAGTAATCCGACACTTTATCACCATCTTAATGACAGAGAGCTCCAAAGAGGGAGGAGAGCACAAAGGAGAGAAGGGTTAAGTAGGTGTGTATTCACCCGAGTTATTAGCATATGCTTGAGGAGAGAGCGAGGGGGAAAAAGCGAGATGAAGAGAGAGAGAGAGAGAGAGAGAGAGAGAGAGAGAGAGAGAGAGAGAGAGAGAGAGAGAGAGGGGGGGGCGTTCTACGAAAAAGTAAAGGAGGAAAGGTGACGAAGGAAGAGCGTCGTGAATGTGCGCTCGTCAAAGACAGGCGTATAGGCCTGATGATGAAAGCTTTATTAAAGTAAACGAGCTACCTGAGCCCTGGACTAACCTCTGTGTGACGCACACTGCCAAGAAGGACAGAGAAGGAGGAGGGACAGGTGGAGGAGGAGGAGGAGAAGGATGGAGGGAGGGAGGGCATAGAGTAAAGTTCAGAGTGTGAAATTCCTGACTGACGTCAAAAATAGAGAAACGACAGTGAGAAAAGTTGCAGGAAATGAGGGCGGAAATATTACCCCCCACACGGATTAAACAAATTGTTTAGTATTGGAACAGAAAATATGTTAAACAAGACGATGCTCTTGTTAAAAAAAAAAAATCCTTTAATTTCATAGAGACACCGTTTTATGTAAGAATGCAAAGAAAGGCCATTATTTTGCATCGCTCTCTTGTTTTTGTACTTCTCTTGTTAATTCAGTTAATCACGAGACCTTTTTATTTATTTATTTATTCTTGCCACCCTCTTCCCTTTTTTATCTCTCTCTCTCTCTCCAACGATTATCCTGCCGTCTAATTAGAAATCGATACTGTGAAGCCGGCGGGTATTTGCGATGTGTTTGTGAATGTTGAGAATTCCCTGGACAGAGGTAGATAGAAGAGGAAGAAAAGAAAGCGCGCGCGGGCACTCACACATACACTGCCGAACAGAGACACACTTACGGCTTCGAGCTATTCGTTTTTTAAAAAGCTGGAAAAGCACACACTAAACAAGGAAAGAAAAGAAGAGCTTCCCTTTTCTGCGCAAGGTACTGAGGCATGTGCAGCTGGGATTTTTATGCAAACAACGATTCGGGACTTGATAATGAGAAGTTGCATCATGGCTATAAATCTCATTTGTAGCCTACACACACAGATGGACTAAGGGGACAGTGGAAATGATGTCATTTAATAATGCATTTCATTTAAAGAACTTACCATTAGCCTATATGCGTTTCACACTTGAACTTAATGTCCTCGCATTTTTTAGTCGTGTTTCCGTTTCAAAACTCATAAAATGATTAGGCATACTATAGGCTACTAAAAACATGTACGCCTATTAGTATTTACTATATAAATAATTAGGCTAGCCTATATTTAGCTATAGGCCTATAGATTAATTCATTTGTTATTTAGAATATAGGCTACGCATTGATTTTAGTGATTGTAGCTACAATTTATGCTACTTATTAGGCTATATTATGATAGTGGATTATTTCGTTTTGTATATATTATAGTCATCATCAGTGACATGGGGTCATAGCTTCTTCCCCTCCCAATGAGATGTGATCTGAATTCTCTGCGATCCAGGAGACGGAGGCGACGGGTTAGCGCTATTATTGCGCTGGCAATCGAAGTTAAACGAATTAGCAGCTCACGACGCCGATGTGGAGAAAAGAAACAGAGAAAAGAATAGGACCGCGCACATTTATTAGTTTAGCTCGCACCGAATCCGTTTTACGCCAAGGTTTTCTCTTTATTAGCTCCCACCGTAATGTGTTTGTGTCTGTCCTTACTTGTGATTGCAATGTCCTTTTTGCAAAATTGTTCTCTCTCTCTCTTTTTCTCCGTGGGGAAATGTCAATTTAGATAGCCTACTATATAACACTTTTCACTATAGACTTGTTTGTTTAAAAGCAGAGCCAGCCATCCACTATTACATTATATTTCATCAACCTATCCGGTGGGGAAGGCTGATTTCTCTACATTTCTCGTGTTCAAGTTTGAATCCGTCCGTGTGCCTTTCCACTTGAGCCTCTCATTAAACGTCGCCATAACCCCCCCCCCCCCCCCCCCCCCCCCCTCATTTATACGCGCCTTGCCCATGGCTATATGATCGCAAAAATGTGTTTACAAAACTCGCTCTAGCACAGATCAAACCGCTCCATCGAATCAAAGAGTTTGAAACAGAGACAGAGGGAAAGAGAGGCTGGAGCACAGGGAATATGAGCAGGGTTCGTGTGTAATCTTTAAATTCTCTATGTGTTTTGTGTGTGAGCCTGTTTGAGTGCGTGTGTGTGTTGGTTTCTGTGTTTTCATATTTTTGAATATGAGGAGATCAGCAGGGGCTAAACACAGAGTGATGTGTGTCCAACTTGGATATTTACTTGTTTTGGCAAAAACAAATGAATCGCAGGTATCTAAAAAAAAAAAACTTTTTTTATTAGCATGCACCTAAACAGAGCATTAAATATTGATTCACTTTTCTTTGTCAGCACAATTTGATCTATTCAAACTGCCATATTAACATACTAAATGCAAAAAGTGGGCAAGTGCAATCTGTTTCTACTTTATATAGCCTAACCCCTAATTATTTGTGTGTGTGTTGTTTGTGTGTGCGCGCGCGTGTGTGTTCGTGTGATCTATAAGTGATTCGGTCATATCAAAAAAAATTTTTTGCCACACAAAGCAGATTTTGTAAATTAAATGTTGCAAACACAATCTGACAATTGCTGCACTAGTATTATTTTTGTAAAACTGAATACTTCATGTACTAATATCTAAATGTTGCTAGAAATAGTCAAAGCTGCGCAACACCTCCTAGAGACATCAGATTGCAGGAAGACACGAGTCTGTCACAGATGACACCGTTCAGAGGAAGCACAAGACAGAAAGCCAAAATGCCATGCTGATTCTAAATGAGGTATCACATACATTTTCTGATACATAGTTTTTGCACAGTGCCTATGGATGAAAATGAAGCAGTTATTAGAAAGAATAAGAAAGGGAACAATAAGTTGTTAGTAGTAATTAGTTGCCTAGTAGTTTGTCAAGCCAATATAAATAGAAGTTAAGGGGACAGAAGGTGTGTGTAAGAGAGAGAATGAAAGGGTAACGAGGGATGAGGGGGCAGACAGACAGGCATGTGGAGCGATTATAGCAGGGTTTATGTATGAGCTATTGATTGAGTCGGTGGTGACTTCTTGAGTGGTTAATTCGGGAAGTGAGAGCGATAGAGAGAGTAACTCACTGACCAGAGGGAGGAGGGATAAAGAGAGGGGGATAGCAAGTAGGAAGAATGCGCAATAGGCCTATAGTTGTGGCTTCTGTCCTGTAGAATAGGCTACATGTACGATAAAGACATATGAAGGACACATAAAAGAGCAGGATTCATTAGCCTAACTGCGTGGTTGCTTCTTTTTTTAGTGGGATTTAATGGAGTATCATCTGGTGTTCAAATGCACACGCTGTGATCTCAAGACCTTGAGCAGTCTGCACTTCACTTCTTCACCACTCTCTTTCTCCAGATACTTGTACTAATTAGCTTTCCACACATTTTAAATTAACATCAAGCAGAGCCAAAAAGTTCCCTGGTGCACCATTTAAACAATAATTTGAATCAGAATTAATGTCTTGGGTTTCCGCGTAAAATTGATTTTTAAAAATGCACGAAGGGATAGACAAACATGAAGATTTCAATTATGACGCGAGCTTAACTCACTTGTGTACATTTTAGGTCTACTGGGGAAATTAGTGGAGACTGAGAGAAGTTTACTTTAAAATATTTTATTTTGTTTGGGAGTTACCACGGTGTTCATATGGTGCATAGGCTGACTTGCCTAAAACAGCGTCATATGCTGAACTCGCTAAATTAGTTTGTTTATCTTGTTTTTGTAGGGCGTTATAGCCTACCTGCTCAGTGCTCATTGTAGGAAAGTAAACAATCGTTGACAATTCGTTATGATGTCACCTCACAAGACAACGGCAGATGTATCGAAGTACGAGCGCGCGTGTTTGTGTGAAGTTTAAGGTCCGCTCGGTCTCCCGCGCATTTTCCTCTTTCTCTTTCCTTCTCTCTTCCCTCTCGCGCAGGTTTTGATCTCTCAGCCGCGAGATCAAAGGCGCTCTCTGGCTATTAGTCAGCGAGAGCCATTGATCCCACATCGATCCACGCGAGACACAGCCGCCCCGTGAACACCGTACGAGGCTCCCCAAAGCTCTCCCGCGCATCGGGAGGGAAAGCGAGCGAGGAGAGAAAAGGAGCTTTAAGGGGGGCGATGTGTGTGTGTGTATTTTTCACTGGCGCGGGCAGAACCAAGCTCGAGCTTTTTCTTTGCCGCGGGACATGAAACAATGAGGCTCGAGCCGGTTTTAATAAAGCGCGCTTTCCCTCCTTTCAACTCTCGCGCGAGGCGGACAAGTCGGCAACGGAGAGCGATCGATAATTAATGACGATGAATAATTTAACCCTATCGATTGATACTTTTTCTCCGTCTTTTCCCCCCTTTTTCCTTGTATCTTAAGTCCGATGTTCTATAAGAAACTGATGGGCTACCATATCGCACGCTCGCTTCTATCATCTATCCTAAAGTTGAGCAAGTACTGTTCCATCTCTCTCTTTTTTAACAAGTTTCCTCAGTTTTCTCATCCGCAAGTGCCAAGCACCGCCGAAACTTCGCTTTCACGGTCTCCTTACCTTATTATCTCAATTATTGGGTTTCGTATCTAAAGTAACTTTGAAGTGTTAGGAAAGATGATCGCTGGAGAGTGGTGTAAACACGGGGGTGAGACGTAAATGACGTCTTACTCACGTCACGTAACCAACTAGAAATGTGTATGTACAAAAAAAAGTATATATATACAGTATAGGCCTATATGCTATATATATAAAGCATTCAGGGCAAAAACGATTTTGAATTGATTTTGAATATTAACAAAAAAAAAATCAATTACATGCTACATTTAGGCGGATATTTCTTTTGTTTCCATACTGGTTTTTGAAATAAAATGTTTAAAATGAAACCATTTACTGTAGGCCTACATTTGATCACCACAATAAATAAATCCACAAAGTTTATTGGATGTTAGTTTAATGTTAATACTTAACAGTTAAGGCTAGTTAATACTTAACATTACAGTTTAAGAACAAATTCTACTTCGATGTGAAACAGATATATGAAAATATGATGTCAATGTTTGAGACACACATGCAGTGCAATAAAACAAAAATGTGTAACATTCTCTGGTCTCTCTCAAATTGCAAATTCAAATAACTGGCATAACATGGACCATGAAATGAAACCTACATTTATAACACTGCCTTTATAGAAATTCCTTAAGCATCCAAACCTTTTGTAGAGAATTTAATGTGATCAGATCTTTGCATGCTCGAGCCGAGAGACAAAGATGTCTCCCCTATATATGGGTTGTTAAGAGTTATTATGAAATTTGAATAAATATGTACACATTTGTTAAATAAAGGTCTCATAGATTTTTGTGAGCCGCCTGAAAATATTTCCATGTTTATGTGTTTGAACTGTCATTTTTGTATCGTGTGCACAATTTGTCAGATGCGCCCCATCTCAAGTTCTCCATCTTGACCATATTTCCCCTTACCCCTCTCTTCCCCTGCTTCCTTCTTCATAACAAACACACAAGCCAGTCCTTCTGTTCTTTGACCCTGAGGCTGTGCAGACTGTCAGAGTAGAGTCAAGAGAAATCGAGAGATGGAGAAAAAGTAAAAGAGGGATCGAGGAAGGAGCAGTGGGGGGAGAAAGAGGGGCGAGGGTGTTCAATAAGTCCCTTTTCAGTGGCAGCCCGAAACAGAAAGATGACACAGATACGGAGGGTTTGTTTCATGTCCTGGGAGAAGAGAGCGAGAGGGACGAGACTCATCACATTCCCTCATCTCTGTTTCAGAACCTTGCTGTCCATCTTTTTCACAACTAGAAACAATGTCTACCATCTGTTGCTCACTTCTTTCTCTTTTCCTCTACTCTTTAGTCCACCTCGGAACCTATTATTAATACCATTTTATTTTGTGGTCAACCCATAACACAAAATTGTTTCCAGCAGCCCTGTTTTGTCGAAGCATTAATGTGCAATCAGCAGAGCTTTTCACAAAATGTAATTAGTCACAGGGGTAAACGTGTTAAATCTGTAGGGCACGGCCATTCCATAATGAATGACTAATCAATGCATGTGTTTAAATGCAATAGTGTTATAATAATGTATAAAAGCAGACTTATTATTTCATACTTAGTGCTTTTGTGCTATAAGATTAGCGTAAATCATTTTTCCATGGCATTAAGCTTGAATTCCTTGAATCCCCACAGCATTACAAAACATAGATTTACTAAATGATTAAAATGATTTAACATACGGTCAAAATATTTAATATTAAACCATAAAATCTGTTCTACATAAATATTTACAATAAATAATCCAGATGAGACTGTAATTATTTAAGTGATATAAATTTAACTTTTTCCTCATACATGGATACATTTATATATATTCATTTACATACTCATATACTCAGTTGTATTTATATAATTTATTAATCTTCTTCCACTTTTATTTACTCTGATCATCATATTTTGTGTTTGTATCCTCACAGACGATATAAATGTGAGCTTCTAGTTTGTGACCTTGATGTGTACCTGTCACAGAAGAGTTTTACTTTTCTCAAGAGTACATTTGAGCATGTTATCTTGGGCAAAGGTGTTACTTTGTGTTGCCCTGTTTATGTGCATCTTTTTTTTGGAGTTTTTTTGTTTGGTGTGTGCGGTGGTTGTGCACTCCCTGAATCAGTGTCTTCATATCTAGGAGATTGTGAGAAGATGTATTCCCTTGGCTGCTAGTTATAATGTTTCTGGGGGTGATGGGGAGAACTTGAAAGCCCTGTGCTGCCCAAATCAAAACTAACAAGGAAATGATGGGGGCTCCTTTATCTCTTCACTGGCCTGGAGGGGAAGAGCAGGGCAAAAGAAAGAGATCGAGGGAAAGGGAGGGTGGGGGGGGGCGTCCTGGCTTCCTCTTTGATTTGTAAAAAATGCATTACCTCCGAAATCAAACGGAAAATTACTGAGCGGGAGCAAAAACATACAGAGGAGAGAGAGAGAGAGAGAGAGAGAGAGAGAGAGAGAGAGAGAGAGAGAGAGTGCAGTTAGGTGCACGGGCAGGTAAGGCTGGGTTTCCTTTGATCGGATAGGCTGGCTGATAGGCTCTGAATACAGATTTCACAAATGAATTCATTTACAGGTGTGATCTGGACTGCACCAGTTGCACTGTGCTCAATTGCATTTAATAGTGTTATCTATTTTTAAGTTGATAGTCTCGTATAACACTGGCCCAGTAAGACAAATCTTAAAGGTGAGCACAAAGTCTGAATCTACATTTCTATGCCCTCGCAAAGCTATCAAAACGGGTGAGTAAAAATACAGCCAAGTGAATTGATAAACCAGTTTTCTTGAGTATATATTGTACTAAAGAAATAACAACAGATGAATGTTACGAGAGAAAAAAAAAGAGCGAGATGAGAAGTAGACGGTGCGAGGGTGGGGGAGAGCAAGTGGACAGGCCAAAGAGTAAAAGCAACAAAGGGGTGTGTGTGTGTGTGTGTGTGTGTACTTGTGTGTGAGAGAGAAGTGCCTGGAGTTAGCAATAATAATTTATACAAACACACCTCAATAATTCACGTTCCATTTCAATGCTGGAGGGAAGATCCAAAATTCACAGAGCATAATTAAATAGAGTGAGAGAGGAGAGGGGGAGAGGGAGAGACCAGCATTAAAGATACCCTTGTACCGGCTCCTTCTTCTTCCAGAGCTTTGTAAAACAACCTTTATGAAATTGTGATGGCTGAGGAGAGATTGAACTCCTCTAGCCATGTATACTGAATTGCTGCATGGAGAGATGGATCTTTACTGATGCTCCCAGTTGATCTGATAGCAGATGCAATCTTCAATGATTTTTGATATCCTGCTTTGAAGTTATTTGTATGAACACATGCCCACCGTGGCGTGTTTATTTCCTTCTGCTGCAACGTGAACATTTCATGTTGAAAATGAAGTTCAACTGTAGTGCATAACGTGTGGAAACTGAAAAATGCTTAAATTATTATTATAAAATATCATGTGCATTTTCGTATTTTGATCATTATTACAAAATGAAAATGTAATGCATTAAAGTGCAAACTATGGAAACCTGGACTAATTGCTTGAGGGCCTCACACACTGTCATAAATGTTCAACACGAGATGGGGTCTTTTGAACGTTGCTCTTTGTGAAAAAATGCTCAGTGATCTTCTGCATGGCTGAAGGGACAGCCTTCGGCAACCATATTTAAAGAAACCCTTCAAATGAAAAGGCATTGATTGATTTCAGAGGCCACCGGAATGACATGCCCTCATGGTTTACAACAGCATGTTCTGACACACTGGTGTGTAGGGGGTGAAATGAGTCAAAGTATTATGCTTTAGCCTTATGTTCTGTGGTCTAACCGAAAATGGTTCACACATTTAAATTTTGTTGGTTTGTGTGAATGCAGGTGTAGTGGAGGTATGGACTGTAACTGTGTTAGTGACCTGCTGCTCACGCCACCCGTCCCAACCCTCTGGACACCAGGTGAGACACCGGAAGATGATTTTTTTTTTTCATCCAACTTAAATGACTTTTTCTTCACTATCATGGTTCCGTAGGACAGTAGAAACAAATGCATAGATGAACCCCAACCAACAGCATGACACGATATGTTATACAACAGTTTACTCAACAGTAAGCTAATATTAAGCAACTTATATTTTAGACAGCTTCGTTGTCTATTTTTTGTTACGGCAATGAAAATCGTTCCAAACGAAGCCAAGGCAGAATCGACAATGCGTCTCCTAACAACCCACAGTAATAGTGTTTTGTTGCTGAATAAAACAGTGTTTTGAACGAATCGGTTAAGTAAATTATTCACTGACTCACTTTAACAGGCTGCGTCCAAAACCTTAGGCAGTTGACTTGTTGCCTCACTGCCTTATCAGGCAATGACTTCAGGCAGTTTTTGTGCATGAAGGTGGCTCACAAAACTGATTTTGGACAGACTTCTGAAGCAGTGTTTAACGGTTTAATGATCTACAACAAAATAGAGAAAGCTCTGGTGATAACTAAGTAAATACTTTATTACTACTATAGTAATTTATTGTTAGAAATTAGATGAAAAGTGTGAAAAGGTAAAAAATGTACATTTACACAAACTGACAACCAACTGCAATTTCCAGATGCCATATACATTTTTTAGCTCAACTGTCACGAAATGGTACACAGAGAATTGTGGGATAATAAAGGCAGACATCTGATGTACAGTGGGAATCTCAGTGAACAGGGCGTGATACAATCATTGGATTTGGACATGCCTTGTTGCCTTCCTACCTCTGCATTTTCCAGCTTTCAGATGCAGCCAAAGACAGTCACTTGTTTCTTTCCTAAATAAATCAGTGTTTCAAATGAATCGGTTGAATGAATGATTCAAATGACTCACTCATAAAGACAATCACTTGTCGCCACCTACTGGCATAATGATGTAACTTGCAGAAAGAATCCCTTATAGCCCCCCCTGTAGTCAATAATTGTATCCCTTAAAACTCATCTTTGATCACCAAAATGACATATTTAAACGTTTATTCATGTGAATTTTTTTTATTCATGCCTTAAAATAGCTTGAATGTAACTACACTCTTGCTTCATTTAGTATACACGGATCATGAATATGCAAATTAGCCCCGCCTCCACTCACTCACGCCAGCTCAGAGATGCACTCAACTTTACTCAAGTTACTGTAGTAAATGTGGCACAAGGGTATCGCTCTTTACAATGTCTGACACATAACGGTAATTCATATGATTAGCCTTTTGCTTGACTACGTTATCAAACAGCTAATAAAGTGTCGCTAATGTTACACAAATCATGTTCCCATTCTCCATCTCAGAGTCAGATAGCTGCCTGCTTTCTAAAAATCAGCATCCTTAGAAACGCTTTGAACAACTTAGAACGTCAGTGTAGAAAGGCAAATAGTTCATCTTAACATTGTAATATAAATCATATACATAATTCACACGCTATTTTGCTAAAATGACCCAATTTTTCATATCAACAAAAAAAACTCCACTACTAAATGTATAGACTGATTTTGCATAGATAGTCTTTGAGACAAACAGTAAAAAGTCCCAGAATGCAGCTCGGCCAATCAAATTCAATGACCAGAAATAACTGTTGTTTAAATTCAATTTCAAACAAAAGGTAGAATTGATAATCATTTTTTCTTCCTGGCTGTCATCACAGGCTGTTTGCTGCAGTTTGAACAATAATTTAGCCCATGTACAACACCCTTCATCAAAATTTCATCAAAATCAATTAAAAAAAGAGAGAAAGTTCTCTTATACCTATACTTGTTTAAAACACAGGCTATCTACTCCCTAGGCTCAAAATACCCTATTGAACCACCCATCGCTTCATCAGTTATTTATACAGGAATGCTCTTAGCAAGTAGCAAAACCAACAGGCCTTATCCAAATCCTTTCACTTACTTGCCTCCCTTTCCTCAGGCATCGCCTTCCCAGACTGGGCCTATAAGCCAGAGTCAAGCCCAGGCTCCAGGCAGATCCAGCTGTGGCACTTCATCCTGGAGCTGCTGCAGAAGGAGGAATACCAGGGGGTGATTGCCTGGCAGGGAGACTATGGTGAATTTGTGATCAAAGACCCAGACGAGGTGGCAAGACTGTGGGGCATTCGGAAGTGCAAACCTCACATGAACTACGACAAGCTCAGTCGAGCACTTAGGTATGCACAGCATGTGTGGGTTTCATATTCAAAGGATTGTTTTCTGTGTTAATGCTTAATTGCTCCCTTTTATTGTTCTCTCATGCAATATGTATATTCTAGATGATGTGCTTTGTTGAGTACACAGTGTGTTTGGCTGTTTCTTTTGTGTGTATGTGTTTTTATCTTGCATCGTATGGGGGGGAAAACATCATTTATTTTTTCCTCACATAATATCCTGTATAAAAGCCTTGGTCGCTCCATGCTTGATGCTTGATAGTATGTGGATATTTTAAGTGCTGCCTTCCCTCCAAAAAACATCAATACAGTCCAATTTGTGGAATCTTTGAACATCTAAATGGATTCTGGATGTTCTCCGGCGAGAGGCTCATATAAAGAATACTTGTCGATGGGGATTTTGAAATTAAGTCTAAAATTGATTCGCACCTCACCGAAATTCTATGTATCAGATCTCTTTTCAAACTCCAAACTCCAACATAAAACTTTTCAGGGTTGAACTTTGACCCTGGTTGAAGTACTTCTGCTCTTATTCATGCACATTCGCTTAGCCATTTCTCATCCCGCCTTTTTTATCGCTCTGCTCCCCTCCTACCCTCCCCCAGCCTCCCTTTAATGGATGCTGTCGCTAGTTGCTAATTGTTATGAATAGGCACAGGCCATAATTAGCCTCGTTGATTAGCCTTGCTTAATTGCTCAATTAAGGGGCACAATTGCCACATAAAATAAAAGCTTACAAATTATAGCGCCGGCAGATTGCATCACGGGAACTCGTGTAGGCTGCCGGATCGGGTAAAGTGAAGTCAAGCATAAAGTGTGCTGAGATTAAAGAGCCTCGCTCTCATGCACAGGTGAGCATCCTCAAAGCATTCTGACACTCGTGATGAGCGCAAACGGGTGATGGGCAGCGGAAAAGACTCCGTATAGATCCATCTCTTATTTCCAACTGACTGATATGCCGTCGTGTGATGCTGAGGGAAATCTAAGCGGTCATCGCCGTGCAGAACAGGCAGCTGACAAGGCTGGCATTCCCAAATGAAGGCCATGACCCTGGAAAATGTTTCAGTGGAGGTGAAGGCAGCCTCCCCCCCGCTTTAAAGCGATAGTTCACTTAAAAATGAAATCTGTGTCATGATTTATACATCCAATGTCGTTCCAAATCTGTATGGCTTGAAGAACAAAACTACTTTGTACCCTATTGTATGCACAAAAACCCCTGAGACATTATTTTTTGTTCCACAAAAGAAATAGAACGACATAAGGTAAATGATGACAAAGTTGTCTTTTTTTGGGTGATCTGTCGCTGTAATTCAAGCATTCATTCTTGCATGCACAGATGCAATCGTGTTTTCTTTTACAAACATTTAAAGCTTATTTTATTGTATTTTCTGTTGTTCTCCATCCTGCAGGTACTACTACAACAAACGCATTTTGCACAAAACTAAAGGCAAGCGCTTCACCTACAAGTTCAACTTCAGTAAGGTGGTTCTGGTGAATTACCCGCTGCTGGACATGGCCAACTCTCCGTTCCTGCTGGCCCAGAACCACTTCAATGGAGGAACAGCCACACCGGACTGCAGCCCTGTCACACCCGAGGTATGAGCGAATAAATGCATCGCAGTGAGTGTGATTACAGACAACAGAAGAAACAATCTCAATATAATGAGAGACAGGAATGAACCGCCAGGTATAACAGAAGAATGAAGTCAGACAAAAACCTGAAGGGCTGACGTGCTCTGTGATAATAACAGCTTTATTGCCAGTGTTTAATGATTGATGTTTTTTTTTACTATCCATACTGTATAAGGGTTTCTGTATTAGCTTTGATGTGAGGGATCAGGCTATTGATTGTACAGAGCCAATCAGTATGTAGGAATCTATTTTGTATTTATTGTATGTATTTTCTGTAATTGCTCTAGCATTGGTGTTCAGCACTTTTATGTTTTCGGTCAATGTTAAACTTGAACTAAAATAGTTATCATTTGAATACTAGAGGCAAAGCATACATTTATGTTCTGCTTGAATACAAAGAGTCTAAGAATAGGTTTTATCAATAAAGGTTTAGTCAAATCTGATTATTATTTATTAATATTATTTTTATTATTAACCTGATTTTACTTTAGCCTTGCAAAGTATATCTACCCAGGTCATTCTATGAGAAAGTTATCTGCTGTACATCTTGACTAGAGGAGACTGAAGGAGAAGGGAAAGATCTAGAGGTGAAGAAGAAAGTAGAGAGAATGTCAAAGATGGCGTTAAGCAGCCTTAAAACAAAAGAAGACATTATCCCTTTCCTCTTATCCCAGTCTTGAAGGCGTACTCATCACTGCCATTGATTGAAAATGAAAGACATGTGAGAAATGAAAGAGAAGTTGGGGCTGTCAGATCAGTTCCATGTAATTAATGCGGTTTTGTTAAGCAATCCAGATTACGTAGCTTCGAAGTGTAGTCCTGCCTTTCTCACTGAAAAGAGAAGAGTGACAGAAATTATTGATCACCTTCATGTCACTAATAATAAAAAAAGAGAAAATCTTTATGGCGTTCATCTGCTAAGATTCCTGCAATGACTTCCAGGTTTTCTTTATTGAGCTTTATCCCCCACCACCCTTTTCTAATCTGCTCCCAAAAGCCGTTCCACATTTTGTGAGGTAAAAAGCCCTGGATCTCTTTGTGGCCTGTACTCTTACTGACATATTATGAAGTCTTTAAGACAAGACCTTTTTTTTCTTCAAGATTTCGAAGACAGTGTTTAAGATGTCATGATAGTTTCACATTTCTTATCATCCCTTGAATGTAAATTTACAGCAGTGAATTCTTTGTCTGTTCGTGCACTTATTTTTGTATTTCATGACTATCCAAATTTAGCAGTACATATTAAACATCCCAATAAAATGTTTAATAAAATTCATAATAACTGTTAAATAGACAAAATTTGTATTTATATTATCAATACTGTTATATATTAGTGTAATATAGTACATTATTTTAAAAAGCTAGCCTGTCATGTCATTTATTAAACAAAATGTTCTCACTGTCTAATGATCCCCACACACTGTCTTTTCTCTATCCCATCTCTCCCAGGCCCTTCAGTCTTTATTCCCTCGTTTGCCTGAATCGGGTCGAGGGCCCTCTCTGTTTGAGCGCAGTGCAGGGGCCCCAGGGCCTGATGGGGACAAGCTGAGATTGGACACTTTTCCTTTCCTCGGCTCAGGTGAGACACAAATTTAACAAAAGAAAAAGAGAAAATTATAGATTAATGTTAATTAGGGAATGTTCTTAGTTTTTTAGAGCAGTGAAAAAAAGTGTGTTGAGTTCAGATATAACTGATTAGTTCACACTGTTATCAGTATGTTCTTGACATTTGCTCTTGCATTGCACTTTAGCACTTTTTCTGTGAGGGTTATCATGTAGGCCTATACATATTCTCTTGTTTTTTCGGATGTTCTTGAATTTACATTGAAATATCAGTGTATCAGAATGCACAAGGGCATGAGTATGTCAGTGCGACTCCCCACCCCAAAATACCCCCCTCCTTCAACTCTGTTTGTCCTGAGGTCCTTTTCCGCCCTCCTCCTCTTCTTACCCCTCTCTGCCTCCCATGTGTACCTGTCCTAATCCCTTCCCAAGCAGGAAGGCCCTAATTGAGGGTGCAGGCTTCAGTTTGTGGCCTGTGGGCGCCCATTACTGTGTTTTCATAAGCAAGTGAGGCCTGCCTGACTGATTCAATATTCATGTGTCTGCCAGCTACTCCTGGCCCTACATACACACACACTCTCTATAGCACTGTCAAATTAGCCCTGCATAGCAAATAACACAGAGAGTGGCTGTGGAGATAAAAAGAGAGGGAGAGAAAATAAAGTATGGAGAAATAAGAAAGAAAGAAAGAAAGAAAGAAAGAAAGACTGAGAGGAAGTATACTGTGAATATGGTTGAAAATGATGAAAAGGATTTTTAATGTAAGTGAAAAGCATGTAAAGTATTAGGAGTGTGAAATCAGGCATATCAACTCTCATGTCATATTAGGATGTGAAAAAATAAGCTTGCTTGGTGTGTTTTATCTTACATTGTCATATATATATATACACACATATATAGCCTATATATATATAAAAGTATGTGGTCAGTAATTTTTTTCAAAGTATTATGCAATTAATACTTCATTGCTCAAATCATTGAGTAAGTCAAAAGTGACAGTAAAGATATTTATAAAGTTACAAAGGATTTCTATTTCAAATAAATGCTGTTCACTTGAACTATCTATTCATTGAAGAATCCTGGCAAAAAAATCCTTCACAGTGTCCACAAAAACATATAACCTCAGCACAACTTTTTGTAACATTGACAATAATAAGAAGATGTTTTTGATAATCAAATCAGCATATTAGAATGATTTGTAAAGGATCAGGTGACACTGAAGATTGGAGTAATGGCTGATGAAATATTACTATATGATGATATATATAAAGTTTTTGAAATATATGATTCATAATGTCCTTCTAGTTTTCCCTCGCATTCTCTGTTCTCAGTCATGTGTCTAACATCTGATCTTAAACATTAACACTGGTTTCCGTTCCATGTTTTTCAATTTCTCCCACAGGGGCTCCTTGTTACTCCAAACCTCCATCCCTGTTGGGTCCTTACCCGCGGAACCCGGCTTTTGACTACCCCTGGGGCTTCAACCCCTACCTCCCAGGGGCCTTTTCTCTAAACAACTGTCCCAAATTGCCACCAGGCTCCCTCTACTCCTCACATTTCTACCCAAACCCGCTCCAGTCCAGCTTGTCTCAGCTACCACACCCCTTCTCTTCACTCTTACCCCCCGGAGACACGACCGGGGCAGAACGTGGTCAAACGGGAGGAACTAACGGTCAGCCCCCGAGACTCTGCATCCCACCGTACCCAGGGAGCGTGCCACTGGGTCGGACTGAGCTGGGGAACGGGGGTACGGGTGTAGGCGACCGGGAAAGAGGGGAGACCAACACCAGTGTCATAGGTGGAGGTCTTGGTTTAGGGTTAGGCCTAGGATTGGGATTGGGTTTGGGTGGGCTCGGCGTGGGAAGCGGAGGAGGAGGCCGTCAAAGCCCTTCCGAGCGGAGAAAGGGTGTGAAGCAGGATCCAGAGTCTGACTCTGAGCTGGAGATCACAGACCTGAGCGACTGCAGCTCGGAGAATGAGAACGAACCGGACTTCCCTCTAAGGAAGGAGCCGGGGCTGAGTGGTCGCTCACACCTTCTAGAGGCCAAATCCGGGGGTCTCGGGGGAGTCCTGCCCCCTCTCTCTTCTCTTCCTCCACCTGTGTCTCCACATCCCCTCAAAAGTCTGGGACCCCTGACTCCTCCACCGTCATCCCTGCCTCCATCCCTCTCTCCCTCCCTCAGTATGGTTGACCGGCAAAGGGAAACAGAGACACTTAAACTTGCTCACAGTTAATATGTTCTGTTGTGTGATTTTTGATGTCTTGCAGGTTCTCTTTTTCTGTCTGTGTATTCCTGCATTAGTGAAATAATGCTGTATATTCCCATTTCATTTTTCCCCTTCCTCTGTTCCGGTGTCCTCCCAAGCCATTCATGCAGTTCCAATATCAGAGCTTTCAATTTCTGCTTTCTTCGATTTCTGTATCGTACAATGAGACTCTCAATGCAATCTTAGTTTTTGTCATTCTGAGAGTAGAAGTGCAGCACACACACACACACACACACGCACGCACGCACGCACGCACACACGCACACACACACACACACACACACACACACACAAAATAGCTTTTCAGATTAGAATGTTTAAATATCTAAATAATTCTCATTCTCTAATCTCTGTTTCGGAAACAGAGATATTTTATAGCCAAGACAGCACAGTAGTGGAATATGCATATCTTTTATCACCACTTTCTGAATTGCACTGCATTTTGGCCATGCTGAGACAGGCAGTAAGTTTGTTCTGCTTGGTGTATTTCACAGACTTTTCCATAAGTTAATGCTAAGCTCTGCAATACAGTGTTCAGCTGAACAGTGTAACACAAGCAAAATGCAATAATGGCAACACTGATAGTAATTTTAAGGTGATTCAGTGTTGCAATAAAGCACTTTTGTTTTATTGTGCCGATTCAGAAAAATATATGGTCAAACATTGCCATCTTGTGGTTATATTTTTCAAAGCCCTTCATAGTTTTTTTTAAGATAAACTTTTATTTATTTATTTATTTTAACTTTCAAATTTCATGTTCAGTCCATGTCTTTTTTTAAAACGTCCAAAAACTTTATGAGCCTGAGAATGAGAGACAGAGTCAATACTGCTCATGTCAGTGAATATTTAGAGTTTGTATCTATTTCATTGTACATATTTTATTATTGTGTACATTATGTTTAATTACTATTACTATATGGGATAGTTGTATTGGTGTCATTTTACTCTCTACCTTGAAGAGTGATATATGAGACAGGGAAATGGATAAGTATATGTGTAGTGACCCAAAGTTGACCAAGAAGGAGCAATTGTTTTCACATTGCTCATAAGAATAGAGTTTAGACAGGGAGGTGTGCAAAAAATATTATGCTCCCTCTAATTGTGCCCTGTGGAAATTTTCTCCAGATACCTCAGAAAAGTAGATGACCCTACTGGACTGAGTTATGCTGCTAGTCTCATCTTTCAATAATTCATTCACCCAGTGGTGATGTACTATAATTAATCAAGTGTGAATAATATTAGTTGCAGCATCTGCTCATTTCTTTAACCAGTGTTCATTCTAATGTTTAAGTTTGATATATGAACATCCAATCTGAATGTAAAGACAATGCATAGGAGCAGAATGACACACATTGATGAATGGATTTAACATTGAAAACCATTCAGACAAGGCCTAGAACAAGTTTAATACAAAGGCAAAATAAAAGTAAGGTTTTGCCAAACCTGTGCCAACAATATTCAAGGATATATTCTTACAATTCTTTGAAAAATTATTATCTGATTCTAGATAAGAATTTGAAAGAGTTGTTATATGACAGTTGGTGCCCTTGACTTGCCCTTACTAAAGGAGATTTCATCTGTACATAGAACTTTGTGTATTTGTGTGTACACATTGAAAAGGAAAAAAAATACCATTTACCTAACAGTAAAGATTTTTCTTTGTTTTATTGTGAAATTTAAAACAGAAAGGATGACTAAAACAAAAAAATGAGCAAAGAGTAATATCTTCAAAAGCAATAAACAATATTCTTGAGATTCAATTGTTAGAGTATGGATTTTTCTCTGGCGTTCAGTAAGCCTATGTGATTTTAGATCAAATGCATCCAATTAAAAATACTCGGTTTTTCTGTCTGTGTCAAAAGTTTCATGAGGTAGTCTACATCCTGTCAGGTACCAAACTCGCTGCATTTCTGAGATTAAAAAGATAAATGGAAATGATGAATAAACAACTAGAGACCTAATAGGCCTACCATATTTCCTGCGCATACAAAAATCGATATGAGTGCACTCAGTGCAGTATATTTCAAAAATAAAACAAAATGCAATCTATGGTGGAGTTTCACCTACAGGTCTATCATACACCCCAAACACAGACTTGGCTCGGGTTCACATTCATAAATCGTGAATATGTCAATAGTAATGCCACAGAGAGCCGAACACACGTTCAAGAGCCATTCAAATGGAGGGGAACAAATTTAGTGTAACACTGAACGGAACCATACGGGCATGCATGAAATATTTTTTTTGGACATCTTTCGGCCTCTGGTGGTCGCAAGTCACACAGGAAGAGGCAGTGGACGACGAAAAGTTACGTTTCCAACGCAAAATACACATAGCTTTCTGTCGAGTGCACTTGGTGGTTATTGAACATATTTAATGATCATCTGCACATTAAGAAGAATGATTTAGTCCTGCTTTTATATCTGCTGTCAAACGTCGCGCGCTTGAAAATTTTGTCTCCACTTCCGCGTACAATGTTTTTTTCCAACGACATACGACAACTTTAGAACAGGAAGCCTTCAGAGGCGCTTGTCACCTCGTCTCACCTTTAGAAGGTAAGTTTTAAGCTTAAAGAAATGGATTATTGTCTGTTTAGATTTTATTATTTGTCTTGTGCTCAATGATGTGATTTGTCATCAGAGAGGAGCATTCGCATGCTTGATTACTAGCATGATCCGCGAGCGATCCGATCCTGCCAGTTTGCCTCTGCTCAGCAAGAGGAATGTTGTGTTTGCTACAATATGTAACCTTTGCCAGCATTCCTATTATTTCCGTCGACCCGCGCCTCTATTTTCAACAAACAGACAGCAACGATAATATTTGAATCCATCTTGTCCTCGAATCGATATATGTTTTGAATAAGCAAATAAAATTGCTCTCAATCTTTGACAGCTTAATAATTGTACTTAAAATGTCTTGACAAATGTTTGCAGTAGGCTACATGCAAAAGCAGTCTCAACATAATCACCGTTTGCGTTGTTATTGATATTTCAGCCTGATCAGCAATGATGATAAGCGCTATTGCAATTCATTTCATACATGTATAAGCTGATTATATCAACTGTAGTTCATAGCATGCATGTAACACGAGTCTTGAGTTTTTTTAAAATGAATTTGATTAATATTACTCAAGTGAGTGATATGTTGTACTGCATAGTAGCCTAGTACGGCTCTAATTCCGCGCGATTGTCATTTTGCATTTATACAACAGTTAAATACACAAGTAACTAATAAATATTTCTTCTCCGTCAAATAAAATGGTTCCAAAATAAACCAGTGCAACAACTTTTACTGATCTCCAACCAACAAACAAACTGAAAGCCTGGTCTGGATCAGCATTAATAAGTGGATTTGCACTCCTTGCTCCAGGCCTTCTATAATCACTGGGCTGATGTTCCACCCCGTGTTTTGTATGTCACTGGTGAGAGAAACCCCGGTGAGGAGAAAATACTAATTGCTGCAAGCAAAGTTTCACCTCTTTCTATTCGTGAGAGAAAACAGTAACTTCAATTTTAGAAAACTTGCTCCTAGCTTTGTTTCAATTTTACACCACTCACATTCTCCGGTCTTTATCCCTTTGCTGTTATATTAAATAACTGCACTCTTGAAACCCCACTCAACCTATCAAATTTGAGCCAGAAATTGCTTGCTGTATAATGTTTTATACGTTTATAAGCCCTGGCAGGTAGAAACAAATAGGGTTTATTATGAGTTTTATTGATCTACTTTAATAAACTGAGTACAAATTGTAGCCCTTGTACTTGTCCATGCATAAAGTATCTTTAATTTCAGACTCAGTTTGTTTTTACAGTTTGTCAAGGTAAATGGATGTAGTTCATTGTTTACATTTTATGTTTGTCTTCCAGGTAATTCGTTGTGTAGAAAACCACCGTAGTCCATTACATTTTTGAGCAAGGAGCACTTAAGAAGCATCGTTAGTCTTGATGTAGTTCCTAGCTATGACCGTCTGACAGCTAGAGTGAACTGGGATTAGATTAGTTTAACCTTCATGGAGTGAGCCTTGTTCATAAATTTTATTGGATGCATTTGAAGAGAAATTGCAGTCATCAGTTAACCTGCCTGTACTTCTTTATCAGCTGATAGTACTCGGGTTTCATCCCAGTGTTGTTTTATGTAAACATTCTCATTGCTTGTTTCCTTGATTCAATTCAATTCAATTCAAATTTATTTGTATAGCGCTTTTCACAATACATATTGTTTCAAAGCAGCTTTACAGAAAGTGCATTTCAGAAATGTACATAGAAAAAATACAGTTAGTTAATCAATCATGTATTAATTTAGGGCATAACATATCGCCGGCGTTGAGTCGTCTCTTCTTCCAGGCGTCGAGTCGTCTCTTCACAGGCATTTAGTCATCTCACCGCAGGTGTAGGGGCATCTGAAGTCTCCGTGAGAGGCTGGATACAATCTGGAGCTGACGAACGCTATTTACCTCGGGACTAGCGTCAAGAAAAGCAGATGGGAAATAATTAGCGTAGCTGCTGTTCATAATATTAATGCGTTGATCTGATTCAACAGTGGTATAAAAGGTAAGCATTATGTGAATGCTTGGCTAAAGAGATGCGTCTTTAATCTAGTTTTAAACTGCGACAGCGAGTCTGAGCCTCGAACAAAATCAGGAAGGCTATTCCAGAGTTTAGGAGCTAAATGTGAGAATGCCCTCCCTCCTTTAGTGTACTTGGATATCCTAGGAATGACCAGAAGCCTAGAATTTAGTGATATTAAAGAACGCGATGGATTGTAGGGCAATAGAAGGTCCATTAAATACACAGGAGCTAGACCATTTAGGGCTTTATAGGTCAGTAGTAATACTTTGTAATTGATACGGAACTTAATAGGTAACCAGTGTAGAGATGATAAAATTGGTGTTATATGATCATATTTTCTTGACCTAGTAAAAACTCTAGCAGCTGCTTTTTGCACTAACTGTAGCTTGTTTATTGAGGATGCAGGACAACCAGGTTGTTGCATTTTAAAATATTTACCTATTATTTGGACTGAAAACTAATGTTGTATAATCCTTTAAATCAGTTCAGTTCAGATTATTTTGTTATATAGATTATTTTGTCATGGGACTAACACATGGAATGGCCAAACACAAGTGTTGTTTTAGCAGTTTGTGGTATTACGTTACTGTAGTTCATAATGGAAAAACAGGAAGACAACAATACAGTTACTTTGTTGCAAAAAGTTTTAGGTCAACAATAAAGAGCTTCAGGCCTTTTTGGCTATGGTACAACCCATTACAAAGAGATTCCTAATTACTGTACTTCCGTGGAAAAGGTGGAATGATTAGGTTGTCACGAAAGCCAGTTGGATTGGCTATGTACACAATCTGCAATATTCAAGTTAGTTTGTATTAAAAATCTCAAAGCAAGTCTTCTTATCTAGAATCTGTACAATCATCCCGTGCAATGTGTGCAGTATCAATTATTAGAATGCACTACTGTATGCGGTCAGTAAGATTTTTGTCATGTTTTTGAAAGACATCTCTTATTTTCACTATGACAGTAAAATCTCTGTTTTCTATTTTAATTGATTTTAAAATGTAATTTATTTTTGTGAAGGCAAATCTGAATTTTCAGCATCATTCCTCCAGTCTTCAGTGTCACATGATCCTTCAGAAATCATTCTAAAATGATGATTTGTTGCTCCATAAATATTTCTTATTATTATCAATGTTGAAAATTGTTGTGCGGCTTAATATTTTTGCGGAAACCTTCATGCTTTCTTTTCAGGATTTTGTGATGAATAGAAAGAACAGCATTTATTTGAAATAGAAATGTTTTGTAACAATGTAAATGTCCTCAGTCACATTTGACCAATTTGATGCATCCTTACTGTATAAAAGTATTAATTTAATTCCCCCAAAAAGTCTTACTTAAAAATCTTTTAAACATTAATGTATGAAAAACACTTTTTACAGTAAGGTATTTTAGAAGTGATCCTTTAAGTTGCTTCAGCTGTTTAGATTAGTACAAGTTAGGGTTGTCAATACCAAGTCGTTGCAATACTTCTTTTATCGTGTGGATGTGTCATTATTGCAGGGGATATTCTGTTGTATTGCTTATGTACAGTTTGCATGAAATTTTATCATAATTATTGCAGTGATAATACATAAATAGTACAGTTCTGAACATATATTTACATTTCTGTCAAAAGATGCTGTCAAATTCTCACATTGTGTTTCATTCCGTTGTGCTTCGTCACGGGTCCAGTGTAAATGGCACCTAAAATACTGGACTTAAAAAATACATGCCAATTAATTCAGCTTGAGTATTGCTTGAAGCATATATTGCATGAGAATATACTCGACCATGCTTCACGGTACTACCGTTTTGAAAATACTGTGTGTGGCACTGCCGGTATTTCAAGGCTTGGGCATCACGTTACTACTGTAGCACCTGTACACCGTGCAATAAGTTACTCAGTCTAAGTTGGTGAAGTGCCTTTCTCCCAGATTTGTCATTTGGGTGGATAATAACTGAAACAATGGGGGTGCCTTACCACTTCCTCTTCCTGTTCTGACATTGCTTGTCTCTCTCTCTCTGACTTTCATACAGAGAGGCAAGTACAATCTTGTCCAGACTAATGCTACAGACTCTTTCTTTTGAATGCGGAATGATGAGGAATGCAGACCATTTCATTTTGTATATCTCTCGTTTACCATGCCTTTTTCTCACTGTGTGTCTCACCTTCTCTCATACACTGTTGTTTTTCAATAGACAGTTAGTGCTTTGTATTTACTCCTGGAATGGAGAATAATGTCATTAACCATAGGAATTATAATGTGCTGCTTATGGGAAATCATATTTTGTAATAACAAGTGGCACACAGTAATTTGAAAAAAAGTTAAAGGGCTAGTTCACCCAAAAATGAAAATTTTGCCATAGTGTTGTCAAAATTACCGACTCGACATCACAAAAAATGTGATGATTTGAGCGGAATTGTAAACATATCTGATTGCCCATTGTGTTGTTCACACACTTATCGGATATGTCTGTGATTGGCTACAATGATCCATGCACGGGAGCGTTTGAGATCTCGGTGAATAGCGTAATTGATGTTCGAGAGCTCGTGAATAGCGTAATCTATAACGACATGTTTTTGAAGCACTGATCATTGTAGCCAATCACAAACATATTTGAAGAGCGCGTGAGCACAATGCGCAATCGGAGGTATTTACGATTCCACTCAACAATGCTCAAAGGATCACGTTTAAAATTTCAGTACAGACTTGGCACTGAAGTCCGTACTTTTTGACAACACTATTTTGTCATTTACTCACCCACATGTCATTCCAAACCCAAGACTTTCGTTCATCTTTGGAACACAAATGAAGATCTTTTTAATGAAATAAAGATTATTGTACTCTCCATTGACAGTCTACGCAACTACCACTGACACTTCAAAAAGTTCATAAAGAGATCGTAAAACTAATCCATATGAATTGAGTGGTTTAGTCCAATTTGTCTCAAAGGTGAAAATATTTAATTTAGGCTTTTATTTACATATAAACATTCATCAACTCACACATCAGTTGTGGTAAACGGAAGTATGAGCATGATCGCTTGAAGTACGAGAACCAATGTGGTTCATTCTAGTGTGTTACGCAGCATGTTTGAGCTTCCGCAAGAACCAATGAGGCTTGTTCTCGCGTGTCAAGCAGGTTCGGTAGAGGTTAGGCTTAATATAAAGAAAAAGAGAAAATCACTCACTGCTCTTGACTGAATAACTTTTGTAGTTTTAAAAGCAACCATTTGTAATTCATGCAGTGATGATTGTGCAGTGTTCTACTTTTTATATTTTATTACTTTATTCAGTTTCTTTAGTAGGCTATTACGTGATAGTTTCATTTTAATATTTCTTTTAGACCTAACGTACCCGAAAAAACAACTTAAACTACTTTTTTTTAGTTGTATCTTTGTTCTATTGTATACTATATTCTTGTAATTAATTCTTTAATCTTATTTAATTACTTATTGTTTAGAATCTTTACTTGTCTTCAATAAGCACTTCAATAAGAACTTTTTACTTATATTTGGCTAAGTATTATTTTTTGCTGTGGTATTGAAACAATTGAGAATTATGAAATTTGAATGTCATCTACGATGTTTGCAACTTTACAACGTTATTTCCATAAAAAAAACTATATATACTATATATACTGTTATCGTGAAATAAAATGACTCCTATCAAGATATTAGACTTTGGTCATAATATCGCCGACCCTTATTAGACCCCATTGACTTTCAGTATATATACACATTTTTTTCCAGACATGTTTGGAAACAACATGAAGTTGAGTAAATTTCGACAGAATTCAGGTGAACTGTCCTTGAAGGCCTCACATAACGCTGTTTAAAATTAATTTTAATATGAAAAGATCTGTTGCGGGTAAAAAAAAATGATTGGACAAACCTAGTAAGTTTGTGTGCATGCATGAATGTCTGTGCAGGTGAGAACATGAGATCAGTCAAGTAGTTTCTTGTCGCAGAAGAGTAAAAAGTTGTTCTGTTATCTGTTTTTATTGTATAGAGCTTTAAATGAGCTAATTTGGTTTTCTGGTAAGTCAAGTTTGCAAATATCTACTGAAATGAGACATCAGAAGGCCAGTGCAAACAGCAGCAGAATGTCTCCTGCTTGTGTGTTTATGCAGTGACAAAGCTCTCACAGTGTGCTGGGGATGTGTGTATACGTGTAATGTGATGTTTTTGGCATGCTTTGCTGAAGCAACAGAAACTGTTGGTGTTCTCTGACCCATTAACAAAGAACCCTATGTCTTGTCATGAGTAATAGTAGTGGCGTATGTCTGGGTGGGAGGTATGTTTGTGGAAGCTGGATGTGTTCGCTGTGTGTGAATTGTGGTTGTAAGTTGTTAGGAAGCAAAGGTGTATGTGGACGCTTTAACGTTATCCAAAGACATAAGTGGAAAATATAAAGCTTAAAGTGAGCTAAATATATTTTGTGACAGAGATGCAGAGTCTAAAAGAGAAGGTACAAAATGGGATATATTTTCATGTGAAAAGTAAATAGAGAGGCACGAGTCGACTGGGGCCATTTGAAACAAGGAAATGGAAAGTTCAAGAAGACAGAATGAAGGAGAGATTGACTAAATTGACCACAGAGTAGAGACACTAAAGGATTTTTTGTAATGGAGCCTCTGAGTTGGTATTCAATGACAGCAGAAAAGAAAGTGTCTTGGCTGTTGTGTCATCTCTTGCTGTGAGCGATGGGTTTTTTAAGATACCGTGTCAAGTTAAAAGTTGTCAACTTAAAAACAAACAAACATGTCTCTCAAGATCCCTGTGTTCTGCAGCATTTCGTCTGTCTTTGTCCATCTGCTCGCAGGGAGATGCCTGTAGTTCGCTTCAGGTGCGTTCACACTGACTGTGAATTCAAAGCGATCTGAACTGAAGTCGTTCATTCATGGAGGGGCAGACGGTGATCAGTTGGATTAAGCGATTGTAGGAACAGCACATGATTTAATCTCACAAAAACATGATGGTGGTACTTAAAGCTTGAATTGAATTGAGTTTTTATAGTGGTCACAGGACATTTGAACTAGATTTATTATCATTTTAAAAATGTCACTAGTTTTTTGGTATTTTAGTTAAGGTTTAATTTTGTAATTCTATTCTATTTTTTATTTTTTTTCACATAGCACCACAATTTGTTCCATCTCTTTGTGGCGAT
Organism: Rhinichthys klamathensis goyatoka; assembly: GCF_029890125.1. NCBI lineage: Eukaryota > Metazoa > Chordata > Actinopteri > Cypriniformes > Leuciscidae > Rhinichthys > Rhinichthys klamathensis. Next base: position 392,765 of record NW_026606783.1, read on the forward strand.
ACATACTGCATTTCATCAGAAACTGCACAATACAATAATAGCATCAGAGTCTGTGATCAAAGTTCAATTTGTCGAAAATCGCAACTACACCCCATACTGCAGTACTTACTGGCAGTGATTGCGCAGTAAATGTGCCATTACTGCTACATTCAGCAGTTACTATCAGCACTCTCTGCAACTCCGGAACATTCTTGATTCCACAATATGGACTAGATAGATACACTGGACAGCAACTATATAGTGGATTTGCCAAGTTTTGCAATGTTAATGCTGGCATATAATCCTTGAGATATGTTCATTAGCTTGAGGTTGTTTAGATCAACTAAACAATTTGCATTGTCTTTACATTGTTTCTCTGAAATCATGTGTAGTGCACCATATGTTTGCTGTGACAACTTTGCTCCATGCTGGTTTGTTATAGTGGTGTCGTCGATTTCTGATGTACCTGCCCCGAAATTTCACGTACTGTACAAGCCAGCAGGGATTGGTTGCTTTACATGTTGTTCATTGTCCAGCATTGAAAATACAAAAACAAGTATTTTTTTTCTATATATTTCCATTTTGTTTTCATTCATATTGTAGTGCACATTTATATTTTCTGTTTATTGTTTTCTATATTTTTTTGCAAACTCCTTTTTTTCTTCTTTGTGATAGTTTTAGTTAACGATAATAACCTTAATTGGAACTAGGTACGATTCAAAAGCTGAAATGAATAGTTAAAATGGGTGGAATTATTCATTACCATAGCTGTGTTGTATGTTTGATGCAAGGGCATATGCCAGAAAATGATGTGGTGTTCCAGGATCCTCCCTCAGATGTTTGGCGGTGAGACGTGATGCAGGCGGGAATCGCTGAAGAGAAACGAGTTGCAGTCAGGTTGAGTCAGATCGCCCAGGGTGGAGTGATGAACTGACAGAATGATGGATGTGGTGACAGGACTGTGGAGGGGAAAGCGAACGAGGCTGGCGGAGGGCAGGAAAATGATTTGATGTGGTGATGCCAGTGTTCAGATCTGGGAGTTGAGCTACGGAGTGATCACCTGTCTCCATTGAGACTACTTGTTTTGACCGAATTCTAGCATTTTCCTTTTGTTACTGGCACATTTTCAAGAGGTACAGATACAGTCATCTCTCAGACTTGACTCAAAATGGAGGTTAAAGTTGGATGATCTACCAGCTAAAAGGACTTTATAGTTGTTTCTGGGAGTGTGTTTTAGGCGTATAGTCTAAATGCGGTTGGCTCCGTAAAGAGGGTGGGTTGATTCCTGGCTGCAGATCACAGTGCTGGAGCTTCCTGGCATTCCCTGCCCCTCCAGCACTCAGCCTGTTGGACACAAACGGTACATGATGTAAAGTTCCTGAAAAACTGTTCTCCAATCAGAGATGTTCAACGTGAGAACTTACATGGACACGTGTATGAAACACAGATGCATACTCAGACGTTAACTCACTCTTACACACAAATTCGCTGAATCCCGGTTGGCGTGCCTGTGGTGGAGCAGGTCTGTTGGGCAGCCGGACAGGCCAGGTTTGTGTGCAGTCAAAGGGCTCTGTGTTTGAAGCGGGCTGATTACTCCCTGGACTCGCAGCCCACATTTGGAAACAGTTAGAGGGAGACTGCAAGCTGCCACGGCTTTTACCAATCAATGCGGCGGTGCGGCACTGGTTCACTCGCCCAGCATTTGATTTTGCATCCGTTGGACAATAGTGTCCCGCTTAGCCCCCAAACCCTATCCTTACAAGCTTGTAATTCTCAAGAGTGTCTGTGATAAAGAAAAGTTTTATATCAATTTTCAAGAATATTTTAAATATTGTTTTTTAGTATTTGAAAATATTCTTGAAAATGGTATAATTTTTTCAAACCACATCTTAATTAGTAGATATCAATAAAAAGTAGGTATTTTAGAAAATTTATTAAATTCACTTTTGAAAGTTATGTTTTTATGCCTTGTAATAAAAGTTAAAATTATCTAATATTTTAAGAGACTTATTGACCTTTACACAAAGTCATGAGGGTCTGATCAATGATGGCCATGTCCCAAATGGAAACCTAAAAGCCCTCGCGATCTTCCTCCGAGTCCACACTTTCGTGACGTAATCGGGTAGAGGTTTGCTGCAGAGCTTGCGGGTTTGTCAAAAGTGCGCATTGAGGGCGCATATTGGCTAGGGATGGGACATATTTGACATTTGAGTCAATTTTTCATTTTGAATACTGTTAAAAAGTACAAAATGGAGGACCAACGAGAACAGAAAGCTGGAAAGCGTTAGATCTAAAGGAGGGAAGCAATCGGAAAATTCACAAGCTTGCCAACCTCACGCAACAGACTGAAAATGTGTTTGGCCTTCCATAACAAGGGAAACATTTTTTTGCCAGGGATCAGTGTTTCTGATTCTTTTTCAGGTGCATTTAATACTGTGGATGCCTCAAATATTACAGATGGCTTAAAAAATGCAGCGGTAATAGATAATACTTGAAATGTGTCCTTTATATGTCCAGGCTTCTGTACGAAACATCCAGGAATTGGCATTTTAAGAAATGTACTGAAATGGGTCTTGATTACCTTTAAGTGTGTTCTTCAGAACGCATGCCTCCGGGATATTCCAGGCAACGTTTACGTCTATTAGCAATGATGGGAAGTTGAGGCTATAGAAATAAAGCAGGAGGAGATAAAAGTGCTCAGCAGGGTGAATAACAAGCTTTTCTCCCCTCCTTTTTTCAGAATTAATGGTGTTTCAAGCATTCCTAATTTCCTATTTCTATACTTGAGGATAGAGAGTTGAAGGAAGAAGTAGAAAGGTTGTTTATGTGTGTAAAGAATGTTGAAAAAATTGTATCATGGTTTCCATAAAAATATTAAGCAGCACCACCATTAACATTAATAGTATGTTAAGAAATGTTTCTTGGGCACCAAGTCATCATATTAGATTGATTTCTGAAGGATCACGCGACAATGAAGAGTGATGCTGAAAATTCAGCTTTGCCATCACAGGAATAAATTACATTTAAATTTACATAGCTAGATAAAGGAAAAAATGGGAACGCTGTAGGCAAGAAAGAAGGAAGTTAAGGGTGGAGAGTGTGTGATGTTTATTAGAGGTTAACACCTCATAGTCACACATCCTTACAGTCCTTTGCTCTAAACATTGTAACACTGTTTATTCCTCTCTCTCTCTCTCTCTCTCTCTCTCTCTCTCTCTCTCTCTCTCTCTCTCTCTCTCTCTCTCTCTCTCTCTCTCTCTCTCTCTCTCTCTCTCTCTCTCTCTCTCTCTCTCTCTCTCTCTCTCTCTCTCTCTCTCTCTCTCTCTCTCTCCTCTTCATGCTCACATGGTCAGTGAGGCCACATGCCTGTACGCCACCCTTCCTCTGCTCTTATTGGAACGACTGAGAGAAGCTCAGAGATCTCTAATCTCCTGCAGTATTGAAATACCACACAGTCCAGAGAGAATCAGAGAGAAAGAGTGCAGTCATTACATACTTCTGAGGAGATAGCGAGCGATAGACCTCATTAACCCCACCTGTAACACCCCAGTGGCTCCACGCTCTCATTCTCAGTTAAATTGGGAAGATACACACTGTCTCTGACCAGTGACCACCATGCAGATCTTTCTCTCTTTCTTGAAGAAAGTCTGTGCTTAACGCTCGCTGATTGATCTTGACAGCTGTTGAGATGATTTATTAAAAGCTGTGGGTGTATTTAAATGTCTTTTAGGTTGTCATTTATCAAAATCACATTTTAGCATGTTATCCGAGTCATACTCAAAGTTCATGAATTTTACAGTCCTGTCTCAGTAAAGCTTGTGAATGTGATGTCTGGAACAGTTATGGCTTTTATCGTTTTTCTACCCACTTATTTTTTTATCTGTCAGTTCCTCTTTCCTCTCTTATCCTCCATCACTGTTCTCACTTGACTTGTTTTTGGTTACAGATGTTTTTTCCGCTCAGTTTCCACATGTATGCATGAATGACTTCATCTATTTGTTGTTTTTCTTTCTTTATTCTGCTGATATTGTGATGTTTTCTCTTTGTGACAGAGACGAAGGCAGTGTCACGAAAAGAGAGAGAAAGCATCTTCACTAGCCGTACTTTATACGCTTTCCATGAATTGGATGCAAAATAGAGCCTGAAACCATTTTTTTTTTTTAAATGTATTGTACTTTATTTTATTTTCTAAATTCAAAATGTCTAAATAGTTCTTGGTTAATTTAGTTTAAAATTCAAAATGTCTAAATAGTTCTTGGTTAATTTAGTTTTTATTTTAGTCTAAATAGTTTCCTTATTTATTTATAATTTTTTGCAATAATTTTTTTTAGCAATAAACACTTTGGGTCTGATTCATGAAACACGAGCAGAACGAATTTTTGTGTAAATCGTGTGTAAAGTGGTTCTGGCGTAAATTTTCGGATTCATTAAAATGTATTTTCCAAATGTTAGTTGGTACGAAAGAAATCTACACCTGCTCCCAGCCACGCGTAAATAGTGAGTTTAACATCCGAACGTTTTGCTCATTAATAACTAAGGCTGCATTTTAATTCACCTTAATCGGGTACATATTTACACAGCATTTTGAAAAAATATTATATATAGTAATTACATACGGTTTTTCTTTTTACTTTGGGACTGTTTTATTAACAGATGAAACTCCATTAACTGCATCTGTAATAGGCTATGCTGCCAAACTTCCTTTTTTTTAGGACCTGATATGCCACTATGTAACCTATGCTTGAAAATAAAATGTGGTGTTTTGAATGAACTTCTGGTAATAAAACGTCGATTTCTGCATCTGAGAAATTTTTCTTTTTCATTCGCTTTTGAGAAGACATGTTGAAATCCTTCGTTTGGTGTCATAATATGATGCCCATATATAGTTGTCAGTCGGATTTAATGGGCGGGATTTATGGTAATTGAGAATGAGCTTGCACGCGCGTCCCATTTACGACTGATTGGAATTCATTAACACACACACACACACATTTCACTATCACATCTGACGTTTACGAAGTATTTGTGAATCAGGAGATGAGTTTTTCGGGAAGGTCTCTTTACGTGCAAATCACTCTCATATTTACTCTTATATTTACGAATGTTTCATGAATGAGACCGTTTGCGTCTAAATGAAATGAACAGAATTTTTAAATTAGCCTAGATTTAAAAAATATTTGTAGTTTTTTGCTACAATAATTTGAATGTCAGTTGAATAGATCAAAAATGGTTTTGATTTTGTAGTATTTGAATTGTTTGTTAGGTCAAGATAGTAGATAGTTGAGAAGGTCAAGACCCCTGATGTGGGACAGACCAAAATCGGCTGGGGTTCACAGACGTTTGATGTATTGCGCACTAGCTACTTTTCATGCTAGATTAATTTTAAATGTGATAATAGTTCATCTAACATTTTTAATAGTTCTCACTATAAATGAAAACATAGTTGTTGTGCCTATAATGCTTTAAAACAATAATGGGACACCAAAGTATACCCTATTTGTGGAAAGTGCCATAAATCTTTTCACTTTTCTCCTTTGTGTCATACACTTGTCTATGTGTTTGTCCCTCCTTGTCTTTTTCCTTTGTTTATGCTCTCTGTTACTCTGAACATGACTTTTGCAGACAGGTTGACAAAAAAATGTCTCTGATCGTTTCCTGAGGAAATTACACCCACTTCCTCCCTCTCTCTCTCTCTCTCTCTCTCTCTCTCTCTCTCTCTCTCTCTCTCTCTCTCTCTTGCTCCTGTCTCTTTATGCTTGCCTGCACTGTAGACGCAGTGCTTTGGAAAGCTTTGAAGATCTCAGAGACTTGGCTGATTAAAGCAGCTGATAAAACCCAAACACAAACACCGCTCCATTAGCAGTTATTTTAGGCTTTTGCTATCATACTGGTTCAGTGCAGAGGACAAGGCCATTGTCCCAACAGCTGCATACGGTAGTCTGGTATGCAAAGACATCCCCCTGTTATCTGCTTTTTTTTGTCTGAAAGTTGGTGCACTTTCACTGTGAAACTCAATGCAGTACACAGTACCCTAATGCCGGTATTGATGCTCATTGAGATTAGATCATAAGAAGCCTTTGTTTTATATTGGAGAATGAGTAGACAAACACATTGGCAGGACACTGAGCAGCGAAAAATTCTTTTTAAAATCTCTCCTGCAGTAAAGATCTTGTATCTATTATTCTGAAGGCGGATGATAAGGAAAGCAAAACAACAAACTGAACTATAGATCTTTTGACCACTGAGAATGAAATGAAGTCACTTTTTTTCATTCAAAACCCTGCTCATTGATAGACCGTAATGGTATCTAGCTCTAGTTCTTCCACATTGGTCTGTCTGTTATTGATTTATTGGCTGATCCTGATGCTGTTGTTCTCCATTCTGTATACTTGTATCAGATGGCCCAATCTGCTTTGCACGTGGCAGTATGTTTGTATGTGGTCCACTTTGTGTTGTATTGTTGACACAGGATGCCGTTCTAGCCTTTCATGATGTCTTGTCTTTGCAGGACCTCAGATTACCAGTGTTGGTGCAAACTACGACAGCATGGATTATGAAGACGCCCAAAACGGGGTTTGTTTCCATTCGTTCTTGATGTTTTTATAAGTGGCCTGCATCTGATTTGATAACAGAGATGGTATAATCAGTTTCCACCATTATTACCAAAACAATGCACTATGCATTGCATCTCATGATTGAATACACAGATTATTTACATGAAAAGAATATTATCGAAGGGGTAGTGAAAGAGTTTTATTTGTGTTATATTAGATCTAATTCGCATCAGGTTATGGACAATGAATACAACTCAAATACAAAGGCATATACTGTCTGACATTACAGCTGCCGAGACGCAAATGTTTCTGGATGCTTAATAAAATCAGGAATGTGCTGTAGTAGGTGGGGCGGCACAGCTGACTCTTCTCTGAGTGTCTTGTGCAATGAGTTATACTCCTCCATATTCTCACCAGCCTGAAGGGGGTTTGACCTTTCTGAGGGGGTTTAGCAGAGTCCGGGAAGTACAATGGTAAAGTCCTAAACATAGCAGTCTAGCTATAAGGGAGTCCCTCTCTGTAGTGAATCTTACTAGTGTTCTCAAAAGTACCAACTTCGGTATCAAGTCGTTTTTGTAAGCGCTCGGTGAAGATTGATGTATATTTACAACATGTTTTTGAAGCGCTGATCATTGTAGCCAATCACAGACATATCCGATAAGCGTGTGAGCACAATGGGCAATCAGAGGTGTTTACGATTTTGCTCAACAGCGCTCAAAGCGTCAAATTTGGTACCAAAGTCGGTACTTTTTGACAATCCAAAATCTTACTTCAGGTTACATTGCTACACCAGTAGGGGGCAACAAGTGACGGCTTTATGAGTACGTCACTGAATCATTCATTCAACCTATTTGTTCAAAAACACTGATTCATTCAGGAATGTAAAAAACACTACTGGGTGTTGCTCTGACTTGAGCAAATATCTCTCTCTCTATGCTTAAAGGGGAAGTTCACCCAAAAATTTACATTCTGTCATCATTATTGTTCCAAACCAGTATGACTTTCTTCTGATACAGGTCATGCAGGTTTGGAACAGCATATGGGTGAGTAAATCATGACAATGTTTATTTTTGGGGGAAACTATCCCTTTAAATGTTTAGTTAACGGCAACGCATGCACATTTTATCTGCGATTAAAATGTTTACACTAAGAAAACATTTGCTCTGCTTGTACTTGCAGTATCAGAATTGCTTTTTTGTTTCTACTGAAGTAAACCCTGTTAGTCTGTTGAATTGCTGGAGTTTGACTTGTACAGGGATTTTCAGCCTCTTTCCACTGAGTTATTATTGCACAACAGTGACAGAGCACAGAGGAAATTTGTTCTTAGCAACTCTCACAGTAGAACACTGTTACATTTACAGCCATTGGCCAGATGCATTGGTCCGGTTTATGGAATATTCCTCTGATTCAATTTAGTTTCTTATCAACAGGTGGAAATAGAAATCTGATCACACAGTTTAGCCTCTTGTTACTTTTGTGAAAGAATGAGCTTCATTTAGGTGGTAGAGTATGAATATTAATTCACTCTTCTCCATGTTTAAATGTTCTCCTTGGCTCCCTGAGCTCCGGTTCACAGCATGAATCTTTTAATTTAGCCTGAAGTCAGAATATTTGTGGCAGCTACTTAATGTTTTCAATTCTTCTCCTTTAATTAGAAATCATCTCATAATAGCAGTATAATGTTACACGCAGTATGTGACATTTTTTAAGGGCTTTGTTTTTAGTCATTTTTATAGTGTGGAGGGAACTGTTCTTTATTAGTATTGTGTAGATGGCCACAATACATTCTTTTACTTCCTTACCAACACTTCATCTTCTTTATTAAAAGTGTTCTATATTTAAACCGGGCCATCAGGCCATCCTTTTATTTTTGAGTCCTGTAATGAAACTCATCTACCAATATTAAAAATAAAAATAAATCCTACAAACGTTAGCTGTAAAACGGTAATGTTTTTTTGTGCTGTTTTTTAAGATTATTTCTGTTAAATCTGATCTTTCTCTCTCCACAGCGCGGGCCGTCAGGTGCTCAGAGTTCGAATCCAGCCATGAATATAATCGGAGCAGAGGATGAAGACTTTGAGAATGATGAGCAACCTGTGAGTGAAACATTAGCTCAGAATTAGTAGTTCTTTTAGTATATTTGAGGTAAAAAATATTTGGAATATGCATTAAATTGATCAAAAATTACACTGAAATTGTCATCACCGCAATAAAATACATTTTAAAATATATTAAAATAGAAAACGGTTATTTTAAATTGTAATGATATTTCACAGTATTATTAATTTTACTGTATTTTGGAAGAAATAAATGCAGCCTTTGTGAGCATCAGAGACTTCTTTCATAGACATTTAAAATCTTACCAAACTGTTTGTTTTTATTTTATTTCTTAATATGCATGTAAACACTTTTCTTCTCAGATGGTGGATGATCAGTGCAGTCACTTTAACAGTATTGAACTGTTGAAGTCCAGGCCCACCCACCTGCTGGTCTTCGTTCATCATGTCATGTTACAGTTTGACTGTGCTCCTGTGGTAAGAAATTACAGAATGTGTGCCAGTTTATTTTTGTCAGTTCGCATGCATGCGCTTACTTTAGTATGTGAGGCTCTGTGTGTTTCTTACACTATCTCTTGTTCGGCTATGAATGATGTGTGTGTTTAGGGGGTGAGGGTGTCATGTATGTATTAGTATTCAGATAAAGCCCTTTTCATGTGATTTAAAGCATGAGTATTTCTTCCTTTGTTTGGCATGCAGCCAATGTGATCTACCCCAGGTACCGTCTCCCAAATTTCATTTAACCTCAAAACTCTTCTGATAGGATACATCTCACAGATGCTAATGTTCAGATGAATAATCTAAATTAGTTGGTTAGTAAATTAGTAGGAGTGAGGTGGACATCTTACCCTATATTGTTTTCCTTTTGTGGACCTATAATGTATTATTGAGTTAGACCAGTTATGTTTGGTTTCAAATCCAGCAGGTACTATGTTGTGTTCATTAATTTTAGATTGGCCCATTTATCCCTGTCATTCTTCCTGATACTCTTTTCTCACTGCTCTAAAAAACGCAACTGCCTCTCCATCCAGTCAATAAAGTCCACGTATAGGTTAACATAGCACACATCACTATCCCTCTTTTTTTGGTGTCTACATCTGTCAGTTTTCTTACTCTTGTTTTCTTTAATCTCCCGCCTTCATTCTCTCTCTCTTTTCCCCTGTTCTAGCTATGTTACCTTCATGCTGACCTCTTCAAGAACTTCAGTGCCAAAGACACAAAGAAGCACTTTGGGGAATTCTACAACACTTTCCTTGAAAAAGGAGCGGTATGTGAACAGAGTTCTAGACATCCAGCTGTCAAGTTTATTTATCTCTTTACAAGTTTTCCTCTTTGTTCTGTCACAATTTTCAGTCTACCCTCGTTTTATTGTCTCTGTTTTTGTTAGACCCCCTAAAGGAAACCTGGGGAATATTTTTGAAGGGGTATTTTATTTATCACACAGATGATCTGCTGTTTGTCAATCTTATCTTTGAGCTTGTTGTCTTTCAAAGTGGAGAAATAGTTTTTGTTCATTGTTTTCTTAAATAGGCAGATTAACCTAAATTTATACATGGAACATAAAAAAAAATACAAAAATGTTGCAAAAACAAGAGATTTGGAAAGAAAATTCTGATGAAATTTAGAAAAATGCAGAATGGTAGTTGGCACATAACCATCACATGTCTGCGTCATTCCTTGTCATTTTATTTATCTTTTTTATTTATTTTTTTCATTTTGCAACTCCATTACCTTTTAATTATTATAAGGTCAGAAAACAGCATGATTAATAGTTATAAAATTATTCACAAAAAGCTGTTTAAAATGATTTTAGGCTATTATATTTGTATCATCATACCAGACAGGTATGTCTGTATTGCATTAAAGTGACTGAAATGTTTGTCTAACTAGGCAGTAAGCATTTGGAGTGATAAGATTTTTTTTTTTTTCAAGTGGGTTTTATTTTGCAGTAAAATAAGTAAATGACTGGACTGGAGTGCTTCTTAATTTCATCATTGGTATGGGTTAATTTTTCTGGTTCTTTATGATTATATTTTGAATACCTTTAATATAGTCATTAGAGATAGACTGTATGTTACCCAGTTCTTTCTTTTAATTTCTTATGATACTGTATCATGTCATTTCCCTGCTCATCTGTTTCTCCCCCAATCCATCTTTGTTTAGACTTGATTTTTTGTCTTTGTCCTTTTCCCCAAGTCTGTCTGCATATCCCTTCTGTCCAATGTAACATTTTTCTCGGTGTGTTATTTGTCCTTTTTTTCATCCTTTTCTGTGTCATCTTAGTGTTTGTCCTACCCTAACTTCCGGTTTGGGTCATGGGAATGACCTCCCCTGATGAATGACTTTTTTTTTTTTTTCATGTTTCATTTTTAAGTTTTTTCTATTCGATATATAATTTAGAGTTGACATGAAGGCTGTTGACATGTGGAATCTGGTTATTTATATTGTTATGACCTCTGGTGGTGCTGTGCTGAATTACAGTCTACAATGGAGGACAAAAACATCAACTTTAAGTTTTATAATTAATATAATGCAATTTCTTACCATTCTCTCTTTTCATTCCTTCTATCTTCCAGATTCTCAAAGTATCAGTGCCAAATAACTTAGCATCTGAACTGGGTAAGGCCTTCACCAGTAAAAATGAAAGTTCTTCTCTCACTCCACTTAACGTTGATATTGTTTTATTGCTGTAGTTTCATTAAATCCATTCGCCCCTCTGTCTCTCCGCTGTGTTCCTTCAGATCGCTTGCGTCCAGAAATTTGCAGCGAAGACCAACAAAGACGTTATGTTAATGAAGTGAAGTTCACGCAGAGTCCAGAGATACACCGGCAGCTGGAAGACTATAGGTGAGTCAGTGACCAGTGAGTGAATTTCAAAATAAAGTGAACCTAGAGTACTTTGCATTCATGATGCACAGTATATTTACCTATAAGATAAAAATGTCAGGCTCTGATAACAAGTGTTCATCTATCCCTGGTGCTCCAGTAGCATACTTGTCTTTGTTTCCCTCATTAGGCAGAAGAGGATGATGGGAATGACTCCCAATGAGCATGAACTAAGTGACGTGGAATCCCATCGTCCCACCGACCGCATCCCAATGGAGATGAAGGAGAAGGCTGTAGCTGAATCCTTGTTGGAAAAGATGGTTGATGCCAAGTAAGAGATGCCAATAATAATAATAATAATAATCTTATTTTATTCAACAGATGGTTTTTATAGTTGTGCTTTAAATTGTGACCAGTGTAGAATTTTTGAGCCCTGTGCTCCATAGATTTCAGCGAGATTGTTATACAATGAAACAGAAATTCACTTTCTTAGTCATTATCTATTCCATTAATTGTGCAGCACTACTAGTACCTTTATTTATGCATCCCTAGTTTTGGTGGAATTATCCCATATGTTATGGTCAGTTTACAGGGTGTCTGTTTTCTTGGTCTTGTCTGAAACGCAGAGCCAGACCTTTACTTTTTGCTGCCCTCCATAGTGCCTATCCTATAATCCAATCCTAATTTCTGCCTATAATCCTATAATCCTGTCTGCTGTGTGATTTTTGTGTTGCCCTGCCGAGTCAAACACCATCTATGCAGTGGGGAAGAGGATAATTTGCCACAAACAGATTCGCTTTGACAGAATACAGCTATTGTCAAATCTGCATTCACAGCGGATCAGAACCCCCGAGTCTCTGTCGATATTCACTCACCGGCTGCTAACTGATGCCTATTGAATGTGTCACACTGCACAGGATCTTCTTGCTGCTGGGCTGTTTGACCCCTTGCAGTGAATTCTATAATAGTCGTATCAGAATTCACTCCACTCACTGTTGTGCTTCATATGCAGTTCAATTAACTCAGAGGACCAGCTGACGTATCCATTAAAGTTTCATTCACGGCTCTAAAATAGTTATTTTGTTGTGGGTTAGGGCCTTTCTTCTTTGCCTTTTGAAAATGTAAGGCAAAAAGTTAAATGGATGCTCGCCTAAAATGAACGTGATTGCAACCAATATGATTTTTTTTGTCTTTTGTGAAACACAAAAGGAGATATTTAGAACAATGATCAGGCTGCTCTTTTCCAAAAAAGTGCTAAACGATAAGTGTAGTCTATATGATTTGTGTGCTATATTCCTAGTCTTCATAAAGAGATTCACAGTATATCGGTACCATATTGCTTATCTGCTGATATTACAGATTTTTTAAAAGAAATGTATTTGGTATTGGTCAACATTGGATATTTAACTGTGCTCAGTTTCCCTATTATTTTTTATACTGTATTATAATGTTTTGATGCCTAAATGTACTTTTAAAATGATTTGTTTTATCATTTAAAGGTTTAGGGTCAGTATTTTTTTTTGAAAGAAATTAAAGGGGTCATGTTGTGCTTTTTCACTTTTTCAACTTTAGTTAGTGTGTAATGTTGCTGTTTGAGGATAAAAAAAGATCTGCAAGGTTACAAAGTTCACTCCAAAGGGAAATATTTTATTTAACAGAATTCACTAAACAAGAACTATAACGAAGGACTCGTTTGGACTACAACACATTTTTTCCAGACTTTGTGAAGTCACAATGTTACTAATTTAAATAATCTCTGCCTACGGAATACGCAAAAAAGGGGTTGAGGCCTGGTTGAGCAGCTGCTATGTCAAAGAGACGCTGTTTTTTTTTCCACAACTCATTTGTTTGACCTTCCTAAGGCTGACGAACTTAGAGTGGTTTAAATTTATTTTTAACACTTTTCCTGAACATTATAACCCCAACGTTTATCTGTGTCCTGCACATTATTGTGAACAGCTTCCAGAACCACAATGCAGGCTACGCAAAAAAGCTTCTCCTGAAATAGCAGTTCCCACTTTGACGGGACAATCACTTGTTTGTGGATCACAACTTGTAAATATGTCTTATTATTTGTAGTTGCATTTTCTATTAACAGTTCCAATTATAAGTTTTATGTTGTTGCTACGATGTAAACAAAGGGCAAAGCTTTGCCTCTGCTCGACTGCTAGCCAACATTAGTGTTGATATAGTATACTGAAGCTTTTGTAAGCTCTCGCTTTTGTAAGGCTGTTCACCGCCCCTTTAGTAAAATGAACCTTGGTTTTGTGATCGATGACTGTTTGTATTACCATTGTTTTGATGATTAAATGGTGTATAACGTAAAATGTATAAGAAAATTACAAAAAAACAAACATACCACCCTGAAACATCCTGTGAAATCCGTGCTTGCAAAGTCCGTGCATGAAATCCTTTCTGTTCAATCCTCTTGTTTGTTAACATTCTTAAGTCTGATCACACTTGAATTGGTTTGAAATTGACGCCATCCTTAATATTTACACTTGAGCAGATGAAACTCGCAGTTATGGTAAGGGGCGTGACATTTCCCGAACATGCTCTTACAAGCGGTGCCAATCACAGCACACAGGGCCAGCTAACCAATCATCGATACCGGAACTAAACGGCGCGTTCGAGACAGACTGGGGAGAGAGGTACTGTAATAATCTGAAAAAGTGTGTTTTTTGAACAATCAAGCATGAAACCATACTAGTACACCCCAAAAACTAAATCAAGACTTCGTAAAAGGGCATAATAGGACCCCTTTAACACTTTTACTCAGCAATGACACATTTAAATGGATCAAAAGTTACCGGTATAATGTTACAAATGATTACTATTTCAAATAAATAAATCTCACTGAATCTCACCCCAAACTTTCAAATGGTAATGTATGTACAGTGTTGTTATTTTTATATATGTAGTTATGGACTACATTGTACACATGGTCCACAGGATAAACCTTTCATCAGAGGGACCTGTGTGGTTCTTTTACTGTACAGGGTGCAGTGAGTGCCAGATTTTCCCTGCTGGCTTTTATTGTGCAGAAATAATGATCTGAATTCAGATTGGCAGAGTGTGCAGCAGAAGCGAAAAGCTCAGCAGTCTCCTCCTGTCTCACTTCCTGCATGCGGGTCCTCACTACCCGTGGGGTGTAATGTATAATTCCTACAAACCCACGTTCACCCTTTAATGTGAATCTACTGCACTCATTGACCCCTCTTTGATCCCTGCCAATTAAAGCACCCAAGTTTATTTGCTTAAAGGAACAGTTCACCTTAAACTGTGGTAGTGTATAAGATTTAATTCATAGTTTAGCTTTTTATTGTGTCTTGTAGTTAAAATCATTACACAAACCTCAGCACACAGAACACTTCTGGCTTCATTTTGTTTCACGCATGTCTGAATCTAAAGGCTAGAGAGTAAGATAATGATTCAGTAACTGCTCAGTTAAGGATTCATCAAATTGAATCAAAGCGAACATTTGTGAATCTTTTTGGGTGGCTCATTAAAATAACTGTTAGGAGTCATTTCTTATTTGTTCATGAATCCACACTAGTCGCTCTCTGAGTGCAGAAAGACTTATTTGCCTGCCATTATATTGCATACATTTTGCAGTCTCTATATCCTAAGGTTCAATTCAGACTCCAATCAACTCTGGTAAAAATAAACATTATTTTACTGCTCAGCAATTGTGAATCCTGCAATGTGGTATAAATGCTCTGCCTAGTCACACCCTTTATTTCTATTAAAAATATGCACCATTTTACTCTACATGTAACTGATTCTGCCCTAAAAAAAAGAAAAAGAAAAGAAACTAGCAAACAGAGAGGAAGTGGTAGAGAGATGATGGTGTCAGAAGTGCCACGCTGGCAGGAAGTCTCTGCATTCTGGCTCTCTGCCAGAGAGAAATATAGAAAGAGGGATGCAACAGGGGTCAAGTTTGAGGCCGGCAGAGGGAGGGAAAGGGACAAAAGCCGGTTTGCAGTGAGACAGAATAGTTAATGTATATTAGATCCACCAGGGTAAAGTGATGTTGTAAAGGCTGCACTGGAAAAACATGCATGTAAAACATTGTCTCTTACTCATTCAGTGGCATTATTAGAGACATAATGTGTCCTCAGAGACTTCACACAGCTTCTTTTAATGTCTAATCTCAATATGGCTATTCAGTCTTCATATTCACTCACACAGTCGTCCTCTGTTCTCTCAAACACTGTCTGCTTCCTCTCGCACAGTTTTTTTTTTTTTGATCCCTCATTCATTCTCCTCCGTCAGTATAACAGTAATGACCTCACTTACAGATGCTCTTATTGGCTGCACTTTTAATGTGAGAGGCGGATCAAGGTTTTTGATTGGCCAGACGCTGGGGATTCCTTATCGCACTCCTCCTTTTGTATTATCATAGGAAAACACGAGGATCTGATTTCCATGTTCTTGCATGCTTGTTGCATCAGACAAAAACACAGTTAAATAGTAAGTTCCGTGGATGAGGCACTTAGATTGCTTGTGGACATTGCTGGAGGACAGTCTCAGTGCCTTAGGAGAGTGCCATCGTAGTGCTTGCAGTTTGAGAAGATAGCATAGCTCAGACTTCTAGACAACTAGTTTTGCAAGAGATTGTTTTACTGAACTTGATTTTTGCATAATTTTGTCTTTCAAAATTTGCCTGGATTGCAATTTTTGATGCAGCACTATTTTTTTACATCTTTTTTTTTATTTTAGTTTTCCTTTTATTTCACTTGCAAGTGATAGAATATGTTCATTAGTTTGATTTCTACAAACAATACAACAGTTACTGTCATTTTGGGTCAGGGAAAGTGTGAACGCTTCAGATTCCACCGTCCTAAAACAGAGATAAAATCCAGTCGAGAACGAGGAAGAAAAAATGTTTCTTAACTTTAAACGGTGAGTCCTTTTGACCAGCGTTGTGCTGCATTTTTCCTTTGGTATCCCTCTAATTATTTCTGTTTTGCTTTTTGCAGCCCTTCAATTGTTGCCGACAAGGACAAAGGGTGAGTTGTCTTTTTCTTCTTCTTTTTTTTCCGCAGTAGTCATTTGCATGTTCCTATATGGTTATTGCATTGACTGGTTTGTAGTTTTGTCATTTTCTAACTATAACTATTATATAGTCACTTTTATGTGGTTGTAAATTTCTAGCAGTTTCGTTAGTTTGGTTGGTTTGATTTTATAAAAGAAAAAAAATGAAATTGGTGCATTTATTTAAAAAAAAAAAAACACACTGCTGAAGTTAGATGGTGCATAGTATTTCCGTAAGAGCAGCTGTTGGTGGCTACTTGCAGTTGTTAATTTGGACAATGGACATGCACATGTGCACAGTCTCCACCTCCAGACTTCTGTCCCTCCCCTTTTCAGTGCTCCTTCCCCTCCCTCTTCTCTTTCTCCCCCTTCACTGGAGATTCTGCTGCTCTTTTAGAATGAAGGAAATGGCTTGATGCCAATTGAAGATCCCCCTGAGGTACTTGGACAATTTCATAGTACGCTACAGGGGTTGCATTGATAAGTCACTGATCACATCATTTCAGTTGCACTTCGCCAATATATGGCAACAGTCAGAGGAAAATACTTCTTCTATCTACATACAGCGGCTTACTGTAACGGTGTGAGTCATTATTCATTTTGTATAGTGAACTCTGAATGCCAAATATACACTACCATTTAAAGAAAGTGACAGTAAAGACATTAATAGTGCTACAAATATTTTATATTATGCAATATTTTAAATAAATGCTGCTCTTTTGATTGTTCTAGTCATTAAAGCAGGGGTCTCAAACTCAACTTAACTGGGGGTCGCTGGAGGTAGAGTCGGGGTCAGGCTGGGCCGCATCAAGTATTAACAAAAAATAGTATTCAAGTATTCCAAAAAAGGAGCACAACTGATCCAATCTTCTCAATATTTATTATTAACGTTTCTTCTGAACTGTTCCTCTGAATTTGAACATACCTTTCTGTACATGATTGGTTCTTCATGAGTTGTCCTTCTGACAGTTGAAATTCATTTTACAAACTTCGTTATTTCAAATGTAGGCGCGCGGTAAGCGCGCTCATAATTGAAGCGACGCGCTCATTTTTTCCAGGCGCAGTATGTTTGTACTTCGCGGTTGTCTATGACAACTATTGACAACAAACCCACCGTAAGTTGTCACGAGACTATCTATGGTAGCCCATAAGGGATAAAAAAAAATATAATAATTAAAACGCGGCACACGCAACGACGGGCCGCAGTAACATTAAAATTTAATGTCAAGTAGGAGGCCACAAAATATCACCCCGATATTCGCGGGCCGCGAGTTTGAGACCACTGCATTAAAGAGTCCTGAAAAAAAAGTATTATGGTTTCCATAATAATATTATGACTGTTTCCAACATTGATGATAAGAAGAAATGATTTTTTTTAGCACCAAATCAGCATATTAGATTGTTTTCTGAAGGATCATGTGTGAATCTCAAGACTGGAGTAATGGCTGCTGAAAACTCAGCTTTGGCATCAGGAAAAAAACGTCTGAGATGGTTTAAGTTTTTTTGAAAACTAACATTTTGTGAACCAACCTGAAACATAAAGGGTGACAAAAACCAGAAGTGTCATGACTGTTTTTTTGTGTGCAAAATTACATTGTTGAAGTGGTTCTTACAACACATTAAGCTATAAAGCGACTTTTTTCATATTTTAGTACTCTATAACCATTTCTGGGGCCGGTTGCACCAGCTTTGTGTAAGTTGTCCAAAGTTACAACTTTGATGTAAATGGGGACTAAGTTACAACTTACAAACTACTAAATATTTTTCCGTTGCACCATTAAACTTAGTTACTCTACGTATAAACTAAATATTTAAGGAAGCCTCCGATCAGGAGTAATGGTTGGAATAAAATAGCAGACAGATTGAACTGCCTCAATAAGCTCTTGTTTTACCTGACAGACTTTAATTCTTTAGAGACATATGATAATGCTGATATTTACACTTGCTTACATTTTAAGAAAGAGAACATTATGTGAATAGATTACTTTGTTAGCGGCTCATCAACACAGCGCGCCGCTGTGTGCATCTGTCCCATCGGTCCGTGTTGTGCATGTCAAATAAAATCAGTCATAATCAATAAATGTAATTTCTAATGTTTTTTGTATCAGTGCTTATTTATTTATCCTTATTAATTTCGTTTCAAATACAGTTTCTGAATGTTATTTACATATAAAAACACTTATTATGGTATTCATGATTAAGTATCATATTTAAAGCAACACCAAGTAACTTTTCCTCTGCGGTCGCCCTACAAGTTGGAAGCGGAATTGTCCATTACTGCTGTCGAAAATAATTTAGCCTACCGCATCCTACTGTCGCACGCGCACACGCACGCACATGCTCTGTTTATCTAGCACCGGCTTTGGAATCATGATGACAATTCAAAAGCTACCCGGCTGCTAGGTATCTTACATGTAGTCTACTGTCGAGTACGCTACATCTACAGGGTATCCGCGGGGTCTTGAAAAGTATTAAAAGGTGATAAATCAATTTTGGGAAAATTAAGACCCTTAAAAAGTATTAAAAAGTCTTATCACGGCTTTATAAAGTCTTACATTTTGAAAGTATTTTTTCTGAATTAGCTGTCCAACAGTTTGAGTCCCAAAAACATCGTAAAAGTGTGTGAATTTAGTCATTTTTATTAAAAAAACGAAGAACTGAGGCACATGTCAGCATGATTGTTGTTGAGGGTGGAGCAAAGTTTTGTTTTGTTTTTTAATAAACTTTACTTTGATTTACTATCCCAGCCTATTTGATTTTTTTTTTTTTTATCAGAGTGGTCTATAGTCTTTATCACAAACTAAAACTGTTAAGTTAAAAGTATCACTGATGTAAATGGTGACAGCTTGAAGTGGCGGTGAGGTATTAAAAAATATTGAGAAGGTCTTGAAAAAGTCTTGAAAAGGTATTAAAATTAACTTCAAGATTCCTGCATATACCCTGATCTATCGGCAATTGTAACGCTTGCCGTAAAGCAAGTCAAATTTGTAGTTTTCTTATGTCTTATTCGGACTACAGAAACGCGACCTGATCTGGCAATCTTACATAGCGTGGATATATCAGATAAAGGACCGCAAAGCGGTGGCATAAGTGCATTTCACCATGTCACGACTTGATGAACCACTGAAACGATTTTGAAAACATTATTTTAAGGTAAAAAATCTTACTTAGTGTTGCTTTAATGTAAACATATTTTTACCGTTAGTTGCACGAGGCAAAAGTTAGAATGAAGGATAAACTGAAATTCACAGCATTTAAACACAACTTCTGCTCACGTATTTGAAGGCTGCTATTGGATCATTGAGAGTGAACGTCATATTATGCGTCTACGCATTACTTTACGGAGAGCTTACGACCTACTAACAACATTCTGCCTTACAAACAAATGGTGCAATGGAATTAAGTACAGAATTAGTTACAAACTAGCTAGTAGTTACTAAGCCTCTACTGTGGACCTTACATTCCAATTTAAGAAAGAACTGAAAAACTTTTTTCTTCCTTCAGTAACTCCATCTTTGGAGCAGTGGCCTTCTATATGAAGCACCTTGGCGTCAAGACAAGAGCACTTGACAACAAGAAGGCTAAGTCAGGATGGCGACCCTCTGTCCCCTCTGTGTTGAAGGTTAGATTACATACTCAATAGTTCATTAATATAATATAAATTCCTATGTTTTTAACTGTATCGACTGTATTTGTATTTTCTTGTCTAATTGTATTGGGTTTTTTGTGTGTTGAACAGCCATGGGGAACCAGCAAACCCACCAGAAACCTAGGGAAACTATCTACATTCTCCCGTATGTACTGCACAGAATCCCTTCATTCCCCTTCCTTTGAACACCCGCCCTACTTACATCACACTCTCATTGAGCAAACCTGTATTATTTCACTGCGCACATCGATTTCCATTCTGCCATTTACACTAATTACCCATTTCATCTCAGACACCTGCTAAGATAATTGAAATCAATGTACACAAAAACACTTCTGTAGTTTATAGTATGAGAAACATTCTGCATATATTCATTAAAATACCTGCAATATCAAAGATTGATGAAAAATTTAAAGGAACTTGTTTGTGTTGCTATGTTTTCCTCTTGCAGATGATGGTAAGCAAACTAGATTGGACTTTGAAGGTATTATGGTCTGTTCTCTTTGTGTAGATCCTCTATTCTCGGATGGTACATTCCCTTGCTAATCAAATCTAATGCATGTTTGCATGTTCCACTTCAAACACATGGGTTTGTCTGTAGTTTCCGTTTCTTTATCCATCCATGTAGCCAATCTGATATGGTTTTCTGGTTGAGATGACTCGAAAAAAGTGTCCTTTAAAGTGGTCCTATTATGCTATTTTAAAGGTTCCTAATTTTGTTTTGGAGGTCTTCAACAACAGGCATCAAAAGTAAAAAAAAAAACACTATATACAATAATATACATTGCACATCACCACATTTTTCAATGATTCTCAAAAACCTCATCCGAAGATTCAGTCTCTCTAAATCCCTCCTTTCCGCAAGCCTACTCTGCTCTGATTGGCCAGATGGCACAGTCTGTTGTGATTGGTCTACAGCTTACAGCGTGTGTCTGAAACGAAACATCAATTACCAAAACTGAATTTCAGCTACGTATGCTTTCTAAAGCTCAGCGATTTTCACTGTAAGGACAGTAAAGATGGGGTCGATTTTACTATATCAATCCAAACGCGAGTCACTAGTAGTAACTAGTTAATCAATCATACTTACAGTTTGTGATTCTGAGGAGCAATTTGGTCCAAATAAAATGGGTACTGTGACTGTCCCATCTTTAATGGATAAGCGTTTTTGTAAATCCCATTTAGACCTCACAGAGATTTGAGAAGCAATCGTCAAAAGGTTATACTGCAATTATATCGCTGTGGTAATTTCTACCACTGACTCTTTACATCCTCATCGTTTGGAAGTGTTTAAAAAGAGAATTTGTTTTTGCAGAGCAGAAAACAGCATCTTCTCAAAATGTACACAACACGATCCAGCTACAGTGTTTTGAGGGCGGGTCAAAGTAGGCGTTGTTCGTGGGCAGCCAATGAAGTCCACAGGCGGGCATTATGCAGATGTGTCACGGCATTACATATGCAGGCCACGGAAGTGAGACTGGAATTTCTGACGACTCGTTTAGGCGGTTCAGAGTCAATTCTTTCTTTTGGGAGACAATAACTTTATTTATCGTGCACTTTTGACTTTGCAGACCGTTTACATTCACATATTACACACTGACTACATGAAAGGTAATATTTGAAAAAGCATAATAGGGGCACTTAAATGCTTGATTCACAAATCTTTTCATGACCCTACCATTACAATATACTAAGGGTGACGTATTCATCAATAGATTATACTTTGCACTGTTTTCATGTGTGATGTTTGTCCGTGTTTGGTTTCGCCTTTTTCTTTCCTACTCTTTTTTGGATTTTTGGGCTTGGCGGATCCTGGAAACCGCTTTTCCCAATGAATGACTAACACTGTTGGATCAAACTCCAGATTGCCCCCTTCCCCTTCATCTAGTTGTCATGTTTTCTTGTTAGAACCACACAATTATCATGTCCATGTTTAATAATAGTTTATAATTGCACATGATTAATTTGCTGCTCTCATTTCTCTCTTACTTTCTATTGGTCTAGTAAAGCCAATCAAACCAGTTGTCCCACCTCATCGACCGTCCATAAGTGATGGCAACACCACTCCAGGGCGAAAAGCTGGTGTGGCAGGGTCAGGTAGCACCCATGGCTCGGAGAGCAGTGAAGAGTTGACCATCAGCGTCAGTGTGACTCCCAGCCCCGACTCTCAAAGTGACACGGGTGAGGATCAGAAAATGTCTCATGCATGTTTTTGATTTATGCACATTGGACATCTGGGAAATCAACAAACATGGTATGTTTGAGTCATTTGGGAATATAAAGGTATATGAAAACAATTCATACAAATCTATGCTGCCACCATACTTATTCAGGGATGCACAGGTATTAAAAGTGTGGCTGATACAGGCAAGCTGTTAAAGGTAGGCTAGGCAATTGCGGAGAGGCTAGCAATTGAAATTTAGCTTTGAAAGCATGAGATCCCACCTTCCCTTCAGAGCGTCTCCAAAGCCACGCCTCCTTCAAAACACATGAACGCACTCAACTGGTTCTGCAAAGCGTCATGAGAGATGGTGTTAAATAACCTCATGTCTCAAAGCACATAACATTACAATAATAATGAACGAAAACAACTTACAGAGCTTTTACTTCTACCACCTGACTGCTGCAGATTAATTTCAGTGTTGATAGTGTTGACATAGACACACACAAATCCGAGTCCGAGGACGTGAACAGCTCCGAGTAGAAAGTCACAGGTTTCCATCTTGTAATAATGGTTACTACATGGCGTGAACGCAGCATAAGCTCGTTGTTTTGGTTCAGGAGGAACTGTAAAAGTCGGCTGCTGTTCGTTTGTGGTACTCAGTGACTGTGCATACCACTCTGCATAGCCTTACGGAACGCGCTGATGACATGGGATGTCTGCGTGAACAGGGTGTTCGGAGGTATGGAAATACATATGTTGACAGGCAGGTAGGACATTGTATCATTGCATTCGGACCAAATGATTGGACAATTTTTTTGGTCCTGAGACTTCCACAGAAGATATATCTACTTGTTTTAATATTTAGACCACTTCTATTATTGATTGCTATCATTATAACCAGTATAACAAAAAAGTGTTTATAAAACAAATTGCCTACCCTACCTTTAATTATTTTCATATTCTATACTATTTTCTCTAAATAAACAAAAAATAAAACAAAAAATAAAAACATTTTAAATGCTACATTCAAAATTATAAGCATTATAATTTACTGTATACATTTTTTTTTTTTTTGAGATTTGCTGAAGATTAGATGGGGCTATATATAGAATTCAAAATGTAAGTTTAAGTGTTTTGGCGACACCGGTGGTCGTTAAGTGAACTGCAGCCAGCAACTTTTTGCTTGTGCTCGCACTCATGCACATGTGATGTACAAATGACTGAACGTGATTCATGGCCCCATATACTCGAGTGTGTATATATATATATATAATATATATATATTTTTTTTCATATTCTTCTCTTAGAAAAAAGAAAAGTTGGAAATACCTTTGCAGTGATATACTGTTAAAAAATATCCCAAACGCCATCCATGCTGACAGCATGTTTGGATGAATATGTAAATATTTTCTGTGTGCTTTCCTCTCAATAACAAAATAAACACACAACAAAGATGACAGCGGTGAGAAAGTAGCAGTTAAGAAAGCATCTGATCATAGCGATATGGATATGTTTGTACCAGCTCTGCATCATGTCAACAGATGAGGTTATTAAAATTGATAGTTTGATTATAAAGTACATATTCACCTATCCACCTTTTTCCTACACCCCATGACACTTTGCACGATTTTGGGATTAACTTCTGTTAAACTATAAACAATCAAGGAAAGATTCGCTTTATGAACACAATAATACACAAAAACTGAGTACAATGAGATAATATTATTCTGCTCACCCTTCAACCATTGAACATTAAAAGGACATTTAAAAGTGTAAAACAAATTACTACAACAAAGCACGAATAATCCCAAAATTATTTCCCCAGCAATATTACAGACATGTTAAATATCAAAAATAGGATACATTGGAACAACTGATAATTGGTAACTGATAACCAATAATTGGAACATTAAGTGATGATATTTCAAAGTGTTTTCCGGCATTTTGACAGATAACAAATATTGTATTTAACTGCTTTATAAACATTTCAGTAAACACTGATAATAGGGATTAGAAGTAAAAAAGAGAGACAGTTACATTTTAAAGCTTGTGTGAAAACAAGCCTGGAAAGAAATGTGAGGATTTGGGGACAAAAACTAGAGATTCTTAGTGAATCATTCATGGGATGTATATTATAAATTAAATGGGAAGAACAGACCACAAATGCGCAGTAAAATGTTGTCTTTTTTCATACTGTTACAGCGGAATACAAAGAGAACAAAGAAAACAAACAGGAGGAAAAGAATGCAGCGACTGAAAAGAGCTCTTGCCATAGACATTCTTGATATACCATGTCACATTAAAATACCAAGTGTTACGTTATTCTCCTGACGTCAGAAAATAGAAAATGAAGGACATTTTCCAGCTCATTCAGATTTAGTCAAACTGATGGATAAGGGCTATTTGTAGCGCACCCTTAAGCCTGGAACACACCAAGCCGACGCCGACGAACTAGCGCCGATGAAAGCCGACTGTGTTGTCGCCTCTCGTCGGGGTAAAAAGCTGCACTTGAACACACCGACAGAACTACTGCCGACTGTCAGCTAGAATGCGCGTTCTGCGCCTGCGTGTAAATGAGACAACTGTCTATTTCTGCAGATATATTCGTCTATATTTGTCATTCAAAAAGGGGAAACCGACGCTGTCGGCTGCAGATACACAAACCATAAACAAAGCAGTGCGTGCTTACCGTTTTAAATATCAATCCTGCTAAACACTTCTTTATTCCACTCCGCTCGTGTTAATATTGAAATATTCGCCAAGGAACACTCAGGTAAGATGACGTAACATAAGAACAGCCTTCTATCTGTAGAGTTTTGACTTCTTTGCTCGCTGTTTTGCTATTATTCTCGTGCATTGACTCTTTCACTAAGCTGAACAGCCAATCAGAGTTCCCTCTTTCACCGACGGCCAGACGCCGATTCAACATGTCGAATCGGCCGAAACAAAGCCGACGAGGACCAATTTCAGCCGACGGCACGGAACCGTGCGGAGCACACCGAGGAAACTCAGTCGGCCGACGCACAAAAACTGCCCGACGGCCGACCATCGGCTTGGTGTGTTCCAGGCTTTATGATTTGAAATGATTTGTTTCAGTCTATTTGAGTGGAATCTAAAGTATTTTGGAGGAGCTTCCCCAAACCAAAAATGCCCCCCATAATCTAAAACGCAGTAAGCTTGTTAGGAAGAAGGTGGATAGACTATACAGATCTGGCTATATGAGACTATAGTTTGAATTAATCCTTTTTCTTTGCACGACACATTGACATTACAGTACAGAATAGCTCTTTCGGCATTATCCTGAACATTGTAAGCATTCAATTCCTGTGTCATTGCTCTAGGGTGCACGCGTAAACGCCACATCCTTTTAACTTTCTCGGCAAAGAGTCCTTCACGTAAAAACCAGTCTACAGGCTTTATAGACAACCTAGGACATTGGGGAAGGTTACAAAATTTTACAAGCTGTTCAAACACCGGCAATAAATAAGCGATTGATGCATGAAAATTCTTATATGTAGCCCCTTTAGATGATTTTTTTTAAACATTTAGTGAGCGTTAGATGCTGGCAAAAGTAATCAAAATGTACAAATAAAGGAAATTACTATGTGCAATTCAGTGTTAGTTTAGTAATATTTATATACTATTATACTAGGATTGTAACATGTAGTTCTATGTCTGTTTTGGTTCTGTTTTCCCTGTTCCTGGTTTGCCTGTGTTCCTGATCATTATTAGTCTCCCTGGTAGTTAATTAGTTCCTGCACCTATTCTGTTTTACTTTGATTACTCCCCTGTGTATTTAAGCCCTCAGTTTCCTTTGTTTCATTGTCCGGTATCGTCCTTGTTTTTATGTGGTTGTGTGTTAGTTTGCTCCGGCGATCTCCTGTATGTTCCTTTTTGGATTAATAAAGAAGTGTTTGTTTGGATTCTCCCGCGTCGTGCGATTACTACTACATTATAAGTACTATTATAGTATATTAATTTTATTTTTGATTTTTATATTTTAATTAGTGCTGTCAACGTTAACGCATGCGATTTAAATTTTTTCTAGTTTAACGCGTTAATAATATTTAACGCAATTAACGCAGCATCCGTTTTTTTTCTGCCATCCTTTGTTCAGCGTTACATTTATATGATTGCGCTTTTATTCATGCAAATGCTTTTAAACCATTTAAGCGCGACAAGAGATAATGCACTGTTTATGAACATCCTGTCTATGTGACACACACACACACACACACACACAAGGCACAGAAAGAAACGCACCAGTATTGTGCGCACAGACAGCGCTCCAAAATCGAGTTCTCCTTCGCGCTTGAACTAAATTCAACAGCCACTAAAGCTGTCTGTCATTAATGTTAATCAAAGAACAAAGGTAAGAGAGAAAAACACTCACTGCTTTTGACTTAAGAACATTTGTAGCTTTAATAAGGATTAATCCTATATTTAATTTATAATTTATGCAGTGCAGACTGTTTGATAACTTTATTCAATTTCTGTATATTTCCTACCTGTTAGACAGGTACGAGGAGGAACAGGTAAATATGACATTTATTATGGTTTATGTGAGGTTGTTATATTTTATGAAGCCTAATAAATGTTAAAAAATGTATAGCTTGCATTCAATTACACTGTAATGTTGAATGGCTATAATTGTTTAAATCATTTTCATTGAGACATCAGTAGCCTTTATTCATAAAAAGATGCCATTTAACAAATATTTAATTACATTATAAAACGTATAAAAACATAAGTGTTTTTAATTGCGATTGATCGCGATTTATCGCAGAAAAAATGTGTGATTTAATCTAGTTAATTTTTTAATCGATTGTCAGCACTAATTTTAAATTTAAGTTCATTTTTTGGTCATTTTGTTATGTGCTTTTGTCTGTTTTATATTTTTTTGATACTATTTAGGTTTTATTTTTCTTTTGTTTATTTCCAGTTTGTTTTAGTGCTTCAACTTTAGTTAGTTAATTTCGAATTTTCGTTTAGTATATCAAACATGTTACAAATGTTAATAGTTTTAGTTAACGATAAGGTAAAACAAAAAACCTGGACGTTAATATTATTGAATGACCCCCTACTGTTTCCTTGTATAGGTGTCAATAACAATCGGTCAGACCCCAAACCAGTCTCAGAGGGGGGTGATGCATCTCCTGTCAGCATTGGTGGGGGTCTCACCATCTGTGAACCTCTCTCTGTCATTGACATCCCTCCAGAGGACAGTCAGGACAGTGGCAGGTAAGAAAGCTGGAAAAAGAATGAGGAGAGTATATAGAGACAACACATAAAAAATGCAAAACTCACAATGAAATAACTAAACAAACTGTTAGCATACTTTTATAACTGTGCAGAAGTAGTTACAGTTTTACCGTCTACTATATAATTAAGGGAGAGTGGTAAAACTCCCTGTCTGCTTTGTCCTGGGGAGCGTGCTGTGTCCCTCCTGTGCTACTGCTCCTGCTGCTGCCCGCAATATACGCTACCCTCCTTGTGGACAGCAAAGACCAAGATGATCCCTTACTGCGCATACCACCTCCCTCCCTTTCCCCTCCTATCCTAACACCCTTTTTTCCCCACTCCTCACTTTTTTCTCTGCATTTTGTTGCCTCCTTTTTTTTGTTTCTTGTTGTCTGTTTCTTCCTCGTCCCACATGGTGTACTGCTATGCGAGTCATTTTTGTAAGCTTTCAGTTTTTGTAAGCGTCCCGCAGTCTTCCTTCGCAGCCATCCAACGCTGTGTCCTGCAATGTCGCGCTAAGGCACAAAGCTATCAAAATAAGCAGATTGTGAGATTTGGGCAAATATTACGACCACTCAACTATTTGGAGAGTTATGTTTTTGGTTCTGTAGTTAGAAGGTTGTTATTTGGCAGAAGCTGTCATCCGAAGTGACTTTTGGTGCACGTTTGACCGGGAAAATTTAGCAGGAGCAACCTGGTGTTATGCGGTATGGTACAATGGCGATAGTTACTTGAGGGATTTGAACCTTCAGGTCATCAGATTTTTAACCTAAACTCAACATAATGTATCTGCTTTACTTATTGTTTGTAGTATATGGCATAAAACTAGCATAACTGAATTAGCTGTGCATTTTTATTTTGCTCGTGCAACTGTCCTTCATGTGGAAGCATTGTTTGTTGCTTTTATCTGTTGTTGTCTCGCTTTGTTGTTGGCCGTCAGATTCGATTTTCTTCAAGGTTAGTTGGTTTATAGTCGGAAGTTTTGGTTTGGTGTATGTTGAAAAACGGTTTGTTGTCAGTTGTGCTGTTAACTGTTCGTTGTCCTATGTTTTTACAGAAGGAAGACAAGGTGGGTCTGCGCGAATGTCTCTGGGATTTTCTGCCAGCCTCAAGCTGCTACTGATCCACACATGCTCTTACCAAACACAGATCACATTACGTGTTATAATTTATATCGTAGAAATTTTGGAAAATGAGTGGCATGGTTTTTTTATGCTTTAGATTCACTTACAGACTCACACAGACACTCACTGCATGGCTAAGTATGGTTCTTCTCTGGTTTTTGGGCTTTAGGGATTCAGGCCAGAAGTATCTGCTTTTTTGGAATGCTTTGCACAAGTGGAACCCAATTACTTGCCAAAAGTGTTTTAGGTGTTCAAATGCATTGTGATGCTGTGTATGATACGTTTAGAAAGAAATGGAGATGTTTTTCTAATGTGGATTCTAGAAGGGTTTAGACTGTTGGGGCTGAATGAATCTCCTTGATGAACTAGTTAATAACATGTTATATAGTATAGTGGTTTTAACATCAGTTGTCTTCACATTTCACTCTCTGAATCATTTATTCATTTTCTGCTTCTATCATCTGTTCATGTTATCTGTGGTGTCTTACCTCACTGACATCTGTCTGTCCCTTCCACTGTTTTTTTGTGTTGTTTGTTTTTGTTTTCCAAACATTTCACTAAAACATTTCTGCGACTTCATTACCCCTTCCCTTTCCACTCTTTTCCTATCCTTTCTTTCCCCCCTCTTATTCTTCATTTTCCTTTTCTTGTCTTTTTCATCCTCCTTGTTCATTCCTGTTCCCTTACATCTTACTTTTCCCTTTCTGTACCTTTCTTTTCTTCCTCTTCCTTTTCTTTCTTTTCCTTTGCTTTCCCTTCCTTTCCTATATCTTTCTTTTTCCTTTCCTTTCACCCTCCTCTTTCTTTTCCTTTTCGTTCATTTCCTTTTTCCTTACCTATCGTTTCCTTCCCTTCTATTTCCTTTTGCTTCTCTACCTTTTCCTTTTTTCTTTTTTTCCTTTGTTCCCTTTTCTTTCCTTCCTCATCCTCCTCTTCTCTTCAACCTCCCACCCTCTCTTGGGTGTTCAGGAACGTGCGGCGTAGCGAGAGTCTATGTGTGGAGCGCCGTCACTCTCGCCGTGGTGGCTCTACCCGGGCCAAGCAGTCTCGCTCCCGTAGCGACGTGGACCTGCAGTCAACTTCCACTTCCCATCCCCTCTCACCCTCCCCACAGCATTCAGTCCCGTAAGGCAAAGACTAATTGTCACGCACACTCATATACACACCGTCCACAGGAGACAGCAGCACAAAAGGCTTCTCAGTAACTCATACTGAGTTCAGAGATTGTGATCATCACTACCTTAAATGGATAGTTCACCCAAAAATGAAAATTCGTTCATTATTTTACTCACTCTCATGTCAACACAAATGAAGATCTTTTTAAAGAAATCTGAGAGATTTCTGTCCCTCCGTTGACAGCTACGCAACTACTGTTTTGACGCTTCAAAAAGTTCATAAAGCGATCGTAAAACTAATCCATATTAATTTAGCGGTTTAGTCCAAATTTTCTGAAGAGACTCGATCGCTTTATGTGATGAACAGATTGAATTTAGGCTTTTATTCACATAAACATTCATCAACTCACACATCAGTTGTGGTAAACGCAAGCCTTAAGCATGTTCGCTTGACGTGCGAGAACCAATGAGGTTCATTCTCATGTGTTACGCAGCAACCAATGAGGTTCATTCTTGTGTGTTACGCAGCAACCAATGAGGTTCATTCTTGTGTTACGCAGCACGTTTGAGCTTCCGCAAGAACCAATGAGGTTTGTTTTTGCACGTCAAGCAGGTTCGGTTGAGCTTCTGTTTATGTTCGCTGATCAATGTTTAAATGTGAATAAAAGCCTAAATTCAATCTGTTCATCACATAAAGCAATCAAGTCTCCTCAGAAAATTTGGACTAAACCGCTCAATTCTTATGGATTAGGTTTTACGATTTCTTCATGAACTTTTTGAAGTGTCAAAGTGGTAGTTGCGTAGCTGTCAATGGAGGGAATGAAATCTCTCAGATTTAATTAAAGATCTTCATTTGTATTCCGAAGAGTAACGGGCGTCTTACGGGTTCGGAACGACATGAGGGTGAGTAATTAATGACAGAATTTTTGGGTGAGCTAACCCTTTAAATATTTTCACAATGCTTAACATGTATGTATCCCTTTTCACTTTGTTCCTTTTATTTGTCTCTCACAGTGTGGAAGGTGGATTGTTGACCGATGGCCCCTTCACTGGTCCTGCTTTTGGCCCCTTCCCTCAGCAGGAGGAAATGGAGCCCCGCCTCCTAGAGCTCGAGCTGGACCCGCCCAACTGGAGGGAACTTGCTCCCAGTGAGAACCTGAAAAAACTGAGCAAGAAGGAAATCAAAAGACAAGAGGTCATCAATGGTAATAAATGCAAGAACATTGAAAAAAAATTATAGAAAAGGCCTTAATGTTTTGTTGGATCTGCTATGTAGCAAGGTGCAATGATGAACATGTTTTTCTTTCTGTCTCTCAGAGCTGTTTGCGACAGAGCACGCTCATGTTCGTATGCTGAGCGTATTGCAAACTGTGTTTTCTCGACCACTGGAGAGGGAAGAGATTATGAGCATAACTGAGCTGGCCACCATCTTCCCCAGCCTGGATGAGATCATAGAGATGCACTGTACGTAACTACCTCAAATGCATTAATACACTGAAATCTGCATGGTTATAAAATATTTTGATTGCCAATCAAGTCATACATAAATAGTCACAACAGACTTGATATAGCTAAAATTCTTCTTTTTTTTTAGATGCTTTTTATGAGAACCTGAAAAAACTGCGTGAGGAAGATGATTACATTGTCAAAATCATAAGCACGCCACTTCTCAACAGGGTAAGTGGCTTAGAGTGTGCTAAACGCTAGTTTTTCCTTGTTTTCTTTAACACTGGGTCATTCAGCATTCATGTTGAATGCTTGAATGTATATTAGCTGTTATACAAGCAGACATGTCTTTTATCTCTGTAGTTCAGTGGATCAGAAGGAGAATGGTTTCAGAAGCTTACCGCACGCTTCTGTAGCTACCAGACCTGGGCTCTGGAGCTGATAAAGAGCAGACAGAAGAAGGACCCTCGTTTTAATCTTTTCATACTGGTACGTTTACACTTAAAACACTGTTGTCCAGGTAAAAGCGTTAACTTGACTTTTTCTGGAGACTTGGCTTCGTAGTCATTAGTTGTTTCCATCCACCTATTTTTATGAGCATTTTCATCATTCACATAAAAAAACGCTGGATGGAAACGCCAAAATGCGCATACATTCTAAAAAATGCACATGTAAAATGTATGCGCTCAATTGAGTCAGATAAACTTTTGATCCGATGAGAAGACATGCGCATAAACTGCAATGGAAACGCATTTACAGAATAAATTCCTCAATGTGCATCAAAAAAGACATTTGCAATGGGACAGCATAACTAGACTAACCAGCTGACCAATCTCATTGCACAGCATCTGAAATGTTGTTCTAGTCATTCTGAAATGCCTGAGCAAAGTCCCTTGTCAAAGTGATCCGGTATAATTACCTGCCAGAACTGCCTTACACGACTGTGTGCTCTGAGGTCGCAAGTAATTTATTATATACGAAATGTTTAAATACAGTGGCTTCTCCTACTGCAGGAACTTCTATTTTTCTTAGGGATATTTTGCGGCCATTTATCAGGAAGTGACAATTTTGTTCTCTTCTGTTCACTGGATGCAAACTGTGCTTTATGCGCAAATTTTTTATGTGATATGATATTCCAATTTTGCGCATAAGTTAAATTTGCAACTTTGGATGGGAACATAGCTATTGTAGTCCAAGACGAATTTCCCCAGAATGGGAAATTCTATTTTATTCTATTCTATCTCAAAATGTCTTTTGGGAAATGGAATCTTTTGTGTTTGTGTTGTAGGACGCAGAGAGTAAGCCACAGTGTCGGAGGCTACAGCTGAAGGATATCATTCCCATAGAGATGCAAAGACTAACCAAGTACCCTCTTCTGCTGGCCAATATTGCAAAGGACACAGGTGTGTGTTTCATATCTATTCATACTTTATTTATAGTTAAACTTTTGTGCAAATATTGCTGCCTCCAATATTGTAATGTCATAAAATCTTGTCCTTTGGGATTTTTCTCAGCAATTGACAGTATATGCAATTAATTATCCTTAATTTGATTGCTTAATCAGCATATCATGTAATTACATCAGTTACTGTTTGACAGCACTAACAATACTGCAATATATTAGACAAAAAAATGTAAAGTTTATAGCCAATGTCCATTTCTCACAGTGGATGAAGCAGAAAAAGAGAACATTAACCAAGCAGCTGAATCCTGCCGCAAGGTCCTTAACCACGTCAATGAAGAAGTCAAACTCATGGAGAACCTGCTGGTTAGAACATTCAGTACAAGTTCTTAAAAAAAACAGGGTCTACTAAAGGTGATGATACACAGGGCAACTTTTTGAGCAATGTTGCTGGGCAATCTTGCCGAGCGATTGTTGCTTGGGCACTTTCCCATTGAAAATGGGCAATAAATTTCTATCTGGATAATTTAGATCGGTCGTGGGCCCTGTCTCTCATCTGGTTGCCCGTTGACGGCAACATTGCCCAGCAACATTGCTCAAAAAGTTGCCCTGTGTGTCATCACCTTAAGGCTGTGTGGTTTGGCATTATACAGGCATTACTACATTCCAGCATGTTGTGATGTATGTATTTAGTGTGATATAAAATTGCTCATACTGTGATCAAATATTTTAGTCATACCGCCCACCCTATATGGATAGTTTAAGCTTGATTCATAATTTTTAATATCCACTCTTCTTTAAACTCAGATTTTGAAAGACTACCAGCGCCGACTGGACACCTCAGGATTGAAACCCAGTAATGACCTTTACAGTGAGTACAAGGTGAGAAATATCTTGACATATGTATCAGTTCCGTTACTAATGAAGGCACTCTCAGACTGGTATGATATCCACTCTTTTCTCTATTCATCAGAACATTGATCTGACCACCAGAAAGATGCTGTATGAAGGATCTCTGACATGGAGGGTGACCAAGGAGAAAGCGATTGGTAATCTTGCCAATTGAAAAAATGTGATAGTTTTTAGTGTCATCAGTCTGTAATCAAGAACCGGGCTTGTTACTCACTCTATTTTTGGTGTATTTGCAGATGTGCACTGTGTGTTGCTGTCAGACCTGCTGGTCTTGCTTCAGAAGCAGGATGATAAGATGGTTTTGAAATGTCAGAGCAAAAGCAACATCGCTGCTCAAGAAGGCAAACTGATGCTGAGTCCAATCATCAAACTGGAGTCTGTTTTCCTCAGAGAAGTGGCCACTGGTGAGTGAGAGTTTTTAATGAGTTTCAGTAAGTTAGCTTGTTGTTTTCTTTCTTTTTCACCTAATTTTTATTATTGATTTTCAAAAAAATGTTTTATATAGTTGTTATGCCCTGCCTAGGGTAAAGGACGCAAGATGAAAGTAAAAAGACTTTAGAATGAAACAATAAAGATTTAAAAAAATGATTGAATGCTTTAATGGCAATGAAAAACGGATTTTAACTTTAGGAACCGATAAGGCCAAAATATCAAACTCCATACTAATATTATATATATATTAGTGCTGCACGATTAATCATATCGTAATCGCGATGTCAAGCCTATGCGATTATATGACGCAAAATACTGCGATTTTATATGAAATAAACAAATTAACGCAGCATCTGTTATTTTTTGTCATCCTTTGGCTAGTGTTACATGATCCCGCTCTTATTCATGCGAATGCTTTAAACCAGTGAGACAAGTCAAAAGAGCGCGCTGCCTGTGAATGTCCTGACTGAAAGACGCGCGCCAGTATAATGCGCATGCACAGATCGCGCGCCAGAATACAGTTCTCCTTCCGCTTGAAGTGAACGAACAATAACACACACACAATTATGCCAAAATATCATTTGTCGAGTGTCTTCATAACATAAGAGCAGTCTTATGATGGTCGCAAAGAGTTGTGAGAGAATAATGCGCGTGTGAGATCCGCGTCTCTGTCAGCAACTCTTAAAGGGCCAGCATCCAATAATGCTTTCTGTCAGTAAAGTTAATCAAAGGAAACAGAGAAAAACACCCACTGCTCTTGACCAAAGAACTTGTGTAGCTTTAAATAGGATTTTAGTCCATATAATTTATAATTTATGCAGCGCAGACTGTTTGATAACTTTATTCAATTTCTGTATTATGTCCTACCTGTTAGACAGGAAGAGCACAGGTAAATATGACATTTATTATGGGTTTATGTGAGGATTATTTGAAGTTCACTTAAATTAAAATTAAATAAATTATTATCCAGACATCAATGGCTTATTGATCATTATGGGTCTTATCAATCATTTAGTTGTTGTTGCTAGTTTGAGAAATACACATTTCAGAATTATCACTAATCTGTGTGTGCATTTTTCTTTAGAACCAAGCAAGTTGACTCATGAAACCGTTTGTTTATTATATCACAATCGCATATCGCAATATTGACCTCGATAATCGCAATATGACATTTTCCCCAAATCGTGCAGCCCTAATATATATATATATATATATATATATATATATATATGTATATATATGTATATGCATACACACACACACATATATATATATATATATATATATATATATATATATATATATTAGGGGCTGTCAGTTAAACGCGTTATTAACGGCGTTAACGCAAACCCATTTTAACGGCGTTAATTTTTTTATCGCGCGATTAACGGTCTTTTTGGCCTAGCAAACTTTGTAGTTTCTTTTCACATGCTTTTTGCAACAGGACGCGCCATGCGCGGCGCGGCGCTATGAAACCCATTCATTTCAATGGCTTGCGCTGCGCGAGGACGTTTTATTGCTTCGTCGATCAAAGCGCAAGCGGATGTAGCTAGACCGGAAACAAAACAACAGGCACGACGCCGCACACTCTCGTTTGGGCTTGCGAGCCGGCCAAATAGTTGGTTAACGTTACGTTTTGAGTGGATGACAAGCGCGAGACGCCGAAATGGATGTCAATAAGATTCTGAATGGAAAGTTTACTTTTAAAAAGTTGCCAAATGGTTCCATTGACAAGACCAAAGTGATCTGTGTGTTTTGTCGTTGTGAACTGAGCTATCATCATCGCAGCACGTCCAGTCTGAAACACCACTTTTCTTTTTTTTCTTTTTATTATATGACATAATACAGTAGATTTAAATGTTTCACATATACTGTTCTAAATTATTACAAATCATCATAAGATATGAAGAGCATTAAAGATGAAATTAAAGAACATTCGAATCACATATTAGAAACAAGAAAAAGAAAGAAAGAAAAAAAAATGGAAAGGAGATATACATTTATAATTAAAATAAAGAAGAGGAATTTAATTCTTTTGAAACACCACTTGATGGCCAAGCACACACACACACACAGCTGATGCGCATTCTCCGCCTCCCTCATCAATATCAGGACCTGTCAGTATTTCTTTCACCCTTTTATTGATAGACAGTGTTACATTGTGTGAGAGATTATTTGCTCCAAGTGAGAATGTTAGTGTGAAATTGAACACAGTATTGTCAATGTTGTTTTCAATAAAAAAAACATTTGCACAAAGCAAGCCGATCCACTTTTCCATGTTGATAAGAGCATTAAAATGAGAAAAAATAATGGGACAAAAAGAAATCAAGAAACATTTAGAATAGATAAAAATGTGCGATTAATTGCGATTAATCGCGATTTAACTGTGACATTTATGCAATTAATCGCGATTAAATATTTTAATCATTTGACAGCACTAATATATATATATATATATATATATTTATAAAATAATATCATCATGTACACCTGGGATACTTACAAAAGCAAGCTAACAAATCAGAAAGAGCAATACCAAAATCAAAGTTGATAAACAGGTCGTTGTATTGTTTTTATTTCAATTAGCCTAATAGCTGGTTTGATTTGCATTGAGAGATGATCTTATGGAAGACCTATCTCCTGATGCCAATTTCTAGGTATGGTGAAGGGTATGTGATGATGTGGGGCTATTTTAATTCCAAAGGCCAAGGGAACTTATGCTAAGCACTGTAGCTTTACATACATACCGTCATTGAATATTGTTTACATTATAGGACTCACCCATTCATCCATTTCTCACCATATGTTAGTGATAGATCCTTTTTAAGCCTCAAAATACAAGGCAATTCTTCCAAGTTTGTTATATTCTGAAGAACATAAGTTTGATATGCAGTTACTTTCGTTCTTTCCATCAGACCCGAAGGCCCTCTATGTCATCTTCACCTGGGATAGCGGAGCACAGATCTATGAACTAGTGGCTCAGACCGTAGGGGAGAGGAAAAAGTGAGTATGTGAACCATATAAAGCCATTTATATGGAACGTTTACATAAATGACTGACAAGCAGATTATATGAAATTTTGCTTTTGATAAATTGAGATCCAAAGCATGTAATTTGATCTGACACTCAGTCTGTTTAATGCTCCAGTTGGACAGAGGCGATCAAAAATACTGTTGACGAGTTGAAGAAGAGGGGTGGGAAACC
The DNA here is from genome assembly GCF_029890125.1 of Rhinichthys klamathensis goyatoka. Taxonomy (NCBI): domain Eukaryota; kingdom Metazoa; phylum Chordata; class Actinopteri; order Cypriniformes; family Leuciscidae; genus Rhinichthys; species Rhinichthys klamathensis. The sequence goes on from NW_026606783.1 coordinate 429,907, forward strand.
GCTGGATAGACATAGAGGTGGCAGCACACCCAACAGCGCCATTGGACCTGCATATAACTCGTGAGTGTGTTTGCTGTTGTTGTTGTTGATGTTTTTTTTGGCAAATGGCAAGGCCCCATAAAAGAATACAAGCATCCTTTTAGAATGGGGTCCCACCCCTAGCCTACTCTAAGCCAGCTTCAGTCATCAAAGCTCTTTCCATTTCTCTTCTCCAGTTTTAATCCTCCTCTTAGCCCCACTGAGAACGGAGGAGACCTGTTGAAAAGTCGCAGTATTGGTGAGATTTTTGGCTCTTGGAAACTTGGATATTAAGCCTATCCATGTAATTTTACTGTGGTATTTTATTGTGACTGTGTGTTTTATTTCACCATAGGGCGATTTAAAGACGGTCTTACTGATGAAAAGGGTAGAGAAACTGATCCTCCACTCATAGACTACCTAGCGGCCAATGGCTTTGACCTGCTCACCCACAGCCACACCCCTCCAGAGAAGTCCGCTAATGGTGCTTTGGAAGAAGGTCAGTATTTATGAAATTTTATACAATTCTAACAGACTGCATTGCACCCCTACAATTTTATTCCATACTTGATCTTCATGCTTGTATTCCTCTCGCAGTCATGTATTTGAAGAGGCTACTGGTTGGGAGTATTAGCCTGTCAGATGATTCTCAGACTCTTGGGGAAAATGGAGGGACGGCACCTGAAAGCCAGGAGGCAGATGGAGTTCAGTCGTCAGGTACTGCACACATATTGCTTTAGGTTTTAAGCTGAAGAGGTTCAGCCTTACACTTAATCATCAAGTACAGCTGTGATCCCTCCTAACCAAACCTCATTCAGGTCTGTGATAAATCCTAGTAAAAAAATGTTGCTGTATAAGATTATTATTATTATGTGTGTGTGTAATGTTTATAAATACAATAATCTTATATATGTATTTATTAAGTATATGAAGACTTCAGATGCAAAAGCCTCTAAGTCCATCTAAAGTTTTTGTTTAATATTAACATTTTTATCAGGCTCCTTTGTAGAGGTTTCTACCAAGGGGACCGGCATTTCTGAATGGGCTAAAGCTGGGATTTAATGAATTTGATGTGAAAGTATTTGATGAACGTATATACTATGTGCGGAGAGCATTCACTCAATATTATTATCTCATTTTTGACAGAGGTGGCTTTTAGAGGCTTTTGCATCGGAGTTCTTCATATATACATAGATATACGCATATAATAAGGTCCCATTAGTTAATGCACTAACTAAAAATGTATGTTAAAAAAAATTTATATATGTGTGTGTGTATATATATATATACATGCATACATACACAAATATATATATATATATATATATATTTGTGTATGTATGCATGTATGTGATGTATATAGAACGATGTATACGAATGGATATAGAATTTAGGGGTGTTTCTTCTGATACATTTTGAAATTCCTGATGCCTTTTTTCCCCTCTAAGTGGAGGAATCCAGCACAGAAGGAAGAACTGAAGGAGAAGAGGCTGGGGGAGATGGAGGGAATAAAGGAGAAGGGGAAAGAGGGATCAGCGCTCCTCTTGTGCTTTCTCAGGAACGCATGGAGGAGGTGCAGAGGAGACTGCAGGCTCTCGAGGAGCATCTGAAGAGACTGCAGGTGAGGAGGAATCAATTGCATTTGTGAAATCGAACTGTCAGCTCTTCAGTTTTTGAAGAGGAAGAGAGGAGTAATAGGGCTCCATCCGAGTGAGGGGAAGCTGAGAGAGTAGTCCTTCCTAATATGTATCTCTGTTGTTCTATTTGTTCCCAGGCTGTTGAGGAGGACCATTATAAGTTGCAAGAAGCTCTTGCTAAATATTCACTTCAGGCTGGCCATTTCCACTGAGAAACATCACAACATGCTGTTAAAAGGTACAACCACATACTAAATACAATACTGTAATCTTTATTTTTATATAGTGCCATTCTGTTTTTTGTAAGTATAGCAACTCGGTTTCTATCGTCTGTCCTTTTTGTCCTCAGATCACTGTATGTGCTGGACTTGGGACTTGCTTCCTGGGAACTCGCTGATTGACTAATGCTGCCTGAATGTTCCTGCTCTATCTCATCTCTCTTCTCAACTGTTCTTTCAGAAGATTGACAGCAGGCCTCCAGCAGTTTCCATACCACTGAGAAATGAAATGAAGTGGGTGTTGAGAAATTATAGTGATCATTGAGCATGAATGAGTGTGTATGTGTTTCTGTTGAGAGGTGTGAGAGAAAGTCTTTCCAAAAAATGCCAAAGAAATGTGCAACACCTAGAGAGATATCAGAGCGAAACGCTAAGTGTGCATGTGGAAGCATTATAACATGCACGCACACACAAAGATTAACCTGTCTAAGCATGTCAAAAGTAATTTAGTACCAAAAGGCTATCTATATTCATAGGAAAGTATAGTGAATGCAGTCTGATGCATATGAAGCCTAATGCTCAGACTGTAGTTCAGTCAGGTTTTCAAAGTTAATTTAAACAGATAATGTGCCCTTTCATATTTCTTTTTGCCATTTTTTTAAAGATCATGTTCGCTCATCTTAATATTTATTACCATACACCATTACATGCATTTTAAAAAAAATTACAGATATTGAAATGGATAAATGCAGAGTATTGAGTCTTTTGTAACATGCATTGGCCAAACTGTTGTAAAATGGAGAGTAAAAGCATAGAAAACCCTGTTTTATTTTGTTTTTGTTACCAGAAGTTATGTTATTGCTATATGAATGAGAAAAGAAATGCTAAGTAGGAGATATCGATACATAAAGAGGAGGTAAAGAGGAGGTTTGGGGACGCTGGGCTTGCTTTAAGTTAAGTCTTGCCTAAGTCCAGGCAAGTTCTGATGTTGAGAGATGCAAGATTTGACGTGGCAAAGGTTTGATGTTGAGAGACGTCATCAGGGTTTGAGGAAATATGCATAATATGACGTAGAAGTTTGAATGTAACTTATGCATGATACAGACCAGCTTGTAGGTACATCCCCACTTCGGTGTTATAACATATGAAGCATGCACAATATATAACATTCTTTGACCAGGGTGTTGCAAAGAGTACTGTGGTAATTCTACACAGAACTGATGATAATCATCACACATTGCCGATTTGTGAGCCTCTATGCAAATTCTTCATGTGGTGTGGCTGTTACAGGCTTCAGCCATTTCGTTTATTTCAGGTTTAAATGTTCTACATTTAGTTACAAGTTGGATGCAATGGATATATAGTCTTGGTTTGCAAAAAAATATAACTTTATTTCATTTCATTGTTTTCTATATGTTTCTATAAGCAGGACCAAAGAGATGATAGCGGAACAAAGTTTAGATATAAAAAAAACATCTTTGTTTTGCATAGGGAGGTCAGCTGTAAATTGGAATGACTTACTGAGTTTAAAGGGGGGTCTAGTCTCCCACCCCTTTCCAAACTATGAGTGGTCGCCTTAGCTGCTGGATCAACCCACAAAATGGTGAAGAGGATGGATTTGCTTGTAAACGTGTTGCTGTATCAATTATAGGGGAGTATCCTGGATTTCATTATCAGTCCATGTTTTTCAGCTTTAGGGACCGGCTTGTTCTCTCCTGCTCTCATATCTTACTAGTAAATCAGACCACAGAGGATCAGGCAATTGCAGGGGCTTAAAAGTGTTATATCTCAGTGTTCAGAGACGGGGACACAAACAGTAGGTTTTCACACCAGTACTGGAATTATTTTCATGTATTCATGATCACTGCAACAGGTTTTTCTGCCCCCGACCAATTTTACCTTATTTGTTACATAGTGTGATTTATATTCACATTTAAGTTGTAATTGTGTTGTCTATTCTGATATATGTAAGGCCTTGTTTCCATTTCCCTCGCTTTCCTTAGCGGTTTACCTTCATAACAGTCAAAAGACGTACTGTAAGACTTATGTACAAGGTGGATTACCAGAAGTCTTGCTTATTGGCCAGCAGTGTTGTTTCTAGTACACATCAATCATAACTTTTTCTTTCTTTTTCTCCCTTTTAGAAGTAGCAAATGATAATGCTTAAAGTTTGGTAATGAAACTATCATGGTGTGACATCTGTTCTACCCACTTTACTTTCCTACAGTCCTTTTGCGCAATTTTTTCATTCGCGATTGCTTGAATGGGTGATTCATTCATTCTCTTCGATTCTGTTGTCTTGATTTTCTTTGAAAACGATGTAATTACAGTACTATGCATTGCCTATTATAATTAAGGGACTGAGAGAGACACAAAGTACATCATTGACCATACTAACTATAAAAGGCTTCACTTTTATGGCAGGAGCCATGTGGAATTTCCCACAATTTAAACATTTTAAACTCAAGTCATTTTCAGACTGAACCTTTGGTATCCCTATGAACTCTTTATAATGGGTAAGACTGGGTCATTTCTCTCTTATCCCTTAAACTTTTCATGTGTATCTGTCACATATACGCATATATAGTGATATATCTGTATGTTTACATCTATTTATAGGGTGCCTTGTGCAAAATTGGGTTTGTTGACATGCCCTCTCTTCATTTAGCGATTTTCAGTTTTAAATGCAAACCCCTTGTTCTTTAAAATGGCTGAGTGCTTAGTACTGAGTGCTCTTCGTTAGGTCTTTTAAAACTTCTGAGTCTATGACTTTCTTTTATGTAATTCTGTGTACAGGAGTCCACTTGATACAGGCATTCCATTGCTGTCTGTCTATATAATTGATTATGCAAGGACTATTCTGTGTATTTGGGCTTTGATTTTATATGTAAGTTACTTAAGAACAATGTAGGTACGTTTTTTTTTTTTATTATAATTTTCTTTTCTTTCTTTTTTTAAATAAATGATCAAAAACTACGAGATTTTATTGTCCTCAATTTCTGAAGCATTCGCTTTATATTAACAGATTACCCCATTATCCAAGAAAGCGTGTGTGTGTGTGCGTGTGCGTGTGCGTGTGCGTGTGCGTGTGCGTGTGCGTGTGCGTGTGTGTGTGTGTGTGTGTGTACCACAAACTGAAATAGAAGAATGGGTGGGTGTAGATGATACAGGAAAGGGAGACAAACACTCAGACAGTAAATTAACTTGCGAGCAGCAGTAGGTTTCTTCAGTTTGTCTGGTTTATTGGAGAAAATGGAGTTCGGACTGGTCATTTTGTTGTGTTTCTGGGCAGGTGGGTGTTTAACATGCATCTAATGTGTTTATGTAGCGTTGATTTTAATGTGGAATGTTAATATTTTTTTCAGCACTCATTATAACTTAACTGGTTCTAAAGTAATCTGGGCTTTCTTTGAGCAACTGATTGTAATCTAAATCTACAGTTTTTAGGCAGCATACCATTTTAAATTGATTATGAAACTTTTTTTATCTTCTACAAAATAACAAAGTACACAACATTTCCATCTGCACATCTGCGTTCTGCTTCAGTGAAGCTGATTTCCTCTCAGAGCAGCTGTTACAATTTGTATCTTATTACTAGCAGTGTGTAGGGGTTTTTTCCCACTTTTTTTCAGTGTGACTTTCAATTTTAAAGGTCTAATTTAATTTTACACTGTATTGTGTAGCTTTTGACTGTATGAATCTAAGTCTTGTCTATAAAGCATTATGTGGGTGGGAAGTGTACGGTTTAGTTAATAGATTTAAACATGCTGATATCATGTGGACTGAAGTGAATGCCCGCTGGGGGAGTAAAGCTGTAGCCCATATTAAGCTGCTTTGATATAAGAAGTTTTTAATCACTTATGACCGTATCTTAAAGAAATCCCCACTGTGGACAAGTCACTGACTGTTTTAAACACTGCTTTTTCTGGTGTCTTCCACCCTCAATTAGACCATATAATATTTAACTACTGTCATGTGGATTTTTGGTTTATTGTCCTTTGCATAAGCTGTTGCCAACGCTAAAGTAGAAGAAGAAGAGCTGAAACTGGAGGCGGATGAGCCGTTTCAGCGTGTGGCCGTCGACCATAAAGCTACAGTCCGCTGCTGCTACCGTTGGAAGGAGAGCCCCGGCGTCATCTGGATCATGAATGTTCAAACCATCAATGGCACCACACTGCCCAGATTAGTAAATCAGTCCGAGAATGTGACACCCATGCCAATGGATGAAACCAATGGAGTCAAATGCCATTCGCTGGTTTTCAAGAGCCTCCAACTCAATGATACCGGCCTTTACCAGTGTAAATTGAATCTTGGCTCACTTCACGCCTTTACCCATGGTACCTTCCTTCAAGCGTACAGTGAGTCAGATCATAGTTATATGTTAAAGTTTACTCAATTTTTTTTCTTGTAATCATCACACAAACCATTTCAGCTAATAACACTACTGGTGAAAAGTTTAGTAAATGTAGGATGTTTTTAATGTTTTTGAAAGAAGTCTCATTCTTACAAAGATCCCATTATTATCCTACCTGTAGTAAAAAAAAAGTTTGATTGAGAAATAATATTATAATTTAAAATGGCTGCTTTCTATTTTAATATACACAAGCGTTCAAACGTTTGGGATCAGTAAGATTTCTCCATAGTCTCTTATGCTCAGCAAGGCTGCATTTATTTGACCCAAAATACAGTAAAACAGTAATATTGTGAAATTGTTGCAATTTAAAATCATTGTTTTGAATATGTTTTCAAATATAATTTATTCCAGTGATGAAACGTTGAATTTTCTGCTTCATTACTCCAGTCTTCAGTGTCGCACGATTCCTTCAGAAATCTATCTAATATGATGATCTGGTGCTCAAGAACATTTATTATTATCAATGTTGTGCTTCTTAATATTTTTGTGGAAACAGTGATACATTTATTTCAGAATTCTTTTCAGGGAGGTTCAAAATAACTTTTATTTGAACTAAATTTTTTGTGTAACAATGTAAAAGTCGCTTGTGATGAATTGAGTGCATCCTTGCTGAATAAAAGTACTAATATCTTAAAGTGTACTGCCCTCAAATTTTGAACAATAGTGTATAATACATACTGTACTGTATATAATTTAAGATTATGCATTGCAATGTAATATTGCACATAATTTGTTGTAGGCCCACTATTTATTCTTCATTACATAAATATGATATGCAAGTCACAAACTTAACAATGCAAGTACTCAAGCTCTCTAAGAGGCTGCATTGTGCAATAATCCCCACAAATCATTTAATTGGCTGAGTTAGGCAAACACAAATAGCCCATTCAATGACATAAACCCAAATTCTACTCATTCATGCTAAGTTTGTGTTACTTACTGTAACTCTCCTTACATGTACACAGACAAGATTTATTGTCAGATGAAGTAAACGTGTCAGCTCTTTTTTTTTTCAGTTGAATTTTTCCCTGAAATCTTCTCAAGACAATGGTCCATGGTCAGGTTGATCTACTTGCATTGAAGTGCTCTTGTCATTCCTAAAAAAATGTCATGGGTTAAGACATTCTTTTTTATTAGAACCTTTGCAGAAGACCTTGGACCTCAGTGAGAGTGTGAAGAACAGCATCATTACAGCAGAAGGGGTGTTGCTGCTGCTGTGTGTTTTGGTCCCTGGCACTATGCTGCTCTGTAAGGTCAGATATGTTGATTTAATGTTTTTTTCAACATATTAAATGTTGATATTAAATCTGCACCACACACAACAGTAAACAAACAAATAAAGTGATTCCATGAAGATCAAAGGTGTGCAACTTTTTTTTTCTCTAGTCAAAGACGTTGAATGAACTGAACAAGAAGAAAGGACGGGAGGAGGAGAATATCTATGAGGTATGTCCATTTCCACTACATTTTCTTTTTCTTATTACTGATAATAAGGAAGGAACTCCCGCACACTATCGTTACTTGCAATTTAAAATGAATGTTTATTCAAACACAACGTTTCGGTCACACGACCTTCATCAGGGACCGAAACGTTGTGTGTGAATAAACATTCATTTTAAATTGCAAGTAACGATAGTGTGCGGGAGTTCCTTATCTGTGAAAACGACTAACTTGTTTGGTCCTTTTATCCGACGCACCTATCACCTGCAGGTGTGCAATGGAGTTTGTTCACTTTTTCTTATTACTAACGCTGCTTATTTATGAAATTATTCACATATCCATCCATAGGGTCTAAACCTGGATGACTGCAACTCAGCTTACCATCAAATTCAACGCTCCAATCAGCAAGGCCCTTATCAGGATGTGGCCATCTGTGGAGAAGACATTCAGTTAGAGAAGCCCTAGCTGGATCTGAAGAAACAGGGAAAGGGACCAAATGGTCCATTTGAATAGACGGAAGGGTGAACTCTTTGTATTATTTGTGATTAATTGCTAATTGGTAAATTCAGCATTTCATGAGGCTGCTGTCAATATGTCTTTGCATCATCTAATAGTTTGAAGATAAGCTTGTTTGTGTCTTTCAGTGGTAAATCAAACATATCTGCTAATGATTTGAATAAATTGTATAAAACATTGTGTTGCTTTGTGTGGATTTTGTTATAGGCCTATGTCACATTTTAAGGGTATCCTAATGAAGATTAATATAATAATAATAATATAGAAAAATAAATGATTATTATTAAAAAAGAACGACTCCACTGGATACTCAAAGTGACAATTAAATAGTAATACAGTAGACTAACTGGGAGAGAGAAACCTATGTTTATTTATTAATTTACTTATTTATTTTATTTTGACGTGACACATGTTGTAGGAACGTCACTTGTCTAAAAATGGGCAGCATGATGGGCGGTACTAGGAAGTAAGAACTATGTGATAGGTGCTTTGAGTATTCTCGGACGCGTTATTGGCTATAGATTTGAATGTGGGCGTGGCCGACTGTAAGGTATATCCAGACACAACAGAGGTGGGAGGTAATGATTTGTGTTTGAGGAAGATGGCGTCTTCAAAGAAGTCTGGGAGCGGTGTTCTTGAAAAAACAGTAAACAGGAGGCGCTCGTCAAAGCACAAAGAAGTTCCAATAGGTATATTCTCTTTTAATAAACATAACCGCTTTTAAGGGGGAGGGGGGAAGCTGTCGCTTGTAAATGACATCCGCGCTCCCTGTTAGATAGTTCCAGAAATGTCAAAAAGAAGATTAAAACCCGACGCTCGTTGTGTACAGTAATGAGTACTGGTATTTTCTTACTAATATGTAACCAGTCATTTTGAAATCTCTCAAGAGGCTGTAGCTCTAAACCAATAGGTTTTAATTACGTTTGAACCATGTTGTGTAACTTAATGGAATAGGCTAACGTTACATCGTCTACGCTAACTGTAAAACTGTAAGTTAGCTAGTGTAGTGTATGCATTGATGACATTTCCACGTAAATTGATTACATTGTAATAGATTGATGTTAACTGTGCTTCCACTGTTCTTAGACAGGAGAGAATATACGTTTGAATGACCTGTGAGTATTTGCCTTAACTTTGCTGTAGTAGTTCATCAGGATATGCTTGACTCATGAATGGTCGAGACTGTGGATTTAAGCTTATAATGACAGTGTAGCCTATATATTAAGTGTAGCCTAGATGTTCTTAAACATTTTCACTTTAAGATTGTTGTGAAGATATGGTTTGACCTCAATTAAGGGCAACTGTTTTGACTGTTTTCAAAAAACACTGTGGGCTTTCAAATAACCTTTTATTTACCACTCTATTATTGAAATGGTGCAAGGAGTTCCCATGTTCTCTGTGTTGCAACGGCAGAGCGTCATTGGCTGTTTGGTTTCAGGTTTTCACTATAGACCCTGTCTTGCCCAGAGGATCAGTGTGAGGATTTGCCATCTAAACACAGACACTCAGCCATTTTAACTGAGTTCTCAGATGTGCAGAAGAACAGTGAAAATATTTGTAGTCTTGTACATTTGTAGTCTTGTACATTCATATATCACATATCAGGCTGTTCACATTATGTATGTTCGGTATAAGTAAGTTGTGTCACTGGCTGTTGTCGTGTTTGGACCAGAGTGAGAGGAAACTCTTCACTGATGTCAGGGCCAGCATGCATTGTTTTCTTTTCCTGTTGAGATGATTTACTAAATAATCTGGGACAAAGGTCAGCTTCGATCCTTCCATTATTTCTTACGGCTAGCCAAATGAAAATGAATAAAGGATGTGGTTCTTGGTGCATGTAGAATAAAAAGAGAAAGTTCAGATATGGTCAGTTTACTTTGGTTCTTGTCTTAATGTCCCTACCACAAATATTCTTAGTAGAAATGTGTGGTCCTCGACCCATGAGGATGGGAAATGCAAGTTAACTGTGAGAGCCTTTTGTAGCTTATGGTAAAAATAAGCTTACTTGTACCATAAAAAAAATCAGAAAAATTCAGATTTGCAAGAAACTAATCTCCACTAATGTACTTTTATAACTAAAATAGTGCAGACATTTACATGAGCGATGTGACACAAATTTGTTGTATGTGTATTGTAGCCTATATTTTAAACAATAATTAGGTAAATTTCTAATTGTCTACTATTTATATCAAAAGTATGCTTCTATTTTTATGTGTAGCATTTAAATGTACTTCTCATTTCTATCTAGGTCAGACATTATTCAACAGATAGAGAACGTCATCCCAAGCTATTTTCTGTGGAGCTTTTTTCTTTTAATTCCAACAAACCGTTTTCCCTTTGAAATTGTATAAAGAATTAATTTCCCCTTAAGAATTGATATCTATAAGATTGGGTCTTTAACATACTCCCTTGTGTTATTGCTGCCATGCCATTAAACTTGGTGTATTGAAATGCATTCATGAGTTCATTAGACAGTTAATATATTCTAAGGAATAATATTCCATATTGTTTATTCAGTTTTTGAGTTTGCTAGGAAAAATGTAATTGATAGGGATGCATGATGTAGCAGTATCATATTAGAAAATTTTTAATTTTACATTTTGATTTCCTTTGCTTTTATCTTACAATAACAGATACTAACTTTAAAAACACAAATTATTTTTTTTAATAACTCAGTCCAATGAATTTTTGGTATGAATCCAGTTTTCTTCAGTTAAAATGCATTGTGATGGCTAAATTCACTTGTAGCATTGATGTCTTTAAATTTAATTTTAGTGTTTTATTATTTATTATTTTTATAACATAAAAATAGTTTGCTGTTTCGGCTAATAGTTATCTGTATTGGTATCAGCGAGTTATTAAATGTAGGCTAATCTAATTAAACTTAAAATCTAATTAAATGCCAACATTGTTTACTGTGTAGCTTTTTAGTTGGTCAGAAATACTTTTTAGTAATTAATGTTTTATTCAGTGACGCATGCATATTACTGTTTCGCCATATGATGTAATACAACTATTGCCAAATCACATAATTGAAGTCGGTATGTAACCCACAACTTTTGTTGTAGCAATGACCAAAAAAAAACACAAAAGAACATTTTCAGAGGTCATTGTTTGTGTCAGATTTGGATCGTCCAGACAGTTAGGGTGAAGGTCACTGGCCAGTGTCCACCCCCTGCTGATACAACCAATAGATACAAAGGTTGTGTGTGTGTGTGTGTGTGTGTGTGTGTGTGTGTGTGTAGAGAGAGAGAGAGAGAGAGAGAGAGAGAGAGAGAGAGAGAGAGAGAGAGGAGAGAGAGAGAGAGAGAGAGAGAGAGAGAGAGAGAGAGAGAGAGAGAGAGAGAGAGAGAGAGAGAGAGAGAGAGAGAGAGAGATGAGAGAGAGAGAGATGAGAGAGAGAGAGAGAGAGAGAGAGAGAGAGAGAGAGAGAGAGAGAGAGAGAGAGAGAGAGAGAGAGAGAGAGAGAGAGAGAGAGAGGCTGCAAAGGTAGCAAATAGGGATGTGCACGACGACTAATTTAATTAACGTTACAGAAATTTTGCAACCGACTAGTCTAACTGTTTCTTACCACTGCAACCACTTGAGTGTCCCTAGAGAGAGAGAGAGAGAGAGAGAGAGAGAGAGAGAGAAATTTGTTTTCATTGTACATTGGGTGAAAAGCACCATAACAGGGACAGTTGGTATGGGAGAAAATAACAAAGCTGTTCTCTCCAGGGAATGAGAGGAATGAGAATAAAGGAAGGAGGAGTTTGCAGAAAAGAAGAGGGGATGAAATAGAAAGTGGACAGAATGTCATGTCGTGATCTGAGGGGACGAACAGGTGGCAGGGGAGGGCGATTGCATGCGTCCAATCGAAACACTCTATCTTACTGTCTTCCCCTTTTGTTTACCTCCCCCTTCCCATGTCTCTATTTTCCTGGCTCCATGGCTGTGCTGGTATTGAGGGGACAGGACGCACAAGGACTCCAGCATGAGTTCAGAAGAGGGTAACGTTCAGATTCTCCAGGGATAAGTCCCTGTGTGTTTTTTGTGTGTGTGTTTTTTTAGGTTGCAGATTCTCACACTTAAGCTCCGCTTTGCTCCCTTGTATCCCTTACAAGTGTCTTGTTGCTCCTCAGCTGTGAGTTGTGTTGTATGCTTTATGGGTAAATTGTATTCATGTATTTTAGCGCAGTGTCACTTAAAAAGCAGGTGTCCTTGCAGTAGTTTGGCATATAGCTTGCTAGGCCAGGCTTTGGCTGTATATGTTTGGATGAATTGAGAAGTACTCTCATTCTGAGTAGACACCATTGGCTAGGCTTTGTTTTTCTGGATGCAGCTGTTTTCTTTCTTTGTGCTTTAATTTATTGATCCATTGGGATTGTGGTACTAATTGGAATGAATAGTGTTGATTGATAAATGTTCTACTTACCATCTTCTGTCCAACAACAGAATTTAGCCAACAGTAGCAAATAGGGATGTGCACGACGACTAATTTAATTAACGTTACAGAAATTTTGCAACCGACTAGTCTAACTGTTTCTTACCACTGCAACCACTTGAGTGTCCCTAGTAGCAAATATACTCAATTTTCAGATATCTGCAGCCATTACAGGATTTTTCAAAAGAAATTAATACTTTATTCAGCTAGGATGTGTTTCATTGATCAGAAGTGCATTTATGATGTTACAAAAGATTTATATGTCAAATAAATGCAGTTCTTTCATCAGAGAATCGTGAAAAAAAAAATGTATCAGGTTTCCATAAAAATAATAAGCAGCACAACTGTTTCAACATTGATAATAATAAATGTTTCTTGAAGCAAATCAGCATATTAGAATGATTTCTAAAGGATCATGTGACACTGAAGACTGGAGTAATAATGCTGAAAATTAGACTACTTTCAAAAACATCTTACTGACCCCAAACTTTTCAATTAAAGTTATGTTATTAGTCTTAATGGAGTGACATGTATTTATAGCTTTGTAGAATGAAACTACTACATTTTCACAGTGTCACTCTTTACCTTAAGCAATTTTTAATAAAACAGTGTGGTGGCAGTTACAAGCTAACAACGAAATTATATGAGGGCAACACACCCCATATTGCCCTTAGACTTCCATTGTTAGGGGATTTCTAATGACTGTTTTTGTTGTTTGTTTTACAAATTAGATCAATTTAAACTATTTACTGTTGCAATTGAGCTTAACTCATATATTAAACCTGCAACATTCCTCTAAAGTGAATAGAGTTTTTATAGATTTGTCAGCCTTTTTCCTTCATAAATGGGTCAAGAGCCAAACTGTAGAGTGTTTTCAGGTGTATGTGTGTGTGTTTTGCTGTGTTAAACCGGTTCTGGGAAGTCTTTCATTGAGTAAAGTGATTGGGTGGTAGGTTCTCTTGTTGCACATGTTTCCATAATGAAAAATGTAGATAATCTATGGGCATGAGGATCATTTAGTCAGTGCTCTACTAGCTTCTGAACTGAACCCCAATCACAGCTGTGAAAGTCATTACTACATGAGCCAAACTAGTTTTACGATAGTTGTTTGATTATATCTCAATGGAAGCAGTTTGAGCAGTGACACAGTAACATGCTTGGTTTCCCATGCAGATTAGGACACTAATCTTTCAGGTCTGGATACAGCCTTTAGAATAAGGACAGGGTACAGAAATGGGAGAGAAGAGAGGACAATTCTTTTCAAGAGAGGAAGATGTATTGTTTGTTTTTGCCAATGAAGGGAAGATATCACTGCCAGTTTAGAGAGGCAACATGGGTAGTTTGTCAGTTGAAAAAGGGCGAGTTTGGAAAGTCAGAGAAGAGAATGACTGGACGTGTGATGGGTGGGGTTATCTGGGGTAAAGGGCAGAAAGGAAAGGGCCAGGGGCTGTTTAAACCCATATGTTCAGCAGATAAGAGGATATCTTGGGAATTTAGCTCTAAATAACACTGACATGTAATGCATAAGAAAAATATTGTCTAAACTCTTTTTGCGTTTACAAAGTAAGCACTTTGGTTTCAGACATCAAAGCCCAAATCATTTTTGCTGTTTGTAAAAAAAATCTTGCATCCACAATGTAAACTAATACAAACTTCTGTAAGTTTGCCCCTTAGTTGTGGAGCAATGCCCTATTTTGGATTATGTAAATGATTATGTATGATCTTTAATCTTTAAAAAAAAAAAAAAAAAAGATTGTGCTGGATGTATTTGCTTGCCATTTGTGGTTTTTTAATTAAATCATAAAAAGCTGAAGGTTTGTTTATGGTTCTGCTATTCCTGGCAATGCCTTGTGAAGTTGCTTGTGATTCTCTCGGTTGTCAGGTCGCTGAGCGCAACAGATTGACCTAGTCACCTGTATTGACCTAGTCACCTGTATTGACCTAGTCACCTGTATTGTCTCTGTATCTGGCATGTCAATCTTGATCAGATGTGCATGAGTGTAAACAGTGGCTGGCTGATGGCCCTCCGTCACTGGTTACTTGGTATTATGTCATGTGATCTTGTCCACAGCTTCTGTCTCCTGTAGCTTGCTGTTCTTACTGTTTCTTATTTTCCTTTTGAGAAAACAAGCAACAGTAGTTTTCTTAGTTGTCAGTATCTTGTAATATGTTTGAAATAGTGTCTTTTTGAATATGTTTGTATTGTATGTGTGATAGTGGTAGGACCTATAAGCTAAGTATGTTTTCATAGACACTAGTCCGTGAGATTATTTTTAATAACATTATTCTGTCTTATTTAACAGTAAAAACATTTGAAAGCTGCAGTCCGTAGCTTTTTTGGGTTAAAAATTAAATTATCCAAAATACATATTTGAGAAAATACATAACCAGCCAGTGTCAAAACTCTCTGCTTGCCTTAGCTCGATTCAAAGCGGTAAGCTTGTAATAATGTTTTTAATTCCAGTGGTACTGGTGGATTTCAGCGGGAGATTCGAGCATGTCTTTGCGTCATTATGTCACATCTGTACACATAAAGAAGGAGTCTCGGCTAGTATAGGCTATATTGCGTGTGAGGATGTTGGAGGTGAAGATTTATAGCCTTTTCTCACAAGCACTTGATATAATTAAACTTATCAATTTAATGGCGGATCCAGAAAGGTTCAAACGACAATCACCAGTGACAACTAGAGATTCACCCGCTGTAGAATGCAAAAGACTTCGTTCGGAACTTCGGAGTGGCTACAGAAAAAAAGAGACTGCAAAAAAAGGATACATATCGGAAGGACATTACATGTAGTCACGCAATGCTGACGTTGTTAACATTAAACAATTTCAGAACAAAGTATAATTTGTACGGTTTTACGTGATATGATAAGCGATTGTTAGATTTAATCAGCGGATTTACCGCAATGTCAGAACCAGAACAAAAGTGGATGTTACTTACTTGTTCAGATGACATTTTCTGGTGAAAATTATTATGTTGGTCATACTTCCAAAAAGAATAATCTGTAATTCTGAATGCCAGTATCCTCATCGGCGCGGTGACTGACAGCCGCACATTCTCCTCAAAACATTGGATTCATCCGCGCAGTGTCGTGCCGAGGCACAACTCATGTAAATTGATAATTCTGCGAATAACTGCAATTTCCGATTTCGAACAGAGATGGCGACAAAGAGGAAAAACTGCGGACTGCAGCTTTAACATCCTAAAACAATAAATGTACTTAAAAATTGCTTAAATTTGTTTTTGCTTTATTCCTATTACAATTTTTTTTTAAAGAAAAAATCTACAGTAAAAAATGTATTGATGTTTATACTTTAAGCTTTTAAACGGCAGTGTATTTTCTTTTTTAAGAAAAAATCTACAGTAAAAAATGTATTGATGTTTATACTTAAAAAAGAAAATACACTGCCGTTCAAAGCTTAGAGTTGGTACATTTTATAATGTTTTTGATGCTCACCATGGCTGCATTTATTTGATAAAAAATACTGTAAAACAGTGATATTGTGAAATATTATTACACTTTAAAAATAATCTTTTCTTTTTGAATATATTTTAAAATGTAATGTATTCCTTTGATGGCAAAGCTTAATTTTAAGCAGCCATTACTCCATTCGTCAGTGTCACTTGATCATTTTATCATTATCAATATTGAAAACAGTTTCTCAGGATTCTTTAATAAATAGAAAGTTTAAAAGAACAGCATTTCTTTGAAATTGATTTTTTTGTTGCAATGTTTATTGCTTTACCAATGCAAATTAATTAATGTTCAATACAATACAACTTTTGTCAACCATTTCTCTTTCACCACACCAGCAATAAAAAACAAAAACACACACTATACAACACAAATGTTAAAACCACCTACCACAATACACCAATACAATGAAAACAAATCTCTCTCTCTCTCTCTCTCTCTCACACTCAACTACACTCACACTCACACTCACACTCACACTCACACTCACACTCACACTCACACTCACACTCACACACACCACACACACACACACACAACACACACAACAACAACCATCTCAGGCCATTTAACCTTATCATTTTGCTGAATAAAATGGAGATTTGGTTCCTTGTCACTGTCAAGCTTTTGGCTTGCTTAGTTGAGCACACTTAATATTCAACAATATTATTGATCTGCCTGTATTGATACCATTATTTGAGAACTGAACTGAGCTGGAAGATGACAACACTGTTTTCTCCAGAGTGGATTTATAGATAAATGAACTAAATGAATAACTTTTTTACAACAGAAATGAACCATCACTGAACTTACTTAAGCTGGACTATGACACTGGACTATTTCTTCTAGATCTGTTGTACAGACAAAAAAAAAACTTTGTTGCATTATTTTCCTGTTATCACTGTAAAGCTGCTTTTAAAAAAATTAGAAAACAATCTGTAATGTAAAAAGCGCTATCTAAATAAAGGTTAAAAAAAAAGAAGAATAAAAGTGTTAATTTCTTTAAAAAAATAAATCTTACGGATCCCAAACTTTGAACAATAGTGTGCTCTAGTCTAGAATATGCTCATAATATATTATGCAATTTCGTTTCTTTCGCACATTTATTCTTGTTTTAAGGATGTTTGGATCTTGTACTGGAAACATGAAAAAGTACTGATGAAGAAAATGCTTTTCTGAAGTGAAGTACTTTGGCTGAGTCATTTCCAGTAGATTGATCTATAAAATGCTTATAGCGCTTTTTATAACCACAGTCTACACAAATGCTCGGCTTTTGTCCTGAGCTTAATCACTCTTTATTGGCTTTAAAAGTATTTCAGTGTGTGTGCCAATTTGAAGTAATTCTTGTGTCCTCAACGCATCCGATCCCCTTTAGTGATGGATACCAAGGCAGTTTTCACTGCCTTGTTTGACGTGTGTGAAGAAAATGCCGCCTTTTTCTCTGGGGCC